>NC_134545.1:112195562-112511062 GCF_050624435.1 Tenrec ecaudatus | reverse complement strand
TGATGCAGAGAGTCCGGAAGATGGCCGAGTGCGCTACGCTCCGCATGGACAGGCAGCACTCCCGGCACACGGCCCAGGCCTCCTGCTCTCGGAGGCCGCTGTCCCGCAGGGAGAGGATGTCGGCCAGGGACACGTTCTCCTGCCAAGACAGGCCGGGCTGGAGCGGCTGCGAGGGGGCCTCCCCGGGGCATGCCACTCCGCAGGGCCATGGAGGCCATTGCTGGCACATGGTGCTGGGAACTGGGCTTGAGGCTTGTGTGTCTTGCGGCGATGGAAGCTGGCTGTTTGTTGGCTGCCGCTGTGGCTGGCATCACTCCTAGACTGACTGTCCACACCCTGAACCCAGCACTCAGACCCCCACTCACACAGGTGCATGCAGCCATGTGTGAGTCCACCACACAGGACACACCAGCACTTGCCACGTTCAGTCAACACATGTGCACCACATGCTCAACACAAACACAGGCACATGCTTACTTCTGCACACGTGCACTCCCACCCGCCCCAGGCTCAAACATTCCCACTCACACGCAACAGACATTTGGACAAGACCCTCAGCTGGCTGAAGAACGCCTCCCTGGTGTGTTTATATGCATGTGTGAGCATGCACGCATGCACTTACACACGTGCCTATGGACCCCACCTGGAGGGAGCTACAGAGCAGAAAGACAGAGCCGGATGGGGGTGGGGTGGGGGTGGGGGTGCAGTCAGGAGGATGAGTCCCTGGAGAGTGGGGACTGAAGGGTGGGGATGAGAGTGGGAGGGCAGGGTGGAGGGACCAGTGTAGGGATGAAAATGGGGGTGGTGAGGGTGAGGCAGAGACCCAGCTAAGGACTACTCTTCAAATACAGCCCAGGGCCAGGCCCCGGATGTTGTCCTCTGGTGCTGGGCGGCAAGGACCCCCACAGCCCCAAAGGGATGTGAAACCAGAGACGCACACAGCCAGAACCTGGGGCGTTCCTCAGGACATGGCGTGGCCAAGCTCAGGCTCAGGGGTGTGGGACACTGGGCTGGGGGACGGCGCTGGGCACATCCCAGCCTGTGGTTTCCTCCTCTGAGCCGGGAGCCACTGCAGCCCTTCCAGCCCGTTCTTTGTGAGGAGCGGGGGGCACCTGGCTGGATGTGGGTTGGAGAAGGCTCCTCAGGCCCAAGAATGAAGGGTCTCAGGTCTCTTGAGCTGTGAGTCCCAGTGGGGCCCCAGACTGTGCCTCAAACCCAGAGAATCAAATCCAGGACCAGCACTGAAGCGGGCTACATCCAGGACCCCTGGCTTGCCTGGCTGGCTGCCCAGCCTCCCAAGAGAGCCTCCGCCTGCATCCTCAGGACCAGAAAGTCCCGCCCTTCCTCAGAATGCTTCCAGGCTCAGCTCGAGGGGTCTTGGTTCTGTACACACAGGCATGTGCACACACAAGAAACAGGAATGCACATGCACACTTACATATATGAAACACATGCCTGCATACAGTGCATACACACAGTACACATGCATACAACATGCACCATCCACATGATATACACATACAGCAGACACATGCACATAGTATACACACATAAGCACAAACACATGCATGCTCCCCACAACATGCATACATGGCACACAACACACATGCACACCGAACAAATCACATGTTCATATCCGCACAACATGCATACACATGGCATATACACACACACCACACTACAACACACATGGATGGTTCTAGTCACTGGGAGCGTAGATCAGGAGGGCTGCCCTGGTGAGAGCCGCCTGCACCGGCTGCACTCCCCTCCCCACCCCCATCCCCTGCTGGCCCTGGCCCACATCTCCGGAGCTGCCTGCTGGAGAAGCTGTTGACAAGCATGTGCAGCCCAAAGAGGAACCAGGTCAAGAATGGGCCCAGGGTAGGGGCTCACAGCCGGGGGCGGGGGTGGGGTGAGCACTCACCTTCTCAGGGAAGCCCAGGGCCCACAGGCTCCCATGAGAAGGGGTGAATTTCCACCTGCAGTGCTGCTGGCTCCCTGACCTCCAGGATCTGATAGTGGGAAGGTGGACTTGGCTTATACCCTTTCCAGAAAGGGGATGAGGAATGCAATGGGCCCCCCTTAGAAGCCAAGTTCTAGGGGGTCCTCTTGCCAGACCCGGCCCATGGCTCCAGACTCTGGCCCTGCCTGCTACGTGGATCTCAGCCAGGTGGGCCCTCTTCCTGCATTCCATGGCTCATTTTCTGGGGTGGGTGAGGTGTCAGGTCAGGGACCAGGAAGAGGAGGAAGTCAGGAGTCTGGCCACCATGGCTCCAGCAGACATACCCCATCCCAGCCACATAATGGACACTGACTCCCACCCTTTGGGATTCGGCCTGAGTGAGCCTCACTGCCTGGCAGGTGCAGTGTGCAGGGGCCCAGCTCTGGTCAGATGAGAACAGTGTGGCTTCAGGCTGCTTGCTGGAGCTTAATGGGTCATGGAAGACATGGAAGGGGACGTACTAGGAATGGCAAGGCCAGTGCTTCTAGCAGACGCTGCCTAGCCAGCTGTACTGCCAAGGTACCATGTGCCCAGCATGCACGAGGGCACACAGGCCAGAGGTGTGACACCTCCTACCCTTCAGTTTTCCACCCTGCCCTCATACTAAGACTGCCCACTGTGGAGGCTGCACCCTGGGTATAGACTGCTCCATCCAGCCCAGCCCCCATGTCCCCATCTGGGCACCAGGAGCTAGAAGCCATAGCAGGCATATTCCCTGCAGGGTGGGCAGAGCCCTGGCCTTGCAGAAACCCACCACCCACCCCCCGCTATGCAGAAAGGAGAGTGCTCAGAGGCTGGCTGTTCCCTGTCCTGAGATTCTGGAAGCCCAGCCAGGGCACTCTGTGCCCACAAAGCCTGCACGCAGCTGGTGAGTTCGGTCCCAGAGCCTGAGTCACTTGGCGTGCTCTGAGAACTCACTTGTAGCCAGCTGATGTTGGCCACCTTGAAGCATGCCCCATCTTGCCAACAGACTCTCACCTCCACTGAGACTACCCCCATGCAGTTCGACGCCCAGGCCTTGGCTGGGCACCATATGCTTGCTCCTCTCCAGCTCAGTCCGTTTAATATAGATTCCCCACCAAGCTCTGACAGATGCTCCAGATACCCACTAGCTTCCCTCCGGAAAGGCTTGTAAATAGCCCATGGGGTGCAGAGGGAGTGGCTCTACCTCTGCAGGTCACCCCTGGGGGCTGAGTGTTCCTGAGGTCAGGGACAGGCTCCCACTAGGTCTAGCTCCAGGTCCACAGCAGGTGCCGGGAATGTGCACACAGAAGAGGAAATCCCACTAGCCCTGGGGTTTGGGGATAGGACTGCCTGACTGGTGTCATCCTCATCTCCAAGTGGGTCCTTCTTGGTGACCCCCGCCCCCAGCTGCTTTTCTTGCCCTCCAGCTCCCTGCCTGGTGGCACGTTCCAGCCCTGGTCCCACACCCTATCCTGTGAGCCCCACAGAACTGTCTCCCCATCTCTCTGCCTGTTGGCCCAGCTGCAGGTGGTCAGGCACCTGGCAGGGGTACAATCTGGGGGTCTCCAGCAGGCTGCCAGAGGCGCTTATGCAGTACCACTAGCTGTAGTGGGTGAGCCTAGGGAGATGCCTGGGGCTCAGAGTGTGGGTCCCTCGAGCCAGTTTCCTAAGGAACTGGCAGGGGGAAGGTGCCAATGTCTGCTGCCAACCTTATACCATCACTGGCCTGGCCATAGCACCCCCTGACCATCCTGAGGTCCCCACCTTCTCAACTGCACACTGGTGACTTGAGTCTCCGTGGGGTGCTCTGAGGGAGGGTCTTTGAGGACCTGGGGGGGGTGTCCAACATCTACTTCTTGATCTTGCTTCATGATTAGCTGTTAAAGTGCTAGTCAGCTGTGCCAGGAGCTGCCCTTTGACCTCAGCTTCCTGGCTGGGGGAAGAGGGTGGGGTGCTGCAGGCTCCTCAAACCCCCTGCCTTGTCTTACATAGGGTGGCCTTCCTGCAAGGAACAGAGTCCTCACCGTGGCTCGTTGGACCAGTCTGAGCAGCTTTTGGGCTACTGTGCTCCTGCCCCCGCCCCCCCCCCCGAGCAAGGCCTGGGCAGTGCCTTCCCCAGCAGGGGCACACGAGGTGGGGCAGGGTCCCCCAGACTTACTGCTATAGCCCCAAGTGAAGGAGCCCCCACCCCACTGTGTGCTGCTGGATAAAATAACTCTCCCTCTCTCCAAACAAACACCCCAAATCCACTACCACTGAGTCAATTCTGACTCGGAGCAGCCTTCCACCCATCCCCCATCTCTGAGGCTGGAGAGCCCCCATGAACAGACATTCTCTCTTTGCCCCAGGGAGTGGCCGGAGGGCTGTGAACCTCTGACCCTGTGACTCGCTTCCCACAGAGGTCCTGCCCAGAGGCAGGGATCGTTCCCACCAGCAGAGGACCCCCGAGGAGGGTGGCCAGATAGCCCCACACTCAGGGCCACATGGGCCTGGGTTTAGGCTGACACTGGCCTGGCTATGCCCATGCTGCTAGCCCCACCCCCTGTGCCTGGCACAGAGGGTCCCTTAAGGCCAGGGCCAAGGCACAGAGCAGCTCTGTGACCCACTAGGGTTTGGCTTGTTCCTCGGGAAGCAGGTTTGAAGGGGGAGTTGAAATGACTGTTGGGGAGGTTTTGAAGGCTCCATCGGAGGTGCGGGCACAGCCACAGGTCTGTGTGTCCCCTGGCCTCGCTGCCTTGCAGCTGTCCCTGAGCCAGATCCAGGCCACGGTGGGGGTGGGAGAGCTGCTTTCTTTGCCCTGGCACTAGCTGGGGTGGTGGATAGCAGGCTCCACACCCAGGGGAGTGAACCAGTGCCCCCAGCTCAGAGTGCCATGGCTGTGGGCTTTGTCGGGAACCAGCTGACTCTCCCCCAGGCCTTGGGCCAGTCCTGTCCCCATTTGGAGGGTCTTTGTTGACCCAGAAAAACTTAGAGGAGGGGGCTCTCAGCTGCAGACTTGTAGCACACGAGGGGGCATCTGTTGGGTAACTGGACAGGCCTTCGGGTTCGGACCCCTGGCCTGGGAGACGGCTGTGTCCTCTGGGGGCCCTCCTGTCTACCCCCAGAGCTGATGACTGACCTCAGACTACAGTCTGCGGGGCACTGGGTGAGGGATGGGGGCACTAGAGCAAGCTACCAGGCAGAATCCAACCCAGAGAAACAGGCACACTGGCTGTGGGTTTTTGGCCCAGGCAATGGGCAGGTGTCTGGTGAAGGTGGCTGTGACCTCCTGGAGCCAGGCCTGGTGTTCCCCCCAACCATTAGCTGGAAACAGCCACTGACGCTGGACAATGTGTCCCTTGGGAGCCTATCCCCCGATGGTGGCCCTCCATCATATCTGTTGTTTTGTGTGTCCTGCTGCACAAGGGCCAGTCAAAACTGACCCAGTGTCACTGTCCCCACGTCATCACCAGGAGCCCATCCCTTGGAGCCCAACCCCTGGACCAACTGCCCACCACTCCCTACCGCCCCCCCCCCCCCCCGCGTCCCGCATCCCCTGGCGCCCATCCTCTCACTGAAGATGAGCCCGCTCAGAGGTAGTGGGTAGGGCCCATTCTGTGCCTGTCCCATGGCTAGGACCCCGGTCCTGGGGAGGGGATGGGCAGGGGGAGCTCCCTCTTCCTTCAGGACCTGCCTGGCGCTCCTGGGGCAGGCGGGGCTCACCTCGTCCTCCGGTAGCGTGGGTAGAGGCTGGAAGTCGTAGAAGTCAAGGTCTCTGGCGTCTTCGTCGTAGAAGCCCCCCGAGGCCCGCTCCAAGGCCTGCATGGTGCGCGGGGTCGCAGTCCGGGGCGCGGCGGGCGAGGGCTGGGGCTGGCGGTCAAGCGCTCTCGGGACGCTCGGGGTCGCAGCCTGCGCCGCTCCGCTCGGCCGCTGCCTTTGAGCCCCGGGCTCGCGGGGCTGGGGCTCCGGCTCCCGGCGGCTATGCGCGCCCAGCCGCCATGGCAACGCGGCGCCGCGCCACCGCGGTCGCCTGTCTCCGCCCCCCCCCACCCCGCAGTCTGCCGGGCCCGCCCCCCTGCGACTCCCCTGTGCCCCCTGCACGCACCCCCGCCGCCTGTCGCAGTGCCGCCCCAGGGGGAGGGAGGCGGGCGCGCGCGGCTAGTTCTTACAGGCTGGGGCTGGGGGGGAGCGGGGTGGTGGTGGCGGGAAGGGGTGGAGGCGGCTGGAGGACGACAGTGGCCACCGAGAGGCCGCACTCGGCCCGGTACTTGTGGGCGGAGAGCCCAGGGGGTGGGGGTTCGGGAAGAATGGGTGCTCCGCGGGTGTCTTCGCCCCTTCGCGCGCCAGAGGCAGGGTCGCTTGGGGACAGCGGTACCTTTCTGGGGTGCTCCCAGAGCTGCGGCCTGTGCGTGTCGTGACTGTGTGCGGGCGGGGCAGTCTGGGTAGCCGGGGTCCCCAGAGGCGGCTTAGGCGGGCTGCCGCAGTCCCCATTAGGGGTGTGTGTGTTGCAGTGGGTCAGGTGAAGACCAGGCATCTGCGGGTCGGGTCGGGGCCAGGGGGAGCGTGTGAGGAGAAAAGCAGGCACGCCCAGCTTTGCCCTGACCCTAGCTTGAGTAGGGTTGGTGGATGGTGGTGGGCCCTCCACTGTCTCCTCCCCTCTGGGTGTCTGAGACCCAGGAAACAGATCCCCCACTAGCCCCTTACTCCCTGGGAAGGCCCTTGGCAGTCAGACTGAGGTTAACCAAGGTCCAGGACAGCCACCTGCCCCCACCCTAGCAGAGCCAAGACAACACCCTGCCCCCACCTCACATACCAGCAGAGCCAGGACAATTCCCCAGCCACCTCTAAGCCCAGCCAAGGACCAGGACAGTCTATCCCCTCCCCCTCCCCCACTTACCCAGTCTGCCAAAGGCATGGACAACACCTCAGCTACCCCAAAACCCAGACAAGGATAGAGACCAGCCTAGGAAAAAACTAGGACATCACTTTCAACCCAGCAAAGGGCCAGGACAACTCACAAGTCAGCACAGGAACAGAACAGGCCCCTCAGCACCCCAACAGCCCAGGGTGGAGGGCAACCTTATGTGCTGAGGCCACCTACAGATAACAGTGGGGCAGGTGCTCAGGGCCAACTGTCAGCTCCCTGCCTCATTGGTCCTATCCCTGGAGCCCGGCGGGACCCAGCAGACAGTAAGCACTGGTTCCTTCATAAAGGAGCCAGTGCCTGGGCAGGGGAGGGAAGGTAAGGCCCAGGAGGAGCCAGGAGACCTCAAGCCTGAAGCCAGGCAGCCCACCATGCTAGTGCTGATCCTTACCCATCCAGGAAACTGGGGGCTACAGGCATTGTCTAGTGGGGGCAGATGGAGACAGCTCGGGTTGGAGGAAAGGCCCACCCACCACACCTGAGCCCCCTACGGCCTTCTGCATGGGTTCAGCAGTAGCCTACCCTGCCCAACTGGAGGAGGCTGGGACCCATCCTTAGACCCAATCTAGGGGCCCACAGAACTGAATGCAGAGCCCAGCTGCCCTTGGCTGGGCCCAGAGCTTGGCTCTCTCATTCTTGGGAGCCAGGAGCCCTCTGGAGGATCCTAGAGCTGGGCGTTGCAGAACAGTGGGCTTGGTCTCTGGCTTTCACATAGCTCTCTGTGCTTAGGGATGGATCGTGGATGCTGAATGGGGGCGGTGAAGGTGAGCCCATGGCTCAGGGAGTGGTGGAGTCAGTCTTGTGGGCCTGGTGCCACCCTGCTGCTTCTGCAACCAGCACACCCAGTTTGAGGGACACGAGAATGTCCAGTACTTCTGGTGCTGCTTCAGCTTGGCTGCTGCACTTCTGCCAGTCCCAGCGGGCTTCCTGTGGGAAGGGGCCCTGGCTGAGCCAGCCTGGCAGGTGCTGGGCAAGGCCCTGTAGCAGTCTGTTAAGGCCTTGGGTCTTCAGTGTTCAGGGTGATGGGGAGCTTCTTGTTGTGAGTTGATGGGTGTTTGTGTATTGCTTGTGTATATGGCAAGCTTTGCTCCACAGGGAGGGGAGGGGGGCTTTGGTCCTGTGCCTCGGATGCAGTGGGCCCTCCATCAGGCTGGGGGTGAGGACAGGAGTCAGCTCAGACCGGGTCTGGAGCCCGTGAGGATGGAGGTGCCAGTGGAGATGTGGGCAGCCCAGAGGGGCCAGGCCTTCTGTGACCTAGGTGATGGCCTGCTAGGGCAGGCCTCTCCCCACCACACCCCTTTCTCCAGATTCTACCCAGGTGAGGGTAGAATTCTGCAGAGGTTTCCAGACCCCCAGGCCCAAGGTCCAAGGCTGGACGGCACTCTGGTCTTCACACTGCCTGACTCTGCCATCCTCCCTGCCCTTCCTCGTTGTCTCGTCTGTTATCACAGGTGGTTTCTGGCCAAGCTGCCCTCACCCCTCCTCGGGCTGTGTGCTATTCTCTGGGCCTCCCTGGACGGGGCCCCCTCCTTCGAGCCTGCCTCCGAGCACTGCCTGTGTGGACACATGCTCCTGCCTCGGGGCACTGCCTGCGTGGGTGGTGGCTCAGGCCACCCGATGAGTGGGGAGCTCGTCTCCCCAGAAAGGATTTTGAAAAGTGGTCAACCCACTTGTGTTTTCTGAAGTCAACATGTAATAAAATAAAAAGTAATTGCAAAGAGTGTAGTTTCTGATGTAAACATTGACATGTTGAAAAAAAAGGGAATCCTCTGTGTAAGATATCCAAGAAGCGAAATAGCAAAGTGAGTTTGAGACCCACCACCCGCCATTTAAAAATAGGCCGCTCTCTTGAAAAGTCACAGGCTTTCCACCGCCACATGTTCTTAACTTCATTACCGCCCTCTAATTTTGCCCAGAATTTTATTCTCCCATAAAACACTGATATGTGAACGCTTCTAGTCACCCCCACGCCAGCCCCGTGGCACCCGGCCACACTGGTACAGACGGCAGCCCCAGGCTCGGGGCAGCCCCTCCCCAAGGCCTCCACATGCCGCATTCCAAGCACAGACAGGTCCGTGAGAACAGACCCCCACGGGCGTGGGAGCAGCGTGGGTACTGTGTTGAAGCAGTGTAGTTTGCTGGGAGCTTTTCTTTATATTTTCAGAAAAGCACGTGTTCTATGACAAACCTTTCCCGTTACTTCCTGACTTACGCACAACTTGGCTTAGTAAAACAATCGAGTGGGATTTATTTGTGATCTGAGACCTATCTGCACCCCAACAATGGAAGTCTGGGCTCAAAGGCTGCTTGTCCACTCATGTTCATTATCCACTCCCCCCATCTAGAGGGACAAAGTCCTCATCATGCTCTGCCAGGCAGGATTTCTGAGCACGTGATTCTGAGGGAACTAAGCCAGCCACAGCCAGCATTTATGTGGCCCCCTTACATCAGACGTCTAGACTCGATGGATGCGTTGACATGGAAATGTGTTGGGGGCTCCTGGGGCTGGGGGAGAGGCAGCGGCGGGCACTTCCTGCTGAGGAGAGAAACTCTGGCTCTCTTGATGAGTGGAACCAGACAGTGGTGTCTGGGCCACCACACTGCATGGTCAGGACGTGCACAATTCAGCATTCAGATGCACCTGTGGGCTTGAAGAAATGGAACACTGATGGATAAAATATTCTAAGGGCACAGACCCCCTGGCGGCCCCACCCCCCACCAAAAGGCTGATTTTGGAGTGTATCCTTTGCCAATGACAATGTTTTTCAGGAATTCCCAAAGAGGCGCATGGCTGTGACATGCCGTTAGTGGGTTCTGACTCACAGAAACTCTGGAAAGAACTGCAGCCGGGCCACTGCCTGTTGTCCTCACAACCATTGCTATGCGGAGGTGCCCCCCCCTCCCAGTCCCAGGCAGTGGTTACATTGTCACAGTTGCTCTTGTCCCTGCTCTGAACGCCCCCCCCCTCCCGGTCAATGGTGTCCCTCTTTACCAATGTTAAAATTGGGTCACCTTACCCATTCTGGGTCAGCACAGCATGCCAAATGGGCAGGAGGGCCTTAAGTGGACGCACAAGGCTGTGCCCAGTACTGAGGGGCTGAAGTTTCTTAACACACGTGCCCTTCGCGCTTCTCGGGCTGTGGGAGAAGAGGGCAGGCAGGATCGTGGTGCCCACCTGGTCTACGATAGGGGGTGATGGCATGACCTCAGCTGAGAGGCCTGTTTTGAGAGATTTTTTCCCCAGGGAAGGTTACAGGTAACACCTTGCTTCCAGAGTGGTTGGCAAGATGAGTGTCGCTTTGAAATCCTTGAAACCAGCTGGTCACCAAAGGACCTCAGGGGCCTTGGCTCTACAGTTCCCTGCTTCCAGATCCTCTCAGAGGTTCTGGTCCTGCCCCAGGCATCCCTGGCTAGTCTCTCCAACTGTCACCCCTGGAGAGGGAAGGTAGGATGGCAGATGCTGAGCACTGCCTCCACAAAAGGGTGGGGCCTGGACAGCTCACTCTGCTAAATGCTCAGTGTCTGCCTACGTTTGCATTACTGGAATGGGTCTGATTGACTGGGAGAAATGACCATCTCCAAATATTGCTTAGTCAACTTTGGTCGACTAAGGAAATTCAATATAAGGATTTCTGCCTTAATTTTTATGGCCTGTGATTTGTCTTTTCCTAGTGTCCCTGTAAGGGTGAAATGTCAAGGGTATACTCGCTTCATGAAACAGTGGTTAGTCTTCTCCTCCAGCTTAGAATTCCCATAGAACTGCCCCTCCCCTTCTTAGACCTTTGAAAGATATCTAGCCATCTGGACTTGACTTTGATGACTCCTACTTCTCCTCCTTCTTGACTTATAGGAAGACTTAAATTCTTTATTAATCACATAGTTATTAGAAAGTTTACTCACTAACGTCAGATTCTAGGAATTTGCCAGTTCCATCCCAATTCTGGCATATCGGCATGAAGGCGTATTAGTTTTTTCTCTCTGGGGAAGTGTCTGTAGGGTCTGTAGGCATAGCAGCCCCTTCAATTCCTCACATTGGTTTTCTTTCTTTTCCTTAATCAGCTTGGCTAGGATATTGATCTCAATACTCGTATTTATTTTTTCAATCTTTTAAAAGAATATATAAGTTTATTTTATTAATATCATCTGATCTTTATTGTTGCATCCATTCTATCTTATTCTGGGGGGTGGGTGAGGAACTAATTTACTATTGGGGGTCTCTGGTTGGGTGGTACCAGTCCGTAGCAGGCTTGGGTATGACCTGAATGGTTGAGGATTGGGGGCCACTGGATGAGCCTGGTGGTCAGCTGCTAAAAAGTGAGGTGTGGCTCCCTAACACATGGGGCTGCTGTGAATTGAATTCAATGCGGTGGCTTCCACTGCTGTAATTCACTGTCATTTTTCTGAAGTTTTGGGGGTGAATTTTAAAGAAATATTTGAAAAGTCATTGGCTTTAGCTATTTGTGCATTTTCTCCAAGCACAAGTTTCATAGGACAGTGTCTGGTGTGCTGTATTTTCACTCTTCTTTCTTTCTTTTAATTAATTAATTAATTTTTAAACATTTTATTAGGGGCTCATACAACTCTTATCACAATCCATACATACATCAATTGTGTAAAGCACATCTGTACATTCATTGTCCTCACCATTCTCAAAGCATTTGCTCTCCACTTAAACCCTTGGCATCAGGTCCTCTTCCCCCCCCCCTGCTTCCCCCTCCCTCATGAGCCCTTGATAATTTATAAATTATTATTTTGTCATATCTTGCCCTGTCTGACGTCTCCCTTCACCCACTTTTCTGTTGTCCATGCCCCAGGGAGGAGGTCACATGTAGATCCTTGTAATCAGTTCCCTCTTTCCAACCCACTCTCCCTCTACCCTCCCAGCATTGCCACTCACACCACTGGTCCTGAAGGTATCATCCGCCCTGGATTCCCTGTGTTTCCAGTTTCTATCTGTACCAGTGTACATCCTCTGGTCTAGCCAGACTTTCAAGGTAGAATTCGGATCATGATAGTGGAGCAGGGGTGGAGGAAGCATTTAGGAACTAGAGGAAAGTTGTATTTTTCATCGGTGCTATATCACATCTTGACTGGCTCATCTCCTCCCCTGACCCCTCTACAAGGGGATCTCCAGTGGCTGACAAATGGGCTTTGGGTCTCCACTCTGCACTTCCCCCTTCATTCACTATGGTAAGATTTTTTTGTCCTGATGATGCCTTATACCCGATCCCTTCGGCACCTTGTGATCGCACAGGCTGGTGTACTTCTTCCATGTGGGCTTTGTTGCTTCTGAGCTAGATGGCCTTGTTTACCTTCAGGCCTTTAAGACCCAGACACTATCTCTTTTGATAGCCGGGCACCATCAGCTTTCTTCACCACATTTGCTTATGCACTTGTTTGTCCTCAGCGATCATATCATGGAGGTGTGCACTCAATGATATGATTTTTTGTTCTTTGATGCCTGATAACTGATCCCTTTGGAACCTCGTGATCACACAGGCTGGTGTGTTCTTCCATGTGGGCTTTGTTGCTTCTGAGCTAGATGGCCGCTTGTTTATCTTCAAACCTTTAAGACCCCAGACGCTATCTCCTTTGATAGCCAGGCACCATTAGCTTTCTTCACCACGTTTGCTTATTCACCCGCTTTGTCTTCAGCAGTTGTGTTGGGAGGGTGAGCATCATAGAATGCCAATTTAATAGAAGAAAGTATTCTGGCATTGAGGGAGTACTTGAGTGGAGGCCCAATGTCCTTCTGCTGCCTTAATACTAAACCTATAAATATAGGCACATTCTTATCAAGGCAAAACTGTTTTTTTCTGATTTCCACAGGTTTTTCTTCTTCTTTGATCCACTGTTGAGACACCACCTCTAAATTCCCAGACCTTCGGGGTCTTTCTAGTTACCTCCTGGCCAGTGTCTTTTAACGTCATGGGTGGTGACCACATCTGGAAGCGTGGCTGATGGTCAGGATGGGCACCGCTTTGCACGTGGTCACTGGGGGCTACTCTCCATGCACCATGAATCTGCAGGTGCAGCCCCAACCATTTCTTGCTGTCTCCTGTTCCGGTGGTCACAGGCATCCCTGGGTCCTGGCTCCGGGTTTGCTCTGCGAGCAGTGAGGACGCGCTGACGCTGGGGCTCTCCCTGGCAGCGGCCTGGGCCCCTGGTCCTCACTTGTCTGGGTTAACATTTGGATAGCGCTCACCATGGATTTCTTTTGCAACGATTTTGAATTTTGAAGACATGATATTAAAATAGCACATAGTCACTGGGGGGGTGAATCTGGGGTTGAGGGGAGCCATGCCTTTCCTTGAATTGTGTCCTTGAGTGACCTCGTCCAGGCCTGCCTGCCTATGTGCTAACAGTGTTTCCACCTGGTGTCCACCTGGGCCTCCACCCTAAGCTCAACTCAATTCTGCAGCCCACCTCAGCCACGAAGGTTTTGGGCTCCTGGCCGGCCAGGGGCACAGGACTCTCGCTAGGCTGTGTCTCCACTGCCTATCTGGTGGGCAGCGGCTCCTGCCTGCTCACGGGACACCATGCCTCTACCGAGCCAGGATCCCCTCAGTTAGCCCCGAAGCCTTCCTCAAAGGTTCTGCAGGAATGATGCCCCCCTATACCGCCTGGCCTGCTGGCCTCCGGCACTGCATTTCCTGTTCTGAGCTCCAGCTGGAAGGAGCAGGTGGTCCATCGATGGGGGGTGGTTTGTACTGGCTAGTCCCCTCAGAGGCTGACATCACTGGGAGACTTGGAGGTCAGTCTCAGCCTAAGTTGACGGTGAGCACTCTGAGGGGGGATTCAGAAAGAATTGGCTGAGCCCTGTCGTAGGGCCAGAGCATAGATGGCAGGGCCACCTTCTCACCTCAGCTACCTCCTGCCTGCACACAGGCCCCTTCCTGGTTCCTGTACTGGCCATGTAGACCGAGCACCCCCTCACTTCCAGTCCTGCCCAGTCTGCCTATCTGGGCTGGTCTCCTGGCATTGTGGGGGCACCTGTCATGGGTGCCAAGCCCTTGCCTTTGCTCCAGTGCCCCCCTGGAGCTGCCCATTCCCAGCCCCCCTATTCATTCTGACACCCTATCTCTCCTTCAGGAGGCTTGCTGATTCAGAGTGGGCCCCCAATGCCCAGCTGTGCCCATCTGGCTCTCCTCCCCTTTCCCTCTCACTGAGGGGGCTCTTCCATCCCAGACACCACTGCTGGACCACAGAGAGTCTGCGTCTGCAGACCACCTCCAGTCCCGTGTTTAATTTTCCATTCTAGACAGGGGGGCATTGCCTTGGCTACAAAGTCCATGCATAGCTGTTTAAACAGCCCCTGAAGCCTAGCATCAGGCCAAGGGCTGATGATTCAGTGCTGGGCCCAGAGCAGGGGCCCCAGGGTACTGAGGTAAGTGGGCCTCAGAGGAGGTGGATCAGAGCCCCAGACCATCCCCCAGAACCTCCAAGGAAAGTCCTAAGCCCCTTAGTCTGCTGAGAACTTGCTGGATCAAGTTCCCGCAGGTTTGGCCTCCCCTAACCCCAGCCAGCTCTGTGCCCCACACAGCCTGCCTGCCATTGCCCTGCCCTGTGAGGGACAAGAAGGGTGCAGCCCCCCCACCCCCTGGCCCGGCAACCTGAGCTGGCCCAGGATGCTTACACCTTGAGCTGCTGGGCAGTGGGGCTGTGCAGATGGCTGCTGGCCTGCTGGTTCCTGGAGCTGGAGGGGGAGAGGGGCGGCTGCCCAGGTCACATGGGGCAGAGGTGGGGGAGTCCTTCTTTTGTTTCACTAAAACACACTCTCATACAACCACACATGTGTCCATGAACATTCACTCAACCACACATGTGCATAGGCACACGTGCACGCAACCTCCTGTACATACACACACATAGTGAACCACATGTGTGTACATGCACACTCAACTACACAACTCCCTGTACATGCACATGTATAGATTGACTTATGTCCCTGAATGCATACATGGTAAACCCTGACCTCTGCGTGAGCGGCCATGAGCCACTTGGGAAAGCTGGTCTTTGTTAGGGGAAACCGGTGCTTTCCTATCTTTTCGATCCGTGAGATATAACAGAGATACAACAAGCAAGCTGTGTGGTGGGACCTCTCACCACACGGGGGTCCTCCAGGAGGCAGGAAACAAAGCTGATGGACCAAGACCAGCAGAGAGAGGGAGCTTCACCCCATAGCAGGGGCCCTGAGGTCAGACTCCACTCTTAAGCTGGGTGAGAGAGACGGTGGACAGCAGGACGGCAACCCAGGGCTCAAGCATGGAGGGACCCCGAGGACGGCACCTACGCTGTGAGAACATACATTTCTGTTTTAAAGTCGCCCTTTCCCGTGTATGGCATTGCCGTCACAGCAGCAAACAGATACTCAGCATTTGGTGTCGAGCAGTGGGAGCTGTCGTAACAGATCTCTAAGATATGCAAGTGGCCTTGAAATTGGGCAATAGGTGGAGGCAGGGAGAGCTTGACTGTGTTTACCAGTGAAAGGCCTGGACGGCCTTGCAGAGATTGCTGGTAGGGTTAGGGCGTCAGTGGTGAGTCCCGTGAGGAGAGCTACAGAGACAATCTGTGTCGCGGAGACTCCGTGTGGTGCCTGCAAGAGGGTGTTGCTGGGCACGTGCTTTATGTGAAGCTGATGAACACGGAAGAAGGGCGATGCTTTCTTACGCAAAGAGCTTACCTGAATCATGTTCCATTGTTTGGTGGAAGGTAGAACTTGGATATTTGGTGAAGGTTTCTAAGCCAGAGGTAGAGGTGCTGTGTCTGCGTCTTGCTGCTTATATGGCAATTTGAGAAGAAAGAGATGGATTTCAAAGTGAACAGTGCAAAATGAACCGGAGCTTCAAGCTTTGAAAATTCTGTTGCGCAAACTAAGGCTGCGTGTCCTAGAATGGTCACCAATCTATTGCATAATCTTTTGTTAGAGATGAAGCTTGTGACTGGTGGCTGTGAAACACAGGCTGCAGGGACAGAGGGAGAACAAAAGGAGGGAAAGCACTGTGTGTCTCTTGAACTTCCACAGGCAGGGAGTGGCCAGAGGAACTTCAGTTACTGTCCTCAAGGCCGCTAGGAAAGCTCAGAGCAAAGCTGCACTGTTGGAAGAAGACGGGCGTGTCTGGTGTCCACTGACTCGTTCCCTCCTAGTGTCTTACATGTGTGATGGGAATCCTGGAACTAGATGGCTTGTGCGAGAGTTCACGGCTCACAGATGAGGAGAACTTCCCCAGGTAGAAGTAACCTGGGGCTTCCCTCATTCAATTTAGTTGATTCATAAGATGGAGTTGATGGAATACTATTGGTATGATGTCATGAGGTAAGTGTGTTTGCATGTGGCCAGGTTATGGGATTTGGGGTGGAATGCTGTTGGTTGAAAGGTCTTGCCCAGAACTGTGTGTTGTAAACCCCCCATTTGGGAGTGGGTTGTCTTGGCTCTGTTCATCAGGCAGGACTGGTGTGGGGTGTATGGCTTGAGACCATCTGTTTTGAGATATAAAACCTAATGAGGATCCTCTCTCCAGGTATGCTGACTCAGGGCGGCCCCAAAAGGACAGGGTAGAACTGCCCGTGAGTTTCCAAAACTCTAACTTGTGAAGGAGCAGAAAACTTTATCTTTCTCCCCTGGAGTGGATGGTGGTTTTTGAACTGCTGAACTTGTGGTTAGGGGCCCAATGTGTAAGCTAGGGCTCCTGGAGATGCCCTAGGAACGAGACAGTGAAAATGAAGACAGGAGACTTGTCCCAGAGCCTACGGAGAATGACTTCCCTAGAGCAGGCACCCTGACTTGGGACTTGAGATAGTTAAAGTTTATTGTGCCAACCTGGCCGATAAACACACGTGGGGTTAATTGAAGGGTGGAGAGATAAATGGCTTGGTGAATCTCGCCTTTCTAGTTCTTGGGTCTCTTGCTTTGTGATGGTCGGACCAGGGTGTAGCTGCCTTAGACAGTTCCCTGCTTCAGCTGGCAAGGCTCACTTCCTGCAAGACATCTCTGAGGTGAAGCCACCTGGACCTACTCTGATGCAGCCCTGGGTGCTGGAGCACCCGTATGGAGACTGAGATGCTTACAGGCTCACTGATTCGGCTTTCCTCCTGCAGTTGGCGTCATTGCATGTGTTTTGTTGAATGGAAGAGGACTTTGTGGATTGATGTCTAACATATGGGCTAATGTTGGACTTGTGGGCATGGGTAGAACTGGATTGGGATGTTTTCTTGATGTGTATGCACACACACACACACACACACACGATGGGGGTGGGGCCTAGTCCTCTACAGTCCTTTCTGAAGCACTAGTCCTGCCAAGCTCCCTCTCCTCAGGGTGCTTGCTCTGAGGTGCAGCATGGGAGGGGCATGCCAGCCCTGTGGACTCACAAGGCTAAAGCAAACGCGGACACACCAAGGTTTAATGGTCAGTGAGATGCTCTTTGGTCTGCATGATGATGTGCCCTCACACTCTGTCCTCTGTCCCACGGAGGGGCTGTGGGCTCCCAGGTCTGTGCTGTTCATGTGGCCTGCCCCCTGTCGCAAGCAAGAGGCCACAGCCCAGCCTCCTGTGACAAGCAGACGCTGTCTTTCACCTGAGCCAGCTATGCAAAGCGACTTGAACAGTGTGGAGGTGGCCAACTGGGCACAGCAGGAGCAGAGGCTGCTGGGGTCTCTGAGGGTTCTAATAACACATGGGTTCTCCATGGGTGGGGAACACAGACAATGTCCACGTTTCAATAACAGGGCAGCGGGCTCCTCCCACTAGACCTGCTGGATCTGCCCGCCAATTGGGGCCCTCGGCTCTCCTACATCCCCTACGGAGTCGCGGTGTGTGGGAGGGGCCATGGCTGTGTCAGGACAGTCACAGTGAGCACATGGGTGAAGCATGTGTGTGAATGCGTGAGTGTATTAGTATGTACATGTGTGCAAGGCCGTGAGGATTTGTATGTCTGTGTTTTTGAAGGTGTGCATGTGTATCTGAGATGGAGGGGTCCCATGTGAGGGGCCCAGGAACCCACCCCTCTTTGTGGTCATCAACTTTACACCAACGTTTGAGCCCAGGTGTCCATGGTAATGCAGCACAGAGCAACCACGTGACAGCCGAGAGCCACCCCAGCCACTTGGCTTGTTGGAACAGAGAACTTTATTGTCCCCAAGGCCCGGTGGGGTGGCATCCAGGCAGGCTGAGGGGCCACTGAAGCATGTTTGGGCATTTCTAGGCAGTGGCTCCTACTGCCTGCCCCCCAGACGACCCTGCAGATGTCCACCTGAGAGTTGCAAGTGGGGCTCCCGTGTGGGCGGCCCAGGCCTGGGGGAGGAGGGTACTAGAGAAGCAGTTGGGGTTGGGTGCTGGGCCCCTAGCCAGGAGGCAGCTCCCCAGGGACAGCAGGGCAGCAGGAAAGCCCCTCAGACCTAGAAGTTCCACATCAGAAACCAGGGGGCAGCTGGCAGGTCTCTGTGTGTATATGTGTGTGGGCCCCTGTGCACGTTGGTGAAGGGGGTGGGGCTGCCAGAGGGGCGTGCTCAGGCTTTGAGGGCTGCGGACTCCCTAGGACCACTTCTCCAGGACCCTAGGTAGCCAGTGTGGGACGGTGGGGATAGGGTTTGGAGGGGGCTCAGTGCAGGGGGTCAGAGGTGCTTTCCCTCTGGTCCTTGGCCTTAGAGCTGCTCCACCCCCACTGCACCAGGCCTCTGCACGGAGCTCTCAGGGCGCAGGCCCTTGGGAGGTGGTGGGGCGCCACTGTGTGTCCTGCCTACACGGTGGTCTCGTTCCGCCAGGGCCCGGTGCGGATATTGCCGGTGCTGTCCGCACCATAGGGTAGCCCCTCGAGCATGGAGCCTTTGAGCGCCCCGTTTTGCCCAGGGCCGCCGAAGGGCAGGGACTGCGTCCGGCGGAGCATCTCGAAGTGCGCAGGGCCGGGCCGTGGGGTGCAGCCGTACAGCACGTTGCCCTCCGACTGGCCGGCCATTGGGAAGGGGTCCCCCTGGGCGCAGCAGGCCAGCGTGTGCGCGCCCGCTGGGCCCTCAAGCGAGCTGGGTGGGCTGTCGGTGGGCGAGCTGCGGGGGCTGCCGTCCAGGCTGGCCGGGATGTGGTAGGCTGCCCGAGGCCGGCCGAAGATGGGCGGCCGAGTCCTCCCGGGCAGGCAGCGGTGCGGCGGCGGGCCGGGCCCGAAGGCGTCCTCAGCGCCGTCCAGGCCTAGCGCCGCCTCCTCCAGCAGCTGCTCGCAGTGCATATTGGCGCAGCAGGGCGTGGTGGGCGACAGGCAGTGGGCGTGGCTCTGGGCGGCCTGCAGGTTGGTCATCTTGCAGTGGCCGGCGGGATGGTGACCGCAGCCCGGGTGGCCGGCGCGTGGCGAGTCTGGCAGGCAGTCCGCATTGGCGCCGGCGCGCCGGCGGGCGGGACAGCAGGACCACCAGCAGCGCCACACATCCTCGCGTTTGGCGCAGTGGTGGATGACCACGAAGAGTCCCAGCGTCACGCAGAAAGCCCCGTACAGGCAGCTGAAGATCATGTCCAGGAAGGGCCCCTGCGACACGGCGAGCGCCCCGAAGGCCCAGGTGGCCGTGAAGAGGAAGAGCGTGAAGGCGGCGGCGCGCAGCTGTGCCCGGAAGGAGTGCTCATTCCGCAGCAGCGAGGAGGCAGCTGCGCCCTCGCAGCAGGGTTCCGAGCCTGGCCCCGAGCGGTGGCCCGGGCCTGTGTCCGGCGCCGCCAGCCGCTGCTGCTCCTCGGTGCGTTCACGCAGCTCATACCGGCACTCGGGGTGGCGGCGCAGCTGGACGTAGGTGCCCAGGAAATACACGCAGCTGACCAGCGTGATGAAGGCCGCCGGGCCGTAGAAGGCGCCCAGGCTGGGCTCCCAGGACATCCAGCAGCTGTGGGGAGGGCAGCGTGGACAGCAGGGGCAGCGGTCAGGGACGGCTGCACACGGGGAAAGGCCCAAGGGGTGCAGCTCTCCAACGCCTCTCCCAAGCGCACCCCTCCTGGCCATTTAGTGCTCAGCGGCCTGGCCCCTCCCTCCTCTGCAGGGCCATGGGCTGAGGCTTTGTGGGGGGAAGGGTGAGCCCAGGGGGAGGAGAGGGGCTGGGCAGGGGGAGGGGGTATTCATTGCTTTCGGGAGGGCTGCAGTAGCCACAAGGCCTGGAGGGTCGCTGTGGGCAGAGCCCAGCTCCTGGAGTGGGAACCCCCCCTGGTGGGGCTCCTTGGAGCTGCCTGCCCGAGCAGTCCAAGATACTCACTACGCAGCTTCCCCGTCCTCGGCCCCGTAGTTCCTGATGTCCGTGGCTGCTGTCACCCCGCAGATGATGAAAGGCACCCCTCCACTGAGGAGATAGAACCTGCCAGAGGGTGAACGCCTCAGCATGGGGTGCCTGGGTCTGGAGCAGTGCTGGTCCTCAGTGTTCCTGGGGTCTGAAGTCCTGCCCCCCAGGGCTCCCCAAGGGCCCAGTTTGCTCTCACTCCCTCTGCTCCCCTAGGGGCCACAGCAAGGCCTGGGAGATGCATTCCCAGGACAGGTGACCCAGGGACCACCTGGTGACCCCCCCATTCACACCTAGTCCCCTCAGGAGGAGACTGCTCATTTCTCAGCTGTGTGTGCAGGGCTAGGGTGAGACTGCCTTGGGTGCTCAGCTGAGCTCACTGGGAACTGGCCTTAGCCAGGGTCTGAGGTCCCCCCCCCCTGCCCCTCCGGGGGCAGGTCTAGCCAGTGCTGGGGGCTCCAGATCTCACAAGTGCAGGGCGGGATCTCTGAAGGCCCTCGCCTCCTTGAAGGGTCTTCACGGAGGCTTCTGTGTGTCTGTGTCACAGCCCCACTTCCTGACCCAGAAAACAATCTGAGTCACATTTCAGGCCCCGGAAAAGGCAGAGAGGGTCAGAAGCAAGGAAAGGCAGGCCCATGTGTGTTGAGATCGTAGCTGTCCGTGTAGGGAGCCCTGGTGATTCAAAGCCACCAACTTGGAGATCATAGGCTCAGAACCCCCTCAGGGCAGCCTGCTCCACTGCGGGAGGATGGGCGTCATGTGGAGGGGTTTTTTGGTGGGGATTCATCTATTTATGACGGCCATTCATCAGGGCATTTTGAACAGAACGGTGCAGGAGGGTTGGAAGGACATGGGTGAAAAAGGCTATGCCAACCATGAGCCTAGGGACTTCCAGCCAACCAGAGACCTAGAGACTGAGGGTCCTTTCCCCGCAGGAACAGGGCGACCCCACGAGGCCACCCTCACAACTGTATCTGTGCGTGTGACACATAAATGGATAAAGGATGTGGCGAGGCCCCTAGCAATCGCAGTGGCCAGGTCAGCTGTCAGCCACCACGCCCCAGGTACTGCTTTCCATGGCCTGTCACAGTGGAAGACCAGCACACTGCCTCCACAGCACATTTCAAGGCTGGAACCCCCGCCCCCCCCCCCAGCCCCATCTCCTGAGGGTCTCTGGCCACAGTGAGATGGGTATAAGATGAATCTCAACGTATCTGTAAATCCAGGACACACGCCTCTAAGCCACTCACACACAGGTCAATGAAGTAGCCACAAGGGAATCCAGAAAATATCCAAAGCAGGATGATGGCAGGAACAAGCAATACCCCCTGGGGTACAGGGAGCAGCACTTTGGAGGGTGCCCACACTGGAAATAAAGGGGGACTTGGGATACACACACACACACACGCACGCACACACACACACGCATGCACGCATGCATGCGTGCGCACCCCATCAGCTGAGCCAAGTAAACACAGGAGGGAGATAATCACAAGGAGCCAACGACTGACCATGGGATGACCAAAGCTTCTGAAAGATCAAGGAAAGTGTCAGCCTGCCAGATGGCAGGAGGGAGGGAGAGGACTAGGGTGGCTGGCTGGCACCAAGCAGGGCTGCTCCTGTATGCCCTTCAGAAATTGACAGAATAACCAAAGGCCTCGGACCCGGCAATTTATAGGATTGGATAAATCCCTTGGAAAGATACCAGGTACCAACGATGAAACCAGAAGATTGAGAAATCCTGAGTATCCTGTGTCTAGTGCGGGAAGTTGAATTCAAGAATAAGAGAAACCGCCTAACCAAGAAAATGCTGGCCTGGCCCTGGAGCCAGTGAATTTCATCACACATTTGGGCAGGGTTGGGGGTGGGGTAACAAATTCTTCCAGGAAGTGGAGAAGGAAGGGCCCCTTGTGATCTCACCCTAGGGGTCAGCAGGCTCATAGTGCCAGAGCCCACAGACGTTACAAGGAGAGAGGACATCTTAGACTAGATGGTCAAACAAGATGGGGGCACATCGTAGACAGGATGCTGTCACTTCTGGGGAAGACTCACTGCCCCACTTAGAAACATGAGGCAGCAGAGAGCCTTCCTCGAACTCTTGGACAAAGCTGAGAACTAATGTTCCACCAAGACACCTCGCGAGCCAAGCTTGGGGAAGGAGCACCACTGCTCCATTATGAGACAGGCCTGCAGTAGCCTGGTCATTCCCGTTTGACTGCTGGCCTAAAGGCTGGTGGGTTGGACACACCCTGGGACCGTGAAGAAAGGACTGGTGACCTGTTTGCATTGAGCCCTGGGGCAGCCTGGTGCAACACCGTTTTTAAGGGACGTTCTCATAACCCCAAGATGTGCTGGTGGAAGAAGAGAGAACTGACAAAGGGGCCAGCGGAGTCCAGAAATAGAGCCTGACTTTCCAGGAAGCAGTGGGCAGGGGAGCCTCTCGAAGGCTGGGAAACGGGGCAGGGTACCTAGCAGCACTGCACTTCCCTGGGGTGGGTCACACCCAGCAAGTAGGGTGTGTTCAGAGGAAATAGGGGAGATGGTCTTTGCTGTGAGCAGCGACTTAATGTTGGGGCACAGGAGCATTTGGAGGGTGTCTTGCCATCTTCAGCTGCCTGGGGGTGCAGAGAATCATTGGGGTCCAGTGGGTTGGGGCCTGGGAGCACAGTCCGGTGGTGGTTAAGTGCAGGAGCTGAGTGGGAGGCCAGTGGAGGGCTTACTATAAGCTCCTTTGCGTTGTCCTGCAAGTATTCACAGTAAAGTGTTGGTGGTGGTGGTGGAGGTGGTGGTGGTGGTGGTGGAGGTGATGGAGGTGGTGGAGGTGGTGGTGGAGGTGGTGGAGGAGGTGGTGGTGGTGGTGGTGGTGGTGGTGGTGGAGGTGGAGGTGGAGGTGGTGGTGGTGGTGGTGGAGGAGGTGGTGGTGGTGGAGGTGGTCGTGGAGGTGGTGGTGGTGGTGGAGGTGGTGGTGGTGGTGGTGGTAGAGGTGGTAGTGGAGGTGGTGGTGGTGGAAGAGGTAGTGGAGGTGGTGGAACACTTCTGAGGACTTCCTTGCAAGGCAATTCCCTTCCCAAGGGTGCAGCTCTGCCTGTGGAGGGGGCTGAATTCAGTGGAGGAGGCTGGACCTTGGAGACCAGACCCAGAGGTGGTACCTCTAGGCTAGGGTAAGGACAGCGGACTCCCAGTGGGGACTCCCATCCCCAAGCTCCTGGATATTCTGCCCCAGTCCACCCAGGACCACCTGCACTTCGGTCCCTAGTCACCAGGAGGGAGGGGCTCACTAGGCCCTGGCCGAGATGTCCAGGGTCCTGGGCTCTTTGTGCGTGTGACCTCCTCCCTCCCAGTCCAGCAGGGACGCCGGCTGCAGCCAAGAGCAGTTCAACGCACGGGCAGCAGATGGCGCAGCAGGACTGTCTCCCCTCTGGAGAGCCCCACCGCCCAGCTACTTCCCACCAGGTCACCGGGTCTGTAGCCAGCCGGCGGGAGGGGCTTTCTAAGTCTCTCTCAGCCCGTCCCGCCCCATCCCCCCAGCACTTCCAAGTCATCACTACCACCCACTTATATCTGCCAGAGGCCCTGTTTACATCGGTGGAATAGGACAGGGCAGAGAGACTGGAGGTCCCCTCAGTCAGAGATTGGGGGTCTGGAAATCAGAGAGCACACTCAGAGAGCCTGGCCCCCCGGCCCCCCCACACCCCCTCCCGCATGTGGAGAGGCCACATCCAGCTGTGGGGAATGTGGGGAACCAGAGCAGGAGAAGGGCTGGTCCAGGTTGCCCAGGGTCCTGGAAGGGTACGCTGTGACTTCAACCCCTGAGGCCTGTTTAGTCATCCGTCTGGCTCCAGGGCTGTCAGCGGTGGACTTGTATCTTTTCCAACCTCTAAGGCTGCGGCCGTTGGGACAGCCCCCACCCACGGGCAGCAACGAGCTGCACCCCATCCACACTGCCCTGCAAGGACACCCCACCACAGCCGGTGGGCTTGACCCCGTTTGCATAGCCCATGACCTCCCGCAGCAACACCCCAACCAGGGGCATCTGGGCTACTGTGGGCCAGGCCATGTGGAGCCTGCGTGTGGGAGCTGAGTGTGCAGAGGCAGGTGGCCCTGTCTCTTGGCCCGAGCATTGGGGTTGATGGTGGTCAGTAAGCACCCGTCCCCTGCGGCCTTTGACCAGCATCTGCCTGAGGGACCTTGTGGAAGAAGCTGTCCCTGTTTACAGCCATCAGTCCTTAGAGCCACCCTGGACCTGGGAGTGCCCGCCCACCTGACTCCCCATGCCCCCAGCCTGGGGCTCCCAGCGACAAGTTCAGGCAAACAGAAACCGCAGGGTAGGAAGTACAGTTAGGGAGGGTAAGGCGGTACAGGGGGTGGAGGGTGTCTTCCTGTGGTCAGTGTGGGTCCCAGGGTGGCTATGGCGCCAGGTTGGTGCGGAAGGGGTGGAGGGGGCTTCACCTGCTGCTGCATGCACAACAGACTCCCATCCTGCGCCCCAGAGGCATCTGCAGGTGCTCCCCCACTCCCAGAACCTTCCACAGCCTCCCACTCCCAGACTCAGGTGTGGCCTTTACCCTGCTGCCGCCAGGGCGCTCAGCGCAAGTCCCAGCAGGAGCCCTGGACATGGGGTGATCACGCTGGCTCTGGATTTAGGGTGAGGGCACAGCGGCAGGCCCAGTGGCTGGTCTGAATTCGGGATGCTACTATGTGAGGGCCCAAGCCTCCTGCCTCTGCCCCTCCCTCAGGGACTCCTCAGCTTCCCCATCCCTTCCCAGCTCACCCACTCACCACCCTGTCCCTCTTGCTCTGCCCTGACTGTCTCAGTCTTCTCATCACTGTCCCACTGTAGTCACTGCTTGTCCTTCACGCCACACCCCATGTGGATGCGGTGACCTTCAAGGCTGCCATCACGGATGCACCTCACAGAGACCCTACACTGGAGACCCATCCCCTGACAGCGTCACACCTGCTCTGTGGTGGGAGGGCAGGGCAGAAACCCGGACATGCAGGGGGAGAGCCTCGTGCCCACTGCTGCCCACCTCCAGTGAGCTCCCACAGGGACGGAGCCAACCTGTGTCCACTGCTGCCACCTCCAGTGGCCCTAGTGCACAAGTTCCCCAAGAAGACTTTTCCAAGCCTCCCTTCATCCATCCTCTGGCTCCATCTTCACGGCCCCTGGTGGCCCCTGGAGGCCCCGACTGCTGAGTCACGTTCAGCCCCTTCACCAAGAAAACACTGCAATGTCCTCCACTTGCCACCAAGACAATCAGCCTTGGTCACACCTGTGGCAGTGACCCCATGTTGCCTGCTGTCTGCTGTGATCACGGCCCTGGGCCTGAGCCTGCCTGGACACCTGCTGTGCACTTGGAAAGATGCAGAGAGGACAGGGACAGCCTGCCTGAGGTCCCAGAGAGCAGCCTGATCCCAGGGGCGTGAGATAGTGGGCCCACACCCTGACCCTCAGGGTGCAGAGCTGCTGTCTGGCCAGCTGCCGAGGGGTGACATGGTGACTGGATCTAGCCATCAAGCTGCCCCAGTCACACATTCAGCAGACATCACTGTGCCTCTTAGACAACATTGGCAATGGTCCCATCTGCCTCAAATGACACTTCCCAGAGGTATGGGGATGCACTATGCTGGCCAGAGCTGCCACAGGGCCTGGGAGCCCACTGTCATGCCATGTGTCACCTGGGTGAGCAGTCAGGAATCCCACAGAGCCCAGTGTCAGCCAGCAGCTGGAAGCCTAGCCCTGGTGGCCCCAGCCCCTCCCGGGAAGGGCCTTTGAGGCTCAGGCTTGGTGGTAGATTTCTTGGGCCTACTGGGCCCTGGGCTCTGTGTCCTGTGTTCCATGTTCTGTGCCCTGTGTTCCATGTTCTGTGCTCTGTGCCCTGTGATCCATGTTCTGTTCCATGTTCTATGCTCCGTGTTCCATGTTCTGTGCTCCATGTTCCGTGTTCCATATTCTGTGCTCTCTGCCCTGTGTTCCATGTTCTGTGCTCCGCGTTCTGTGTTCCATGTTCTGTTCCGTGTTCCATGTTCTGTGCTCTGTGTTCTGTGCTCCATGTTCTGTGCTCTGTGCTTCGTGTTCCGTGCTCCATGTTCTGTGCTCCATGTTCCATGTTCCGTGTTCTGTGCTCCATGTTCCGTGTTCTGTGTTCCATGTTCTGTGCTCTGTGCTCCATGTTCTGTGCTCTGTGCTCCATGTTCTGTGCTCTGTGTTCCATGTTCTGTGTTCCATGTTCCATGCTCCGTGTTCCATGTTCTGTGTTCCATGTCCTATGTTCTGTGCTCCATGTTCTGTGCTCCGTGTTCTGTGCTCTGTGTTCCATGTTCCATGCTCTGTGTTCTGTGTTCGTGTTCTGTACTCTGGGCTCCATGTTCCGTGTTCTGTGCTCTGCTCTGTGTTCCATGCTCCGTGCTCCGGGCTGCTCATGGGGCTCTTCTCTAGATGATGCAGGGAAGGCTTTTTGTGGCTGTGATTGAGTCGCTGGACCTGGGAGGCTCGAGTGGGTCTGGCTTAATCAGGAGGAGGCCTTCAGGCTTCGTGGAGAAGAAGGCCTTGGCTCCAGATGGACAGAACAACCTGTTGTGATCCCCCATTCCCACCCACTCCAGAAGCCTGAGGGCCTGTTTCCTAAATGACTCTCTCTACCTCTGGGGCCAGCTTATCAGAGAGCTTGGGGTGGCCTATGGGCTGGGTACAGCCTGATTTTGAGGGCAGGCTCACACTCTGCCTGGCACAGGGGCAATGCCAGGGTTTTTCCCACTGGGACCCTGCCTGTCCTGAGTCAGAGAAGCTCATCAGCAAAGCCCTTGGAGGCCCAGCCCTGGTAGCTGCTGTCTGGTCACAATTGGGGCATGCCTGCATACCTCATCTCCCCAGGGAGGGTACAGGCTGGCTCAGCATCCCATGGCTACCAGGTCTCTGCATCCATCCTGCCCCATGTTCCAAGGACATCCTAGAAGGAGGAGGGCCCCACCAGCATCTCCCTATGGGGTGCTCCAGCCCGAGGGACCAGCAGGAACCCTTACCCTCAGACCCCGGCTCGGGGGGAGCTGCGTGGACTTTGTACCTGAGCAGCGGCTGCCTGGGGAAGGGCGGCTGGTCGGCGCTGGCACAGGGCGGGGCCTTCTTGGTCACCTGCCTGTAGATGTTCCTGGCTGTCACCCCGATCCACAGCAGGGTGGACAGCGTGGCGTAGTGCAGCATGATGCCCACCTGGGGAGGAGAGTGTGCTAGTCCCCTGGTGTCCAAGGAGCCCAGCCCAACCCTCAGCCTGCTCTGCACCAGGGGCAAGCAAGTAACGGTGGGGGCAGGCAGACGGTCACAGGACCCTCATGGGAGGTGCATGGGCTGCAGGAACATATAGCTGGGGAGCACCCCTCTCTTTGTGCTGGAGATGGAGCCAGGGCTGTGGGGGGTGGAGTGTGATGGGGGTTGGCTGAGGGACGGAGGAGCTGGGGAAGGCTGCAGCAGGGTCTGGGGTATGGGGAATTGGGGACCTGGGAGAGATGGGGGAGCCTGGGGTCCAGGTAGAACAGAAAGGTCTGGGACCCACAAGTCTGTGAGCACACGTGCCTCTGTGTGCATACCTGCTGCAGCAATATGCATCAATAAGCACATGTTAGTCCCTATGCACACGTCTCTTACACACATGTCCACATACCCACCTAGGATCCCCCCACTGTCCTGGCACATCTGTCCCAATGCACATGCATGCTTCCCGTCACACTATCCTGGCACACGTGTCCCCATGCACACGTGTGTCCCTGCTCTTACATGCCACGTGCACAGTCCCTGTGCTGCTGTACACACAGGCAGTCCTCAAGCACAGGGCCCTGTGAGCTAGAGATTTGCTTTTCTTGGCCCAGGCCCCTTACACAGGTGCTCCAAGAGGAGAGGGCATGACCCCTGCAGAGCTCGCAAACCCTTGTTCCCGGTGCTGGCAGAGGGCCCGCTGTTGGCATGTGTGGGCAGAGCAGCCCTGAAGGAGGAAACCGCATCAGCCGTGTCCTTTTGTGGGGACAGAGAACATGGCTATGATTTGCCAGGCTTTGCAAACGTCAAGGTCAGTTTGAAGTTACCAGCGGACAGATGAGGCTTTCGACTCCTCTGAAGAGTTTCAGTCTCAGAGCCGCACAGAGGCTGCCCTGTGGGGTCACTGAGTCGGAACCGCAGGCAGTGTGGACAACCACAGGGGAAGTCCACCTGCCCTGGGACTTGCCGGCCCTGCCTGTTGGCAGGGGTTTCGAGCGCAGACTCTCGGGCGCCCCCTGCTGAGCGTCCAGGGAAGAGTTGGTCTGCAGTGGAGCTGAGACTCGCTGACACACGTGGGGGCCAGTGGGAGCCCAGGCTTGATTGCTGGGGTAGGGTGGGGATTCCATGGACGCCTGCCGTGGCCCTGCAATGGGTCGGAGCAGCAGGGGCCCCTCCTGCCTGTCCCCAGGCCTGCAGCCACACGATGGACAGTCTCTGGGGAAAGGTAGGCCTCTTTCTTCACAGTGGGCAGAGATGGGCCAGCACAAACAAGGGCCCACAGCACCAGCCTTCCAGAGGCAGGGCTGACCGAGGGCGGTGGGAGGAGGGCACCAGGGAGAGTGGGATTGGGGAGCCTTGTGCAGAGAGGAGCCAGCTGGGGATCTGAGGAGGACAAACCCTGACTTTAGAGTGGGCGCATGGGGGTATCTGGCCGCGATGCTGCTCCCAGTGTGTGACCTTGTTGAAGCTGTTCATGCCGATGTTTGGGGCTTCTGCCTGAGAGGATTCTGGAACCAGGCTGCCGGAAGGGTGGCCCCCAGGCCCGTGCCCACTCTCTGGGGACTTCCAGGTGGTCTCCGAGGGCCACCCTCTCTCAGGGTTGTGGATTTTCTCATGCTAACTGCTCGCAGTGGTCTCTCACTTCCCGCTACAATATGCCAGTCTTTGGTGATAAATGGGGCGCCCCAAAAGAGGTTGGTTGATCCCATGGCTGGGGCAGAGGGCTCAGACCAGATCGGCAGCACCGAGTCCGACTCACAGGGGCCCCACACAGTGCTGGTGGGCTGGTGGGCTCCTAACTGCTGGCCTTACGGTTAGCCCGACAGCAGACAGACAGCCCACTGCCACCAGCCGGGGCGGAGAGAAGGTCCTTGCCCTGGTGTCAAGTGATGAAGGCCGGCAGCATTGTGCTCCGTTCTCCAGAGGCCGCCGGCTGGCGGGCAGCGCTGGCATCTCTTCATGAGGCATTGCTGCTTGCACAGCCTCTGGGAGAGGGTGTGGCAGTTACACAGTCTGTTAATTTGAGAAGGGGTGGAGTCTAGCCTGTCAATCAGGCCATAGCCAATGAGGCCTCCCTGCAGGTATGGCCTCCTGAGGATTTTGGGAGCTCCTATCTTCCTCCCTGGAGGTGGGACAGACAGACTCTCTGCTTCTTTTCCCTGCAAGACATTCCTGTTGACAAGCCACATGGAGCTACAGTGATGCAGCCACTGGAGCTGGAGAAGCCATGTGGAGCCTCACACCAGCGCTGAGATGCTTCCACCACCACTGGATCCACAAGACTTTCTGCCCACTGGCCAGTGATCTTCCTGTATTCAGCATCATTGCATGTGTTGCATGAGTTTGAAGAGGAATTTATAGACTGGTATCGGACATCGGCCTTATGGATTTGATATCTGGACTGGGCTGTTTTCTCAATATACAGTTGCTCTTTTATATAAAGCTCTTTCTGATACACAGGAGTGTCTATGGATTTGTTTCTCTGATCCACTCCGACTAACAGAGGGTGAGGCTGCCCGTCTGTGGTGGCACTGCCTGCTTTCTGCGCTGAGCTTGCAGGGTTACTTGTGCTCCTGCACCCACTGCTGGCGGCACGATGCTCAGAGCCCAAGTCCTGGGCTCCTGCTGCTGCCAGGCCCACAGCACAGCTGCGCCCGAGGGCCCCTGCTCACTCTGACCCTGCGGGGCTCTGGCTGGTGTGGAGGCTGTGGTCCACTCGGGGTTGGTTTTGCAGTGATGTAGCTTCTGTGGCTTGATTGACTTTCACGAGATGCCCTTCACCCATCGGGGAGTGGAGGACAGCTCAGAAACATTAGGCAAGGTGGAGCTGAGGCCTCGAGGGGTGTCCGAACACTGCCCCTTGTGGCGCCCGATCTGAGACGATCACATGCCTGTGGCCCACCCAGGGGCGTGGGAAACCATGGAGACTGAGGTGTCAGGACGAGGATGACAGATGGGGCCCAGGGCGGTTCTGGGGCTGGACAGCGATGCTTCAGGACACCATGGATGGGGTGCAGTCAGTAGGAACCCACAGGGCCCTGCACCTGGGCCCTGCTATGCTCCAGCCTGGCCAGCATCCTCCGCCCTCCTGGGCCACACTGCCAGCCGCCCAAGCCTGGGCCAAGGACGCTGTTAATCATGTGGCCACAGCGGCCATCTGTGTGTTTATGATGTCACTTAGTACTTTTAATGAGGCTCACAGCCATCGCTCTGTTGCCATAACTACTGTCTGTTCTCTGCGGCCCCGGTGCTGGGCCCTCTCTTATGATTTCCGGGAGGCGCAGGATGGTAGGGGAGGCTGGCCTTGTGGGGGCCTGGGGCGGGCTCCACAGGCTGCCTGTTTTTTGGCCCACAGACAAACCTGTGTCCTCTGCTCACGCCCAGCTGGAGCAGAGGCCCTATTTGGGTGCCAAGGGTAGGCACTGTCACCTGAGGGTCTCAGGGCTGCCGCTGGAGTGGTCCCACCCCTCCTTCCTCGCCCCACCTCACCCCCACTACTCCTGGCACGTTTCAGGGTTAGGGTTCAGACACTTGTCCCTGGTGCAGTCTCTTCCTCCACAGCTGGGCACAGAGAGACCTTGGTACAAATGTGTTGGGCAATAAGTGGATGGTTAGAAGGATGGACAGGTGGGGATGGACAATTAATTGAGTGGATGGTCAGGTGCCCTCAGGAATAGGCCTCTTCATCTGTCCTGATCAGCATGTCGGGCCCCCTTTCTGGGGGACTTGGGGGCTCCCTCACTCCCAGCACCCTCCAAGAACTGTGTGTCCCCCCTGCTCATGCACTGTCCTCGGCAGGCCTCAACTTCCTTTGGGTCTTTGCAGGTCCTCCAGCCCCAACCAAGCACCTGCATGTTCTCCTATGGCATGGACACTGGTGATCACAGACTGGCCCCTCCCCTGGTTTCCATCTGGGCGTCAGTATCACAGGCCCCAAGCTGCTGTCAGGAGAAAGCCTGGCCCTCCCTAGCTCTGCCCCGTGGACTTCAGGAGATGGGTGCCAGGGGTCTGGGGAGGAGTCCGCTGGATGGGTGGGGAACATCAGTGTAAAGGTCTGTTTTTGTGACCAAGTTTGGAATGAAGACCCGGTGTGGTGGGGGGCAAGCCCTCACTGTCCCGCCCCTCCCCCTGTGCCCTCCGGGTGGAGATTCTGAATGCTGTCTTGTGCACAGGCCCAGGCCACAGACTCCTCTGGCCCTCTGCTGGGCGCCGAGGCACAGTCCCGTCCCCGCCATACTCACTGCCCGGCACAGGATTGGGTATTTGGTACGGTTGATCCCACCGGCGAAGGCAGAGACGGTCAGCGCCACGTGGAAGCAGAGGTTCAGCAGCGTGTGGCGGCCTTTCCTGCTGATGCGGATGGCACTGTGGGGAAGGGACACGGGCTGTCGGGCCCTGTACTCAGGGAGGCCTGAGCCCCCCCGCCCCCCGGGTGTGCTCTGCTCCGGGTGATGGGAGCAGGTGGGCCTGGAGGGGTGCAGAGGGAGACACAGGTCACACTGGGCCCCCCTGTGGCCCGCCTTGGGGGCTGACTGCCCCAGGGGCCCCTCCCTGGCATGAGGAGCCTCCTGTCTAAGCCCAGAGCTCCCTGCCACTGAACATCGTGGGGTCAGGTCGCCCTGCAGAGGGGTTCAGGTTCAGGCCCAGGCTCGAGCTTCCCTCGAGCAGCAGTCTTACACCAGGAAGACCCAGTCACAGAGGCTGTGACTGTGGCCGAGGACAGCATGAATACTGCTTATGCCGAGCCTTCTCAACACCGTGACCCTGTCCAGGCTCCTATCTGTCCAGTCCATGCCTTCGGCCCTGACCATACTCAGAGCTCTCCTGTGGCCCAGGATGCCTGGCCTTGACAGTGGCTAAGGCCATGGACCCTCTGCACCAGCCCTGTCGCCCTCCCCAGGTGAGGCTGGCAGGCAGGGGCTCAGTGGGGCATGTATGGCCCTGTTACGAGATACAATGACCTCATATGGGCCCAGTGTCCCTCCCACATGCAGGCCAGGCTAGCAGGTAGGGACTTAGGGTGTGTGTGTGGGGGGGACAGGGGGGGGGAGAGGGGGAGACCTGGCAGGAGGTGCAATGAGCCAACTGGTGGCTTCTGCAGGGTGCAGGCCTCCAGCAGTACCATTCCTTGAGGAAGAATTGAGGCCCTAGCCAGTAACGACACAGTTCCGCAGTTGCTTGGTGGCCCTGGCAGGTGGCCGTAGGCCCTGGGTGCTGTGTGAAGCACCGGGGAAGGTCGGCTGGGGGTGGGGGTGGGGCGCCAGGCTCACCTGCGATGCAGGACGTAGGTGACAGCAGAGGCCAGGAGGCACAGCAGCATGACCGCCGTGCAGGCGTACACCACGGGGTGCAGGAGCTCCCCAGGGTGCTGGGGCAGGGGCAGGACAGTCTTCAGATCCTGGAACAAGACAGGGCTGTGAGCTGCTGAAGGGGGGAGCACTCCACGGGGGCAGGGGCCAAGGGGCTGGCAGAGACCCTCCTCAGGTGAGTACTCACCACAGGGGATGCAGTGCAGGGTCTGTCACCACCCTCCCAGTGTCCTGGGAGTCTGACCCGGTGCCACGCCACACTGGCCCACTGATGGACACACAGCTGCTCTGCCAAGTGCCCATGCCTGACAGCACCAGGCCAGCCTGAGCCCCACAGAGGGACAGCCCCAGGTGTATCACAGCATACAACCCGCCTCTACCCCTCCCCAGGGGGTCTCCACCTGAAGGCCACACAACTGGCCTCTGGTTAAGTCACCACAACCACCGGACTGGGGCCAGACCCAAGCTCTGAGTGGCCGGCCAGCCTCCCTGTGCCTCACCGGAGGCCAGTGGTGGCATCTGAGTGCACAACCAGAGCCAGAGAGCCTGTCCCAGCTGGGACGTTGTGGTCCTTGGGGGCTTGTCACCTTTTCACGCATCCAAGACACGAGCGTCCTGCCATCAGACGTGCAGACAAGCAGCAGCTCAGTCTCAGGTAAAGCCACAGGGGAAGAGGCATCTGGAGACAGTTCTAGACACTTCCAGGAGGCTCAGGGGAGCAGGCAGCCCTACACGCCATAAGGGGAAAGCCAGGGAGATGGGCAGCAGGGAGAACAGGGCCCGTGGTGGTGACAGGCCCCAGTGACCAGGGCAGAGCCTCACTGGAGCACCAGTCTGCCCCATCAGGACTGGACAGGCGCCCTTGGCCCAGGTTAAAGCCAGCAGTGCCTGCCTCTGTGGGTTCACAGGTGGCATTGCCCACAGCAGGTGATGGGTTCAGGTGCGCTTCTCAGGCTCTCTGAGGGTGAACCCTGGCATCCAGACACATGGTGTCCTATGGGCTAAAGTGAGGTGGCCTTTGAGACTAGTGGCCTGTGAGGAGACAAAAGCAAGATCCCGAGGCCAGAGGGCATGGCTCAGGTCCTCACATCCCGGGGCCCACAGCTCAGCCAGGCCCTGTGTGGACACTCTCTGCCCTGGCGCTGGGGAGCTGTCTCTCCGACTAACCACTCTCCCTTTCTGGGGTGGGGGGCGAATCTGGGGCCGCAGGCATGTCACGGTGGGTGGCTCCCGCTTGCTCCCGTGGTGGTGTGCGTCCTTTGTGATGAGAAGCCCTGGTGATGCAGGTGGTGAAGCGCTCAGCTGTGATGGAAGGCTGGAGGCCAGCTTTCCAGGGGTCAGCCTCACTGGCCACAAGGGCTTGGAACTGATGGACAACTGGTGTCCAGTGGGTCATTGTCAGCGCAGACTGCAGAAGGGGCATGTGCAGGTGTGCATCTGGCCCTTAATGGGACACTGGGATGGGCATGGCATCCAGGAGCCTTGGGGTGTAGAGAGTCAGCTCAGCTGGTGTCCCAGCCACTCAGGGAGTCGGCATCCGGCTAGCCGGCAGACGTGGGTGATGTCATTGGGCCGGGTGTATTTTTCTTGTCTGCCTTTTAATGATAATCACGTCTCATGGATCCATCAACCTCATGCAAGTGTTCCCTGGGGAAGGGGGGCTGAGAGATTTGTTTGTGGGAGCACAGTGCCCCTGACCAGTGCTGTTCACACGGCGGCAGTGGCTGTGTCAGGAGGATGACCTGGGCAGTGGTCTGTAGAGCCGTGGGGGAAGCCCTCACAGGCAGCCACATGCTTTCTTGCTGGGTGGTCACTCCTGTCCAAGGCTGCTAGTTGAGGAGAGCTGGGCACACACTAAAGGCCCCGCCGTGTCCAGGGGCCAGGTCACCTTCCGCCTCCAGGACAAAGGGCCCTGCTGGGCCTTCCTGAGGTGGGGGCCTGGGCAGTGTGAGCGGAGGGTGGAGCTCTCCTCTCCATTCATTAATCTGACTGAATCATGGACCCTGCACCATTGACTTTGATGAGTGGGGCATTAGGGGCTCTTCCTGTTGGACTAGTGAGGCCACGTGAGCTCACTGTGCCTGCACCACAGAAGGGTCATCATGTGTTTGCTCTCTCTCACACACACACACACTCACTCTCCTTCACACTCTCACATACCCTTACACGCACACACACATACTCTCACACACACTCCTCACATCCACACTCACTTTGACACTATCACACTACCACATGCAGACTCATACTCTCACACAACTCACATTCACACACTTACATACATTTAACTCCCATACACACTCACACGCATACACAGGACTGCAGGGGGACACAGGAAGATACGGGGATGCATGTGCACCCCAGCACTCCTCCAGGGCCTCTTTTGGCTTTACTGTGTCCTGGGGGCCTTGCTCACATTGGGGTCCCACCCTCCATTGGCCTGCCGGCATCTGGGGCTGGTGTGTCAGCACTCGGTGTTGAAAGTGAGGCCGCTGTGTGAGAAAGGACAGAGTAAGTATCCTCGGGCTCATTGTTGCAGTCACTGTCCATCCATCTCATTGAGGGCCTTCCTCTTTTCACCGACCCTCAACTATACCACGCACGAGGTCCTTCTCCAGAGATTGGTCTCCTGACAACATGCTCAAATCATGTAAGGTAAATTTCACCATCCTTGTCTCCAAGGAGCATTCTGGCTGTACTTCTTCTAAGGCAGAGCTATCTGTCCTTTTGTCAGTCCATAGTATTTTCTTATGCAGAGTCTAACTTTCACATGTATATAGGTGATTGAAAACACCACGGCTTGGGTCAGCCACCCCTTAGTCCTCAAAGTAACATCCTTGCTTTTCAACACTCTAAAGAGGTCGTGTGCAGTAGATTTGCCAAATGGAACACACCTTTTGATCTCTTGACTGCTGCTTCCATGAGCATCGATTGTGGATCCAAGCAAGACAAAATCCTTGACAACTTCAATCTTTTCTTTATTTATCATGATGTTACCAAGTTGTGAGGATTTGGTATTCCTTACATTGAGTTGTAATCCATACTGAAGACTAATCCTTGATCTTCATCAGCAAGTGCTTCAAGTCCTCCTAACTTTCAGCCAGCAAGACTGTGTCATCTGCACATATATCACAGGTTGTTAGTAAGCCTTCCTCCATTTCTTCATATAATGAAACTTCTCTGTTTATTTGTTCTTCATGCAGATTGAGTCAGTGTGGTGAAAGGATACAACCCTTTGTGATTGTAAACCATGCAGTTCTCCCTCGTCCTGTTCACACAATGGCCTCTTGGTCCATGGACAAGTTCGGCAAGAGCACAATGAAGTGTTCTGGGATCCCCATTCTCTTCAAGGCCGTCCACAGTTTGGTATGATCCACATAATTGATGCCTTGCCATTGGCAACCAAACACAAGTAAGCATCTTTCTGGTATTTTATACTTTCAGCCAAAATCTATTTGGAATCAGCAATGATACCCTCGTTCCATGCCCTCTTCTGAATCCAGCCTGAGCCTCTGGCAGCCCCTGTCCATGCGCTGCTGCAATCGTTGCTGGATGACCTTCAGGAACATTTTACTTGCGTGTGACATCAATGGCGCTGTTCTACAATGGGAGCATTCCGTTGGGTTTCCTTTATTTGGAATGGGCACAAATATGAGTTCCAGTCAGCCAGCCACGCAGCTCTCCTCCAGATCTCTTGCCGTAGATGAGCACGTGCTCCCAGGGCCTCTTCAGCTTGTCAAATCATTTCAATTGGCATTCCATCTGTTCCTGGAGCCGTGCTTGGGCTAAGGTTTTCCACGCAGATTGAACGTCTTCCTTCGGTACCGTTGGTTCTTGCTCAGGTGCTACTTCTGGAAATGGTGGAATGTTGACTATTTCTTTTTGGTACAGTGACTCTGTATATTCTTTCTATCTTCTTGGATGCTTCCTGCGTCATTCAATATTTGCCCATAGAATCTTTGAAAATCACAACTCGAGGTTTGAATTTTTTTTCTTGAGTTCTTTCTGGTTAAACTATGCACCGTACACTATAATTTTTCATACCACATGACACATCATGCCATGCCATGTCAATTAATACATAACATCATATCATACCACATCATGTCATACCACACTATATCATATCACACCATGTCATGGCATACCTCAGCATATTACATCTTTTAATACTATGTGACATCATACCATAGCACACTATGTCATACCATGCCACAGCATATCCTACTATACCACACCATATCATAACACATCACGTCAGACTATGCTATATCATCTCACATCATATCGTGCCATTATCATAGTGCACTGCATCATACAACAGCACATGATATTATGTATAATGTGGTACGTATACATACCAAATCATGTCATACCATATGATGTCATATCACGCCACACCACACCATTCTGTGTCATACCATACAACACCATATTGTATTATACCACTTTATAGAACATAACACAGCATGCCATGACACAGCACATAGCACACGAGTTCATACACCATCATGAAATATCATACCGTGTCATGCCATATCATGTAACATTATACCACATGAGGCCATGCCACATTACTTCAAACCATATCATGTAGCATGGAATGCTCTGCCATACCATATCATGTCCCATATTGAGCCATACCATGTCATGCTGCATTATGTCCCAGCGTAGCATGCAATACCACATCATATTATACATGCAATAGCATGGCCGGCCACACAACACCACCTCACACTGTATCCTATCATGAATGATCATATAACAGATCATGGCAAACCACACCACATTGTACCGTCATGCTACACTGCCCCATTGTATGCCCTGCCATGTCACATCAAACTATGTGCTATTAGACCATGCCACGCCATATCATAGCACGTATTACCATACCAGACCCCACAATACCATGTCGCACTACACTGTGTAATGGCATGGCATGTCACAACTGCACAGCATGCATACCATACTGTGTCATACCAGGCTGGGCCAGGCCAGGCTATATCATACCTGCCACATAATACCATGACCCACATCATGACACATGATAATGCGGCATCCACAGTACATTGTGTCCCACCAGGCCAAGCTGCACCACCACACCTGCACCTTCTCACTTACTCTTCAGCTACACCATGGTGGGGGGGGGGTGTCGCAAGACACAGCCTGCTGAGGGTGAAGGCTACTGGACCCCAATCCTGGGAGGAAGTGAGGGTCCCCAGCCTGATGGCCCATGGACTCCTCAGAGTGCACCCTCCTTGAGCTGAGCTGGTGCAGGCCACAGGACCTGCTGACTAGAGCCTCACCGTGTCGCGCCCCCTCCAGCTGTTTCCTGAGAGCTGGGTGCATGGTGAGCTGAGGTTTGGGGGGGTAGAGCTGGGGCATGTGTGTGGGGTGGGAATGGGGAGAGCTGGAGTTTGGAGGCAAGAGGGTTCAGGGGATTTAGGGTGGGGCCAGCTACACCCTCCATGGGAGATGCCCAGAGGGGGCTGGGAGCAGACAGAGCTGAAAGACCGGAAGGAGCCAGCAGCCGGTGGTGGCCCTGAAAAGGTGAGCCCCGTTTTCGCATTAGAAGAGATGACTGTGGCCTGGCCACTGTCTGGCCGGCAGGGGATCGTTCTGTGCACAGTGGTGTGGGGCGGGCAGAGTAAGCACCAGCTGCTGCCCGCTGCGTGCTGCTCCCGGGGTCATGCTGGGAGGGCGGTGCCACTGCCTTTTTCTCCAGAAGTTCTTCTCAGTGCAAAGATCCTTCGTTAGCAGGGACCCTGAGAGTCCAGCCTCCTGTGCATCTGACCAACAGCTTTCCAAGTCTCAGGCGAGTGGGGCCTGGGGACGGCACGTGCTGGGGGGCAGGGCAGTGATGGGCACAGTCAGGCCCGAGTCACCACAAACTGAAGGCTTTGCAGGCATGATCCAAGGGCCAGAGGCTCTGACCCTGAATGTCTGTCCCCATAAGCCATCCTGGACCACCCAGCCTCCAGGAGCATGTGGGGGTAGGTTGGGGGTAGGGTGGGAGACAGACAGCAGTCTGCCAATGCCAGGCTTCCGTGTCACAAATGGGCCTGACTTTGAGAAGCTCCAAACACCATGCCTTGCGCGGCAGCAGGTGTCCAGGCGAGGAGGCAGAGGGGCCGGGTACCCACCACCACCTCATACGCAACCTGTGTGGCGAGGGGACACACACCCCTGCTGGCATCTGGGTGCCTCGTTGGCTCCCGGCCCACTGAGTCCCACACAGCCTGGAGACAGCATCGCTCCTGTTTGGGCTGGGACTCCAGACTCCCCCGGAAGGACATGAGCGAGCGGTCAGGCTGGAAGACGGATGAACGGCCCCATAGATGGAACCCACCCACTGTGTCTTCCGGGCCATCGGCATTCCCTGCACGTGCAGGAGCTCCGCGCCCCCTGGCTGTCACACACACACACACACACACACACACACACACACACACACACACACACTGCATTATTTACTTGACAGCCGACTTTCCAAGTGCCAGCAGTGCAATCTCAGGATAACCCCATGTACTGTTACTCTCCAGAGCCCCAGATGGGTCCCCTGTCAGGAGGGAAGGCCCCGCCCCGCCCCCACCCCCTGCTGTGGCCGGCTCCTCCCCCAGCCCCTTCCTCCACTGGCCAACTTTGTGAGGGGAGGGGTGGCAGGGCTTTGAAGAGGCAGGAGGGAGCCCCTGGGGCTGAGGAGCTGGGTCCGGCCTGGCTTTGAGCAGCACCCCCACTCCGCCCCCCTCGGCCTTTGTTCAATGATTCACGCTGCGGTGCTCAGCACTGTGAGCAGGCAGGCTGGCGCAGGTGCCCCCACTGGCCCCCCACCCCAGGGCCCAGAGGGTGCTGAGAGTGAGGGCAGGCCCAGGGCACTCACCATGGGCACCGAGAGACCAATGCCAGGCGCTGCACGGACAGAGGCCCCGCGGCCGGCCGGTTACGTGGCACCTTGCTCCTCGCCGGCCTCCATGCTGCCCAGGTCAGCGTCCCGGACGGGCAGCGGCTGTGGGCTGAGCCCCCAGGCGGAGCGCCTCAGGGAAAGTGGGACCGGGCGGGCCAGGCTGCTGGGCTGCACCCATCTGCACAGACAGTGGGGTCAGGGGCACCGGCAGGCAAAGGCCACCACCCACAGCTGCAAGGCCCCCCTGCCCTCCCCCACCTCCTGGCTGCCCTGGTCGTCCAGCCTGTTGGAATTGCTGGCACAGGCTCAGGGTGTGTGGGCTGGGGGTGAGGACCCTGGGTTCAGGTACCCCAGGACCATCTCTGCAGACTGGGTGTGCCGGGGCACTCTACCTGATCGGATACCCGGCTCCCACAGCATAGGGGCCTGGGACCCACCTCAGAGCTGCCCACAGCAGACCGGCCACATCGTGAGGAGATGCAAACGGCCGCCGATGGGGTGACTGGGGCAGACATCGCTCCCTGCAGTTACCCACCTGCCGCTGCCCCGCGCCTGCTTCCTGCTCTGTACAAACTTGTCCCACCTGCCTCAGCGCTTCCCTCCGCTGCCCCAGTGCCTCCTACCTATTGTGGCTGGGAAGGCAACTGCCCAGTGCTGGCCTGCGTCGGTGAGCTGCGTGGCCTGGGCGCCGGGGCCCCGGGGCCCATCAGAGGGCCAGCGGCCGCCCGCCGGGCTGGGGCGATCAACAGATTGCAGGCTGCACCGGGCAGGCACGGGCCGGCTCCCCGCCTGTCCTCGGGCCGACCGCCCCGGCGCCCGCCACCTCGGCCGCCTCCCGCGGGCAGCAGCCAGGGACCAAGGCGGGCAGCGGGCAGCAGAGAGGCAGCCGTCACCATGGGGATGGAGGAGGGCCGATGGCGGCGGCGGCGGCGGCGGCGGGCGCTCCCTGCAGTAGGAGGAGGGGTTCCCGGCTGCCCGCCCGCCCGCCCGCTGCAGCCGATTTAAAGAGACACCCGGCGGCTGATCTGCGCAGACACGGTCCGGGCCTGGGCCGCAGCGCGGGGGCGACAGGACAGAGAAGCAAGGACGAGCTGGACTTAGGGGGCGCCTTTGTGTACTGGTTCCAACGCCGCCAGTCTGAATATGCAGAGCACCCTCCCCCTCAGTCCCCTCTCCCAGCGTGAATCAGCAGTGTGGACCCTGCCAGCGGTACAGCCAGCCGGCCTTGGGGTGTGCCCCACGGGGACCTCAGACCCTGTGGTAGGACAAGGTGCTGGCTGGTCACAGACCGATGTCAGTGGGATAGTGTAGGGTGCTGGCCAGGTCACCATCCCATCTGTGGTAGAATGGGGTGCTGCCCACCCGAGCCCCAGGAATGTGAGCTAGAATGGGAGTCGGTGAGGGATGTGAACCTGCTGCTGGAGATGGCAGAGGTGTCTCAGCTGCAGCAGGGTAGCTGCCAGGCCCTCTCCACTGTCCCTCAACCAGAGTCATGCAGGCAGATGTCACGCGGGTGCTGTGTCCACAGGTCACTTCCTGTTTGGGAGCATCGTCCAGACAGCACACACCCTTTCTCCATTCTCCTGCTCTCAGACCTGCTTGCTTCTCCCCAAGACCCTTGGACCAGGGTAGGGGCAGCTCTCCCGGCTGTCCTCTCTCCTAGAAGCCATCCTGGACAGGGGGTGGGTGGGAAGGAGTAGGGAAGGCCGTCCTGCCTGGGCCACACTGAGATGTTGTGATTAGGGGCAGGGCCCACCTCACTCATTCTGAGGAAACAGGGGGACAGTGGGGGGAGGCAAGTGATGCTTTTTCAGTTCCCCGGGGTCTGTGGCTGCCCCATCTATCTCCCCATCCTGGGCCTCAGGGACCCAGGGAGAGGGGTGCCTGGCCGCAGCTCCCAGACCTGCTTCCACTAGCAGAGAAGGATACAAGCTGACTGGTGCTGGCTGGGCCAGAGGCTCTGGCCCGAACACCACTCTCCCTGCTCTGGGCTCCCCTGGGTACTGGCTCAATACCATCCCTACCCCCTCCCCCCCATGTGGATGGTCCCCTGGCCTGGCCACTCAGGATGACTACCCAGTCCAGGTGTCCTCATGGGGCCCAAGAGGGGGACACTGCTGGGTGCAGAGGAGGAGGTGGATATGAGAGTTGGAGCTGGGAGGAGCAAGGTGCCCCCAGAGGAGGATGAATCCAGGGAGGGGTATGCAGAGAGCCAGCTCAAAACTTAAGCTGATCCCCCGATACAAAGGGCCTGTTGGCTTCTGTGACCCCCTTTGTGAGTTTGGTAATTCTGGGGCCATTCCTGCCCCTACTGAATTGACAGCAAGGGGATGCAGAGCCAGGTTGAGGGGTCCAGACAGTCGGAAGGCCACAGAGTGGAAGTACTGTGTTCCCTGAGTTCTGTAACTCCTGATCCAGGAATCACTTCACACCGTAATCTTTCATACCGACAGCACATCTGTGTCCCCACATCCTCTGTCTACCATCACACGAGTGTCCCCACATCCCTCTGTCCACCAGAACACTCAGTGTTCCCAGTGTCTGTCCATCCTCTGTTTGCTGAGGGCTAGTATCTGTCCCAGCCTGAGGGGTTACTTCCTGAAACAAGAGTGGACATCATGGTGCATGACCAGGAGCCCTGCCCCTCTCACATACTCAGCTGCTTATGAATGAAACCTCTGGTTTGGGGAGCTTAGGGCCTAACTTGGGGGACAGCGGGGGCGTATTGCTCCCTTTTCAAATCCAGGTGGACATTTCCTCACCGAGTGTCAGAGAAACATTGAAGGGTATCTTCCCAAATTCCCATTGTCTCAGGAATGGAAAGGGAGACAAGTTCACAGGACAAGATCAGAACAAAGACAAGAATCAAAACAAAAGCAAAACTTGGTGGTGCAATTCCAGCAACGAACCGGGGTTCCCACCATGGAAAGACAGAACCCCAGGCTGGGACACTCCAACCAACTGTTCTATTAGCCTTCAACCCAGTGCGTCAGGAGGAGCCACCTGGAGAGGAGAGCTACTCGATTGCGAGGGGAGACCAGCCCCTGACAACTATCACAGGTTTGTAGGTGCGACTGTACAGTTAAGATATATCGGAACACATGTCTCCGATGGTCTTAGGAGCTGAGTCTGTCCGTCTCCAGGCAGGTCTGTCCACATGCAGATACGCCCACATCCGAGTACCCGGCATGAAGACTGTTATCCATGCTACACCATGCTTCCAGACAACATTTCATTTATTTGTCATTAGAAATACATATTTCACAATAGATAATTACATATTGTGTTTGTGATTCATCACTATGCTTTAACTATGTTCAACTTGTAACAAAGTAAATACATCCTGCATATCAGATATTTACACGATGATTTAGAACAGTAGCAAAATGACAGGTATGAAGTAGCAACAAAAATAATTTTATGGTTAGGGGTCACCACAACATGAGGAACTTTATGTAAGGGTTGAGGCCATAGGAAGGTAGAGAACCACTGCTCTAGATGGCTGATAACCCTTGGGGAGAATAACCTCTGACCTGCTTTCGTTGACCTCCAAGTGTATAGTCATTTACCATGTGTAGCAAGCAGCATCTCAGGTTGGGCATATATTTGGGGGATACAACTTGGGAGAAATCATTCTGTATTCCACATTCGATGTCAACCTCACACTCTCAGACTCACACTGTACCCCCCCACACACACCTACAGGTCTAGCCACACTGTACACACACACACCTACAGGTCTATCTGCATGGTACCCACACCCACACCCATACCATAACCCGCTCCCCTGTCTATCTACATTGTCTCCACAGACACACACCTACAGGTCTATCACACTGTACCCCTCCACACCCACAGGTCTCTACACTGTACACCCCCACATCACCTACAGGTCTACCCACTCCGTACCCACATACACACAGGTTTATCCATACTGCACTCCCCCCACACCTACAGGTATCTCCACCCCCCTACTCCCACACACCTAGATGGGGCTGACTGCCCCTGGAAAGATGCTCCCTCTCAGACACCTGTACAGGCGCTACGAACAGAATGGACTTGGCAGGCAGGGTTTTTCAGTGAACAGGTGTAACTGACCTTCACCCCAGGCCACCCTCCCTTCGAGAACAGACCCAAACCAGAGTTGCCCCTGCGGGTTTCTACGGCTGCAGCTTTTGATGGGAGTAGAAAACCTCGTTTTTCTCCCAAGGAGCAGGCAGCCGGTTGTTTCGAACTGCTGACCTTGAGGTTGGCAGCACATGCGTCACCAAGACACCACCAGGATGTGTGGTGAAGGGCCAGCTAGAACGTGAGGCTTGTATCACAAAATCTCACCTGGGCGTGCAGAGAAAAACTGGAGAGCACCAAGTGGGCGTGCCTGCGTGCCAATAAAGCTTCACTCAGCAGCCCTAAACCCGGCATCCGAGACTCTTTCCTGGCCAAGAAATATTATTGTGACTTTCCCCAGCTACTTGAAAATGCAGCAGCCACGCAGGCTGGGGCTGAAGCTGTGGAGGAAGGACATACTTGCCTGAGAGGCCCAAGGCTTCCCTCCCTTGGTCTGCCCCGTCGCAGCAGTCTGCCCTGGTCTCTGCAGCCTGGGCAGAGCTGGCTGGTGAGGGGGAGCCCGGACTCATCCCGGCCTGCTGGCAAGCCCTGGGGCCTGTGGGCCATCCTTGGAGCTGGTCCTGATTCAAGGCCAGCAGGTCTGGAAGCAGTGCTCAGAGGCTGAGTGCTCACTCGCTGCTGGGTCTTAGAGGGTCACCACGTGGCTCGCTTGTGGTCTGAGGAGCAGGAGTCCTGTCTTCCCCATCATCACATGGTGTCCCCAGCAGAGTGCGGGCTCAACAGGACCCTGCAAGAGGCTCTCTGTGACTCTCCCCCTCTGGAGCACCCAAAGTTCTGGTCTGGGAGGGGAATGGTCCCTGACGGCCCAGGTGGGTGGCTGGGGGCTTGGACACTGGGTTAAACTTGGGGCTGGTGGGCTTGGGTGCTGCACCAGGGGTGGCCAAGTCAGGAGGGTACAGGCAGGCCCATGGCAGTGAGCCCACCTGGTCAAGTTCATGTCCACCTGCCTTGGCGTGGAAGCACTCCAGCCCATAGTCTTGGGTAAGGCAAGCTCCCAGGCCACGGGCCAGGCTGCCTGTCTCTGACTCTCACCCTGAGGTGCAGCACCAACCTGCTGCTCCTGGGCTCCCAGTTGAGAGCGGGGCTCTGCCTGGGTGGGTGGACAGGGGGCCTCAGGTCAGCTGTGACCTCCCATAGCCCACAGAGTTTTAACAGGTCATGGACCCACGAATCACCTGCTGGACCCTGGGCTCTCTATGGGGACCTCAAGACTTAGACTGGGAACTCCCACAGGTTGGGCTTTGTGGGTCTGGGAGGCATGTGTTTGGTGTGTGCGACATGCAGGAGATATATCACGGCATAGGAGGCATGTGTGATGTGGTGAGACGCATGTGCCAGAGCATGTGGATGCCTGATGAGGCCAAGGTGAGCATGGTCTGTGTGGCATGTGAAGAGTGTGAGGTGTGCAGGAGGAATGTGAGGAGTGTGAGGAGTGTGAGGTGTGTGAGGAGTGTGAGGAGTGTGAGGAGTGTGAAGGAGTGTGAGGAGTGTGAAGGAGTGTGAGGAGTGTGAAGGAGTGTGAGGAGTGTGAGGAGTGCAGGAGTGTGAGGAGTGTGAGGAGTGCAGGAGTGTGAGGAGTGTGAAGGAGTGTGAGGAGTGTGAGGAGTGTGAGGAGTGCAGGAGTGTGAGGAGTGTGAGGAGTGTGAAGGAGTGTGAGGAGTGTGAGGAGTGTGAGGAGTGTGAGGTGTGTGAGGAGTGTGAGGAGTGTGAGGTGTGCAGGAGTGTGAGGAGTGTGAGGAGTGCGAGGAGTGCGAGGAGTGCGAGGAGTGCGAGGAGTGCGAGGAGTGCGAGGAGTGAGAGGAGTGTGAGGAGTGTGAGGAGTGTGAAGGAGTGTGAGGAGTGTGAGGAGTGTGAGAGTGTGAGGTGTGTGAGGAGTGTGAGGAGTGTGAGGTGTGCAGGAGTGTGAGGAGTGTGAGGAGTGCGAGGAGTGCGAGGAGTGCGAGGAGTGCGAGGAGTGCGAGGAGTGCGAGGAGTGAGAGGAGTGTGAGGAGTGTGAGGAGTGTGAAGGAGTGTGAGGAGTGTGAGGAGTGTGAGAGTGTGAGGTGTGTGAGGAGTGTGAGGAGTGTGAGGTGTGCAGGAGTGTGAGGAGTGTGAGGAGTGCGAGGAGTGCGAGGAGTGCGAGGAGTGCGAGGAGTGCGAGGAGTGCGAGGAGTGAGAGGAGTGTGAGGAGTGTGAGGAGTGTGAAGGAGTGCGGAGGAGTGTGAGGTGTGCAGGAGGAGTGTGAGGTGTGCAGGAGTGTGAGGTGTGCAGGAGTGTGAGGAGTGTGAGGAGTGTGAAGGAGTGTGAGGAGTGTGAGGAGTGCAGGAGTGTGAGGAGTGTGAGGAGTATGAGGAGTGTGAGGTGTGCAGGAGGAGTGTGAGGTGTGCAGGAGTGTGAGGTGTGCAGGAGTGTGAGGAGTGTGAGGAGTGTGAGGAGTGTGAAGGAGTGTGAGGAGTGCAGGAGTGTGAGGAGTGCAGGAGTGTGAGGAGTGCAGGAGTGTGAGGAGTGTGAAGGAGTGTGAGGAGTGTGAGGAGTGCAGGAGTGTGAGGAGTGTGAAGGAGTGTGAGGAGTGTGAGGAGTGCAGGAGTGTGAGGAGTGTGAGGAGTGCAGGAGTGTGAGGAGTGTGAGGAGTGTGAGGAGTGTGAAGGAGTGTGAGGAGTGTGAGGAGTGCGAAGGAGTGTGAGGAGTGTGAGGTGTGCAGGAGTGTGAGGTGTGCAGGAGTGTGAGGAGTGTGAGGTGTGCAGGAGTGTGAGGTGTGCAGGAGTGTGAGGAGTGTGAGGAGTGCAGGAGTGTCAGGAGTGTCAGGAGTGTGAGGAGTGTGAGGTGTACAGGAGTGTGAGGTGTGTGCCGGAGTGTGAGGTGTGCAGGAGGAGCGTGTGTGGGGTGTGCCAGGCAGGTGAGAGGCTCGTGTGGGCATGTAGCAAGCCTGTGTGCAACACGGGCACTCCTGAAAGGCAGCCTCGTCCTGGGCACCGCATCACTTGCAGAGTGCTGTGAAACCAGGCTCTTGGTTGCCATGACAACCAGCAGTCTCCCCCACGTGTCAGTTTGAATTCATGCAGACCCTTCTAAGATTCCAGCCAACAAATCCACTCTTTCCCTGAGATGAAGCCCAGTTGAGAACCATGCGGTGAGCCGGTCCTACAGTGGGTGTCCTCCTGGGAAGTGCGCCCAAGGGCTCAGGTCTGCACGTCGGGGGGTACCCGGGCCTGGGAAAGGAGGACTCCTGGGGTCTGCGTGTGAAGCCGTATCCACATGTTCCTGCAAATGTACAAGGCCAAGCGTGGGTCCAGGACACCATGAGGGGTCCCTGGTCACAGGACCTGAGACAGACAAGCCAAGTGTGGGTGCAGGGGGCCATGGGGGGTTCCTGGTTCACAGTGGGTTCAGGACATCATGTTGGGGGATCACTGGTTATAATGGGTTCAGTATACCTTTGGGGGGGGTCCCTGGTCATAATGGGTGCAGTGCACCTTGGGGGTTCCCTGTCTCACAGTGGGTACATGAAGCTGTGTGGGGGGGGGGCTCCCTGGGTCACAGGATCAGGGCCAGCCAGGTGAAGTGTTAGCCCGGAACACAGAACCTCCCTCTGTACTTGGCCCATCACTGGCCTGGGTGCATGGTCTCCCTGGTGAGGCGCCCTCCTGCTCTACGCCTTAGGAGGGCAGGGACCCACAGACTCAGGTTGAAGGGACTCATTTGTTCTTCCAGGGGTCTCACACTAACCTCGGGTCTCACACTAACTGGGGTTTCACAGTCATGGGGGGCCTCCCACTAATCCAAGGTCCCACACTCCCTCACCTGAGGCTCACACTCTCATCTGAGTCTCACACTCTCTCACCTGAGGCTCACACTCACTCACCCGAGTCTCACACTCTCATCTGAGTCTCACACTCTCTCACCTGAGGCTCACACTCACTCACCCGAGTCTCACACTCTCATCTGAGTCTTACACTCCGTCACCTGAGGCTCACACTCACTCACTGAGTCTCACATTCTCTCACCTGAGGCTCACACTTATTCACCTGAGTCTCACACTCACCGAGTCTCACACTCACCCGAGTCTCACACTCACTCATCTGAGGCTCATACTCACTCATTCGTGCATGTCCCTGGCCTGGGGCCTGGGGCCTGGGGCCTGGAGGTGTTGCCAGCAGCAGGAGCGGAAGGTGTGCTGAGGAGACAATCGCTGCAGACACAGATCCTAACACTGGGTTCGCCGCAGCAGTGCTGGGGAGGAGTGGCCCTCAAGGCATGTGAGGGGTGGGGGTGCCCATTGTGAATGGCAGTGCCCCAGGTGGGGTGGCGGAAGTGCCAGTGTGGGTGGGCGTGGCCTCCAGGGGTCGGTGGAGGCGGCTCCCTAGAAGGGGCAGGTGGTGGAGGCCTGGACTCTGTGTGTCCTGAGGCTGTCTCTCGGCCTGTGGGGCACTGCCCTCCCCACCGGCCCAGGGCGGTGCAGGCCTGCAGGGAGGCACTGTCTGGGATTACTCACTCCAAAGCACTTTTCCCCCTTGCCCATCAGAGCCAAGGTCCTGCTGCCCTGTGGCGTGCAGGGTCACCCTTCTCTGGATGCTCCTCCTGCCGGCCCCCCAGCTCTCCAGGCACGCAGGCCGCAGGCGAGTCTCATTGGAAAGGTAGTCAAGGACCCGCAAATCAGTCTTAACCCAGTCAGTGTGGCCGGCAGGAAGCCATTTCCCCTGGAAGTTTCACTGAACCAATTGTTCGAGCATTAATATTCCCGAGCGGCTGCTTTTTCTGGTAGCGGATTTGGCACAGCCCAAGACCCTGGCACCCCAAAGCCTCCCCCCCCACCCCCCATTTCCAAACCGACTGCTTCGTTTCCCTTTCTAGTTGCTCCTGCCCTGTGGTTGGAGCAGACACTGGAGCCCTCTGACACAGCTACCAGGAAGTCCTGGGGTCAGAGCTCGCCCCCCAAGGGCAGCCTGGTGGAGCAAGCAGAGCCGGGATGTGTGCGAGTGTGAGGTGTGTGAGTTGAGTGTGCGCTGTAAGTGTGCACTGTGTGAGTGTGTGAGATATAAGTGTATGTGATTGTGAGTTTGCGAGGTGTGAGTATATGTGACTATGAATGTATGCTGTGCACGAGCTATGAGTGTACATGAACACGTGTGTCCACTATGTGTGAGACTGAGCTATGAGAGTGTACTGTCTGTGAGGTATGTGTGTATTTGAGTGTATTCTGCATATGACGGATCAGGGTATGTGATTGTGCACGTATGTGAGAATGTGTGAGGTATGAGTGTATGTGTTCTCTGTGAGAATGTGTGAGGTATGAGTGTTCTCTGTGAGAATGTGTGAGGTATGAGAGTTCTCTGTGAGAATGTGTGAGGTATGAGTGTTCTCTGTGAGAATGTGTGAGGTATGAGTGTTCTCTGTGAGAATGTGTGAGGTATGAGAGTTCTCTGTGAGGTATGAGTGTGCGTGTGTTCTCTGTGAGAATGTGTGAGGTATGTGTGTTCTCTGTGAGAATGTGTGAGGTATGAGTGTTCTCTGTGAGAATGTGTGAGGTATGAGTGTTCTCTGTGAGAATGTGTGAGGTATGAGTGTTCTCTGTGAGAATGTGTGAGGTATGAGTGTTCTCTGTGGGAATGTGTGAGGTATGAGTGTTCTCTGTGAGAATGTGTGAGGTATGAGTGTTCTCTGTGAGGTATGAGTGTTCTCTGTGAGAATGTGTGAGGTATGAGTGTTCTCTGTGAGAATGTGTGAGGTATGAGTGTTCTCTGTGAGAATGTGTGAGGTATGAGTGTTCTCTGTGGGAATGTGTGAGGTATGAGTGTTCTCTGTGAGAATGTGTGAGGTATGAGTGTTCTCTGTGAGGTATGAGTGTGTGTGTTCTCTGTGAGAATGTGTGAGGTATGAGTGTTCTCTGTGAGAATGTGTGAGGTATGAGTGTTCTCTGTGAGAATGTGTGAGGTATGAATGTTCTCTGTGAGAATGTGTGAGGTATGAGTGTTCTCTGTGAGGTATGAGTGTGTGTGTTCTCTGTGAGAATGTGTGAGGTATGAGTGTTCTCTGTGAGAATGTGTGAGGTATGAGTGTTCTCTGTGAGAATGTGTGAGGTATGAGTGTTCTCTGTGAGGTATGAGTGTGTGTGTTCTCTGTGAGAATGTGTGAGGTATGAGTGTTCTCTGTGAGAATGTGTGAGGTATGAGTGTTCTCTGTGAGGTATGAGTGTGTGTGTTCTCTGTGAGAATGTGTGAGGTATGAGTGTTCTCTGTGGGAATGTGTGAGGTATGAGTGTTCTCTGTGAGAATGTGTGAGGTATGAGTGTTCTCTGTGAGAATGTGTGAGGTATGAGTGTTCTCTGTGAGAATGTGTGAGGTATGAGTGTTCTCTGTGAGGTATGAGTGTGTGTGTTCTCTGTGAGAATGTGTGAGGTATGAGTGTTCTCTGTGAGAATGTGTGAGGTATGAGTGTGTGCGTGTTCTCTGTGAGAATGTGTGAGGTATGAGTGTTCTCTGTGGGAATGTGTGAGGTATGAGAGTTCTCTGTGAGAATGTGTGAGGTATGAGAGTTCTCTGTGAGAATGTGTGAGGTATGAGTGTTCTCTGAGAGAATGTGTGAGGTATGTGTGTTCTCTGTGAGAATGTGTGAGGTATGAGAGTTCTCTGTGAGAATGTGTGAGGTATGAGTGTTCTCTGTGAGAATGTGTGAGGTATGGGTGTTCTCTGTGAGAATGTGTGAGGTATGAGAGTTCTCTGTGAGAATGTGTGAGGTATGAGTGTTCTCTGTGAGAAAGTGTGAGGTATGAGAGTTCTCTGTGAGGTATGAGTGTGCGTGTTCTCTGAGAGAATGTGTGAGGTATGAGTGTGTGTGAATGTGTGTACGAGTATGTGCGTGTAGTGTATGAGTGGGCGTGTTCTCTGAGAGAATGTGTGAGGTATGAGAGTTCTCTGTGGGAATGTGTGAGGTATGAGTGTGTGTGTGTTCTCTGTGAGAATGTGTGAGGTATGAGTGTTCTCTGTGAGAATGTGTGAGGTATGAGAGTTCTCTGTGAGAATGTGTGAGGTATGAGTGTTCTCTGTGAGAATGTGTGAGGTATGAGAGTTCTCTGTGGGAATGTGTGAGGTATGAGTGTGTGTGTGTTCTCTGTGAGAATGTGTGAGGTATGAGTGTTCTCTGTGAGAATGTGTGAGGTATGAGTGTTCTCTGTGAGAATGTGTGAGGTATGAGTGTTCTCTGTGAGAATGTGTGAGGTATGAGTGTTCTCTGTGAGGTATGAGTGTGTGTGTTCTCTGTGAGAATGTGTGAGGTATGAGTGTTCTCTGTGAGAATGTGTGAGGTATGAGTGTTGTCTGTGAGAATGTGTGAGGTATGAGTGTTCTCTGTGAGGTATGAGTGTGTGTGTTCTCTGTGAGAATGTGTGAGGTATGAGTGTTCTCTGTGAGAATGTGTGAGGTATGAGTGTTCTCTGTGAGGTATGAGTGTGTGTGTTCTCTGTGAGAATGTGTGAGGTATGAGTGTTCTCTGTGGGAATGTGTGAGGTATGAGTGTTCTCTGTGAGAATGTGTGAGGTATGAGTGTTCTCTGTGAGAATGTGTGAGGTATGAGTGTTCTCTGTGAGAATGTGTGAGGTATGAGTGTTCTCTGTGAGGTATGAGTGTGTGTGTTCTCTGTGAGAATGTGTGAGGTATGAGTGTACTCTGTGAGAATGTGTGAGGTATGAGTGTGTGCGTGTTCTCTGTGAGAATGTGTGAGGTATGAGTGTTCTCTGTGAGAATGTGTGAGGTATGAGTGTTCTCTGTGAGAATGTGTGAGGTATGAGAGTTCTCTGTGAGAATGTGTGAGGTATGAGTGTTCTCTGTGAGAATGTGTGAGGTATGAGTGTTCTCTGTGAGGTATGAGTGTGTGTGTTCTCTGTGAGAATGTGTGAGGTATGAGTGTTCTCTGTGGGAATGTGTGAGGTATGAGTGTTCTCTGTGAGAATGTGTGAGGTATGAGTGTTCTCTGTGAGAATGTGTGAGGTATGAGTGTTCTCTGTGAGAATGTGTGAGGTATGAGTGTTCTCTGTGAGGTATGAGTGTGTGTGTTCTCTGTGAGAATGTGTGAGGTATGAGTGTACTCTGTGAGAATGTGTGAGGTATGAGTGTGTGCGTGTTCTCTGTGAGAATGTGTGAGGTATGAGTGTTCTCTGAGAGAATGTGTGAGGTATGAGTGTTCTCTGTGAGAATGTGTGAGGTATGTGTGTTCTCTGTGAGAATGTGTGAGGTATGAGAGTTCTCTGTGAGAATGTGTGAGGTATGAGTGTTCTCTGTGAGAATGTGTGAGGTATGAGTGTTCTCTGTGAGGTATGAGTGTGTGTGTTCTCTGTGAGAATGTGTGAGGTATGAGTGTTCTCTGTGGGAATGTGTGAGGTATGAGTGTTCTCTGTGAGAATGTGTGAGGTATGAGTGTTCTCTGTGAGAATGTGTGAGGTATGAGTGTTCTCTGTGAGAATGTGTGAGGTATGAGTGTTCTCTGTGAGGTATGAGTGTGTGTGTTCTCTGTGAGAATGTGTGAGGTATGAGTGTTCTCTGTGAGAATGTGTGAGGTATGAGTGTGTGCGTGTTCTCTGTGAGAATGTGTGAGGTATGAGTGTTCTCTGTGGGAATGTGTGAGGTATGAGAGTTCTCTGTGAGAATGTGTGAGGTATGAGAGTTCTCTGTGAGAATGTGTGAGGTATGAGTGTTCTCTGTGAGAATGTGTGAGGTATGAGAGTTCTCTGTGAGAATGTGTGAGGTATGAGAGTTCTCTGTGAGAATGTGTGAGGTATGAGTGTTCTCTGAGAGAATGTGTGAGGTATGAGTGTTCTCTGTGAGAATGTGTGAGGTATGTGTGTTCTCTGTGAGAATGTGTGAGGTATGAGAGTTCTCTGTGAGAATGTGTGAGGTATGAGTGTTCTCTGTGAGAATGTGTGAGGTATGAGTGTTCTCTGTGAGAATGTGTGAGGTATGTGTGTTCTCTGTGAGAATGTGTGAGGTATGAGAGTTCTCTGTGAGAATGTGTGAGGTATGAGTGTTCTCTGTGAGAAAGTGTGAGGTATGAGAGTTCTCTGTGAGGTATGAGTGTGCGTGTTCTCTGTGAGAATGTGTGAGGTCTGAGAGTTCTCTGTGAGAATGTGTGAGGTATGAGTGTTCTCTGAGAGAATGTGTGAGGTATGAGTGTTCTCTGTGAGAATGTGTGAGGTATGTGTGTTCTCTGTGAGAATGTGTGAGGTATGAGTGTTCTCTGTGAGAATGTGTGAGGTATGAGTGTTCTCTGTGAGAATGTGTGAGGTATGAGTGTTCTCTGTGGGAATGTGTGAGGTATGAGTGTTCTCTGTGAGAATATGTGAGGTATGAGTGTTCTCTGTGAGGTATGAGTGTGTGTGTTCTCTGTGAGAATGTGTGAGGTATGAGTGTTCTCTGTGAGGTATGAGTGTTCTCTGTGAGAATGTGTGAGGTATGAGTGTTCTCTGTGAGAATGTGTGAGGTATGAGTGTTCTCTGTGAGAATGTGTGAGGTATGAGTGTTCTCTGTGGGAATGGGTGAGGTATGAGTGTTCTCTGTGAGAATGTGTGAGGTATGAGTGTTCTCTGTGAGGTATGAGTGTGTGTGTTCTCTGTGAGAATGTGTGAGGTATGAGTGTTCTCTGTGAGAATGTGTGAGGTATGAGTGTTCTCTGTGAGAATGTGTGAGGTATGAGTGTTCTCTGTGAGAATGTGTGAGGTATGAGTGTTCTCTGTGAGGTATGAGTGTGTGTGTTCTCTGTGAGAATGTGTGAGGTATGAGTGTTGTCTGTGAGAATGTGTGAGGTATGAGTGTTCTCTGTGAGAATGTGTGAGGTATGAGTGTTCTCTGTGAGGTATGAGTGTGTGTGTTCTCTGTGAGAATGTGTGAGGTATGAGTGTTCTCTGTGAGAATGTGTGAGGTATGAGTGTTCTCTGTGAGGTATGAGTGTGTGTGTTCTCTGTGAGAATGTGTGAGGTATGAGTGTTCTCTGTGGGAATGTGTGAGGTATGAGTGTTCTCTGTGAGAATGTGTGAAGTATGAGTGTTCTCTGTGAGAATGTGTGAGGTATGAGTGTTCTCTGTGAGAATGTGTGAGGTATGAGTGTTTTCTGTGAGGTATGAGTGTGTGTGTTCTCTGTGAGAATGTGTGAGGTATGAGTGTTCTCTGTGAGAATGTGTGAGGTATGAGTGTGTGCGTGTTCTCTGTGAGAATGTGTGAGGTATGAGTGTTCTCTGTGGGAATGTGTGAGGTATGAGAGTTCTCTGTGAGAATGTGTGAGGTATGAGAGTTCTCTGTGAGAATGTGTGAGGTATGAGTGTTCTCTGAGAGAATGTGTGAGGTATGTGTGTTCTCTGTGAGAATGTGTGAGGTATGAGAGTTCTCTGTGAGAATGTGTGAGGTATGAGTGTTCTCTGAGAGAATGTGTGAGGTATGAGTGTTCTCTGTGAGAATGTGTGAGGTATGTGTGTTCTCTGTGAGAATGTGTGAGGTATAAGAGTTCTCTGTGAGAATGTGTGAGGTATGAGTGTTCTCTGTGAGAAAGTGTGAGGTATGAGTGTTCTCTGTGGGAATGTGTGAGGTATGAGTGTTCTCTGTGAGAATATGTGAGGTATGAGTGTTCTCTGTGAGGTATGAGTGTGTGTGTTCTCTGTGAGAATGTGTGAGGTATGAGTGTTCTCTGTGAGGTATGAGTGTTCTCTGTGAGAATGTGTGAGGTATGAGTGTTCTCTGTGAGAATGTGTGAGGTATGAGTGTTCTCTGTGAGAATGTGTGAGGTATGAGTGTTCTCTGTGGGAATGTGTGAGGTATGAGTGTTCTCTGTGAGAATGTGTGAGGTATGAGTGTTCTCTGTGAGGTATGAGTGTGTGTGTTCTCTGTGAGAATGTGTGAGGTATGAGTGTTCTCTGTGAGAATGTGTGAGGTATGAGTGTTCTCTGTGAGAATGTGTGAGGTATGAGTGTTCTCTGTGAGAATGTGTGAGGTATGAGTGTTCTCTGTGAGGTATGAGTGTGTGTGTTCTCTGTGAGAATGTGTGAGGTATGAGTGTTGTCTGTGAGAATGTGTGAGGTATGAGTGTTCTCTGTGAGAATGTGTGAGGTATGAGTGTTCTCTGTGAGGTATGAGTGTGTGTGTTCTCTGTGAGAATGTGTGAGGTATGAGTGTTCTCTGTGAGAATGTGTGAGGTATGAGTGTTCTCTGTGAGAATGTGTGAGGTATGAGTGTTCTCTGTGAGAATGTGTGAGGTATGAGTGTTCTCTGTGAGGTATGAGTGTGTGTGTTCTCTGTGAGAATGTGTGAGGTATGAGTGTTCTCTGTGAGAATGTGTGAGGTATGAGTGTGTGCGTGTTCTCTGTGAGAATGTGTGAGGTATGAGTGTTCTCTGTGGGAATGTGTGAGGTATGAGAGTTCTCTGTGAGAATGTGTGAGGTATGAGAGTTCTCTGTGAGAATGTGTGAGGTATGAGTGTTCTCTGAGAGAATGTGTGAGGTATGTGTGTTCTCTGTGAGAATGTGTGAGGTATGAGAGTTCTCTGTGAGAATGTGTGAGGTATGAGTGTTCTCTGAGAGAATGTGTGAGGTATGAGTGTTCTCTGTGAGAATGTGTGAGGTATGTGTGTTCTCTGTGAGAATGTGTGAGGTATAAGAGTTCTCTGTGAGAATGTGTGAGGTATGAGTGTTCTCTGTGAGAAAGTGTGAGGTATGAGAGTTCTCTGTGAGGTATGAGTGTGCGTGTTCTCTGAGAGAATGTGTGAGGTATGAGTGTGTGTGAATGTGTGTACGTGTATGTGCGTGTAGTGTATGAGTGGGCGTGTTCTCTGAGAGAATGTGTGAGGTATGAGAGTTCTCTGTGGGAATGTGTGAGGTATGAGTGTGTGTGTGTTCTCTGTGAGAATGTGTGAGGTATGAGTGTTCTCTGTGAGAATGTGTGAGGTATGAGAGTTCTCTGTGAGAATGTGTGAGGTATGAGTGTTCTCTGTGAGAATGTGTGAGGTATGAGAGTTCTCTGTGGGAATGTGTGAGGTATGAGTGTGTGTGTGTTCTCTGTGAGAATGTGTGAGGTATGAGTGTTCTCTGTGAGAATGTGTGAGGTATGAGTGTTCTCTGTGAGAATGTGTGAGATATGAGTGTTCTCTGTGAGAATGTGTGAGGTATGAGTGTTCTCTGTGAGGTATGAGTGTGTGTGTTCTCTGTGAGAATGTGTGAGGTATGAGTGTTCTCTGTGAGAATGTGTGAGGTATGAGTGTTGTCTGTGAGTATGTGTGAGGTATGAGTGTTCTCTGTGAGGTATGAGTGTGTGTGTTCTCTGTGAGAATGTGCGAGGTATGAGTGTTCTCTGAGAGAATGTGTGAGGTATGAGTGTTCTCTGTGAGAATGTGTGAGGTATGTGTGTTCTCTGTGAGAATGTGTGAGGTATGAGTGTTCTCTGTGAGAATGTGTGAGGTATGAGTGTGTGCGTGTTCTCTGTGAGAATGTGTGAGGTATGAGTGTTCTCTGTGGGAATGTGTGAGGTATGAGAGTTCTCTGTGAGAATGTGTGAGGTATGAGAGTTCTCTGTGAGAATGTGTGAGGTATGAGTGTTCTCTGTGAGAATGTGTGAGGTATGAGAGTTCTCTGTGAGAATGTGTGAGGTATGAGAGTTCTCTGTGAGAATGTGTGAGGTATGAGTGTTCTCTGAGAGATTGTGTGAGGTATGAGTGTTCTCTGTGAGAATGTGTGAGGTATGTGTGTTCTCTGTGAGAATGTGTGAGGTATGAGAGTTCTCTGTGAGAATGTGTGAGGTATGAGTGTTCTCTGAGAGAATGTGTGAGGTATGAGTGTTCTCTGTGAGAATGTGTGAGGTATGTGTGTTCTCTGTGAGAATGTGAGAGGTATGAGAGTTCTCTGTGAGAATGTGTGAGGTATGAGTGTTCTCTGTGAGAAAGTGTGAGGTATGAGAGTTCTCTGTGAGGTATGAGTGTGCGTGTTCTCTGTGAGAATGTGTGAGGTCTGAGAGTTCTCTGTGAGAATGTGTGAGGTATGAGTGTTCTCTGAGAGAATGTGTGAGGTATGAGTGTTCTCTGTGAGAATGTGTGAGGTATGTGTGTTCTCTGTGAGAATGTGTGAGGTATGAGTGTTCTCTGTGAGAATGTGTGAGGTATGAGTGTTCTCTGTGAGAATGTGTGAGGTATGAGTGTTCTCTGTGGGAATGTGTGAGGTATGAGTGTTCTCTGTGAGAATATGTGAGGTATGAGTGTTCTCTGTGAGGTATGAGTGTGTGTGTTCTCTGTGAGAATGTGTGAGGTATGAGTGTTCTCTGTGAGGTATGAGTGTTCTCTGTGAGAATGTGTGAGGTATGAGTGTTCTCTGTGAGAATGTGTGAGGTATGAGTGTTCTCTGTGGGAATGTGTGAGGTATGAGTGTTCTCTGTGAGAATGTGTGAGGTATGAGTGTTCTCTGTGAGGTATGAGTGTGAGTGTTCTCTGTGAGAATGTGTGAGGTATGAGTGTTCTCTGTGAGAATGTGTGAGGTATGAGTGTTCTCTGTGAGAATGTGTGAGGTATGAGTGTTCTCTGTGAGAATGTGTGAGGTATGAGTGTTCTCTGTGAGGTATGAGTGTGTGTGTTCTCTGTGAGAATGTGTGAGGTATGAGTGTTGTCTGTGAGAATGTGTGAGGTATGAGTGTTCTCTGTGAGAATGTGTGAGGTATGAGTGTTCTCTGTGAGGTATGAGTGTGTGTGTTCTCTGTGAGAATGTGTGAGGTATGAGTGTTCTCTGTGAGAATGTGTGAGGTATGAGTGTTCTCTGTGAGGTATGAGTGTGTGTGTTCTCTGTGAGAATGTGTGAGGTATGAGTGTTCTCTGTGGGAATGTGTGAGGTATGAGTGTTCTCTGTGAGAATGTGTGCGGTATGAGTGTTCTCTGTGAGAATGTGTGAGGTATGAGTGTTCTCTGTGAGAATGTGTGAGGTATGAGTGTTCTCTGTGAGGTATGAGTGTGTGTGTTCTCTGTGAGAATGTGTGAGGTATGAGTGTTCTCTGTGAGAATGTGTGAGGTATGAGTGTGTGCGTGTTCTCTGTTAGAATGTGTGAAGTATGAGTGTTCTCTGTGGGAATGTGTGAGGTATGAGAGTTCTCTGTGAGAATGTGTGAGGTATGAGAGTTCTCTGTGAGAATGTGTGAGGTATGAGTGTTCTCTGAGAGAATGTGTGAGGTATGTGTGTTCTCTGTGAGAATGTGTGAGGTATGAGAGTTCTCTGTGAGAATGTGTGAGGTATGAGTGTTCTCTGAGAGAATGTGTGAGGTATGAGTGTTCTCTGTGAGAATGTGTGAGGTATGTGTGTTCTCTGTGAGAATGTGTGAGGTATAAGAGTTCTCTGTGAGAATGTGTGAGGTATGAGTGTTCTCTGTGAGAAAGTGTGAGGTATGAGAGTTCTCTGTGAGGTATGAGTGTGCGTGTTCTCTGAGAGAATGTGTGAGGTATGAGTGTGTGTGAATGTGTGTACGAGTATGTGCGTGTAGTGTATGAGTGGGCGTGTTCTCTGAGAGAATGTGTGAGGTATGAGAGTTCTCTGTGGCAATGTGTGAGGTATGAGTGTGTGTGTGTTCTCTGTGAGAATGTGTGAGGTATGAGTGTTCTCTGTGAGAATGTGTGAGGTATGAGAGTTCTCTGTGAGAATGTGTGAGGTATGAGTGTTCTCTGTGAGAATGTGTGAGGTATGAGAGTTCTCTGTGGGAATGTGTGAGGTATGAGTGTGTGTGTGTTCTCTGTGAGAATGTGTGAGGTATGAGTGTTCTCTGTGAGAATGTGTGAGGTATGAGTGTTCTCTGTGAGAATGTGTGAGGTATGAGTGTTCTCTGTGAGAATGTGTGAGGTATGAGTGTTCTCTGTGAGGTATGAGTGTGTGTGTTCTCTGTGAGAATGTGTGAGGTATGAGTGTTCTCTGTGAGAATGTGCGAGGTATGAGTGTTCTCTTTGAGAATGTGTGAGGTATGAGTGTTCTCTGTGAGGTATGAGTGTGTGTGTTCTCTGTGAGAATGTGTGAGGTATGAGTGTTCTCTGTGGGAATGTGTGAGGTATGAGTGTTCTCTGTGAGAATGTGTGAGGTATGAGTGTTCTCTGTGAGAATGTGTGAGGTATGAGTGTTCTCTGTGAGAATGTGTGAGGTATGAGTGTTCTCTGTGAGGTATGAGTGTGTGTGTTCTCTGTGAGAATGTGTGAGGTATGAGTGTACTCTGTGAGAATGTGTGAGGTATGAGTGTGTGCGTGTTCTCTGTGAGAATGTGTGAGGTATGAGTGTTCTCTGTGAGAATGTGTGAGGTATGAGAGTTCTCTGTGAGAATGTGTGAGGTATGAGTGTTCTCTGAGAGAATGTGTGAGGTATGAGTGTTCTCTGTGAGAATGTGTGAGGTATGTGTGTTCTCTGTGAGAATGTGTGAGGTATGAGAGTTCTCTGTGAGAATGTGTGAGGTATGAGTGTTCTCTGTGAGAATGTGTGAGGTATGAGTGTTCTCTGTGAGGTATGAGTGTGTGTGTTCTCTGTGAGAATGTGTGAGGTATGAGTGTTCTCTGTGGGAATGTGTGAGGTATGAGTGTTCTCTGTGAGAATGTGTGAGGTATGAGTGTTCTCTGTGAGAATGTGTGAGGTATGAGTGTTCTCTGTGAGAATGTGTGAGGTATGAGTGTTCTCTGTGAGGTATGAGTGTGTGTGTTCTCTGTGAGAATGTGTGAGGTATGAGTGTTCTCTGTGAGAATGTGTGAGGTATGAGTGTGTGCGTGTTCTCTGTGAGAATGTGTGAGGTATGAGTGTTCTCTGTGGGAATGTGTGAGGTATGAGAGTTCTCTGTGAGAATGTGTGAGGTATGAGAGTTCTCTGTGAGAATGTGTGAGGTATGAGTGTTCTCTGTGAGAATGTGTGAGGTATGAGAGTTCTCTGTGAGAATGTGTGAGGTATGAGAGTTCTCTGTGAGAATGTGTGAGGTATGAGTGTTCTCTGAGAGAATGTGTGAGGTATGAGTGTTCTCTGTGAGAATGTATGAGGTATGTGTGTTCTCTGTGAGAATGTGTGAGGTATGAGAGTTCTCTGTGAGAATGTGTGAGGTATGAGTGTTCTCTGAGAGAATGTGTGAGGTATGAGTGTTCTCTGTGAGAATGTGTGAGGTATGTGTGTTCTCTGTGAGAATGTGTGAGGTATGAGAGTTCTCTGTGAGAATGTGTGAGGTATGAGTGTTCTCTGTGAGAAAGTGTGAGGTATGAGAGTTCTCTGTGAGGTATGAGTGTGCGTGTTCTCTGTGAGAATGTGTGAGGTATGAGAGTTCTCTGTGAGAATGTGTGAGGTATGAGTGTTCTCTGAGAGAATGTGTGAGGTATGAGTGTTCTCTGTGAGAATGTGTGAGGTATGTGTGTTCTCTGTGAGAATGTGTGAGGTATGAGTGTTCTCTGTGAGAATGTGTGAGGTATGAGTGTTCTCTGAGAGAATGTGTGAGGTATGAGTGTTCTCTGTGAGAATGTGTGAGGTATGTGTGTTCTCTGTGAGAATGTGTGAGGTATGAGAGTTCTCTGTGAGAATGTGTGAGGTATGAGTGTTCTCTGTGAGAAAGTGTGAGGTATGAGAGTTCTCTGTGAGGTATGAGTGTGCGTGTTCTCTGAGAGAATGTGTGAGGTATGAGTGTGTGTGAATGTGTGTACGAGTATGTGCGTGTAGTGTATGAGTGGGCGTGTTCTCTGAGAGAATGTGTGAGGTATGAGAGTTCTCTGTGGGAATGTGTGAGGTATGAGTGTGTGTGTGTTCTCTGTGAGAATGTGTGAGGTATGAGTGTTCTCTGTGAGAATGTGTGAGGTATGAGAGTTCTCTGTGAGAATGTGTGAGGTATGAGTGTTCTCTGTGAGAATGTGTGAGGTATGAGAGTTCTCTGTGGGAATGTGTGAGGTATGAGTGTGTGTGTGTTCTCTGTGAGAATGTGTGAGGTATGAGTGTTCTCTGTGAGAATGTGTGAGGTATGAGTGTTCTCTGTGAGAATGTGTGAGGTATGTGTGTTCTCTGTGAGAATGTGTGAGGTATGAGAGTTCTCTGTGAGAATGTGTGAGGTATGAGAGTTCTCTGTGAGAATGTGTGAGGTATGAGTGTTCTCTGAGAGAATGTGTGAGGTATGAGTGTTCTCTGTGAGAATGTGTGAGGTATGTGTGTTCTCTGTGAGAATGTGTGAGGTATGAGAGTTCTCTGTGAGAATGTGTGAGGTATGAGTGTTCTCTGTGAGAAAGTGTGAGGTATGAGAGTTCTCTGTGGGAATGTGTGAGGTATGAGTGTGTGTGTGTTCTCTGAGAGAATGTGTGAGGTATGAGAGTTCTCTGTGGGAATGTGTGAGGTATGAGTGTGTGTGTGTTCTCTGTGAGAATGTGTGAGGTATGAGTGTTCTCTGTGAGAATGTGTAAGGTATGAGTGTTCTCTGTGAGAATGTGTGAGGTATGAGTGTTCTCTGTGGGAATGTGTGAGGTATGAGAGTTCTCTGTGAGAATGTGTGAGGTATGAGAGTTCTCTGTGAGAATGTGTGAGGTATGAGTGTTCTCTGTGAGAATGTGTGAGGTATGAGAGTTCTCTGTGAGAATGTGTGAGGTATGAGAGTTCTCTGTGAGAATGTGTGAGGTATGAGAGTTCTCTGTGAGAATGTGTGAGGTATGAGTGTTCTCTGTGAGAATGTGTGAGGTATGAGAGTTCTCTGTGAGAATGTGTGAGGTATGAGTGTTCTCTGTGAGAATGTGTGAGGTATGAGTGTTCTCTGTGAGAATGTGTGAGGTATGAGAGTTCTCTGTGAGAATGTGTGAGGTATGAGTGTTCTCTGTGAGGTATGAGTGTGTGTGTTCTCTGTGAGAATGTGTGAGGTATGAGTGTTCTCTGTGAGAATGTGTGAGGTATGAGTGTGTGCGTGTTCTCTGTGAGAATGTGTGAGGTATGAGTGTTCTCTGTGGGAATGTGTGAGGTATGAGAGTTCTCTGTGAGAATGTGTGAGGTATGAGAGTTCTCTGTGAGAATGTGTGAGGTATGAGTGTTCTCTGAGAGAATGTGTGAGGTATGAGTGTTTTCTGTGAGAATGTGTGAGGTATGTGTGTTCTCTGTGAGAATGTGTGAGGTATGAGAGTTCTCTGTGAGAATGTGTGAGGTATGAGTGTTCTCTGAGAGAATGTGTGAGGTATGAGTGTTCTCTGTGAGAATGTGTGAGGTATGTGTGTTCTTTGTGAGAATGTGTGAGGTATGAGAGTTCTCTGTGAGAATGTGTGAGGTATGAGTGTTCTCTGTGAGAAAGTGTGAGGTATGAGAGTTCTCTGTGAGGTATGAGTGTGCGTGTTCTCTGAGAGAATGTGTGAGGTATGAGTGTGTGTGAATGTGTGTACGAGTATGTGCGTGTAGTGTATGAGTGGGCGTGTTCTCTGAGAGAATGTGTGAGGTATGAGAGTTCTCTGTGGGAATGTGTGAGGTATGAGTGTGTGTGTGTTCTCTGTGAGAATGTGTGAGGTATGAGTGTTCTCTGTGAGAATGTGTGAGGTATGAGAGTTCTCTGTGAGAATGTGTGAGGTATGAGTGTTCTCTGTGAGAATGTGTGAGGTATGAGAGTTCTCTGTGGGAATGTGTGAGGTATGAGTGTGTGTGTGTTCTCTGTGAGAATGTGTGAGGTATGAGTGTTCTCTGTGAGAATGTGTGAGGTATGAGTGTTCTCTGTGAGAATGTGTGAGGTATGAGTGTTCTCTGTGAGAATGTGTGAGGTATGAGTGTTCTCTGTGAGGTATGAGTGTGTGTGTTCTCTGTGAGAATGTGTGAGGTATGAGTGTTCTCTGTGAGAATGTGTGAGGTATGAGTGTTGTCTGTGAGAATGTGTGAGGTATGAGTGTTCTCTGTGAGGTATGAGTGTGTGTGTTCTCTGTGAGAATGTGTGAGGTATGAGTGTTCTCTGTGAGAATGTGTGAGGTATGAGTGTTCTCTGTGAGGTATGAGTGTGTGTGTTCTCTGTGAGAATGTGTGAGGTATGAGTGTTCTCTGTGGGAATGTGTGAGGTATGAGTGTTCTCTGTGAGAATGTGTGAGGTATGAGTGTTCTCTGTGAGAATGTGTGAGGTATGAGTGTTCTCTGTGAGAATGTGTGAGGTATGAGTGTTCTCTGTGAGGTATGAGTGTGTGTGTTCTCTGTGAGAATGTGTGAGGTATGAGTGTTCTCTGTGAGAATGTGTGAGGTATGAGTGTGTGCGTGTTCTCTGTGAGAATGTGTGAGGTATGAGTGTTCTCTGTGAGAATGTGTGAGGTATGAGAGTTCTCTGTGAGAATGTGTGAGGTATGAGTGTTCTCTGAGAGAATGTGTGAGGTATGAGTGTTCTCTGTGAGAATGTGTGAGGTATGTGTGTTCTCTGTGAGAATGTGTGAGGTATGAGAGTTCTCTGTGAGAATGTGTGAGGTATGAGTGTTCTCTGTGAGAATGTGTGAGGTATGAGTGTTCTCTGTGAGGTATGAGTGTGTGTGTTCTCCTTGAGAATGTGTGAGGTATGAGTGTTCTCTGTGGGAATGTGTGAGGTATGAGTGTTCTCTGTGAGAATGTGTGAGGTATGAGTGTTCTCTGTGAGAATGTGTGAGGTATGAGTGTTCTCTGTGAGAATGTGTGAGGTATGAGTGTTCTCTGTGAGGTATGAGTGTGTGTGTTCTCTGTGAGAATGTGTGGGGTATGAGTGTTCTCTGTGAGAATGTGTGAGGTATGAGTGTGTGCGTGTTCTCTGTGAGAATGTGTGAGGTATGAGTGTTCTCTGTGGGAATGTGTGAGGTATGAGAGTTCTCTGTGAGAACGTGTGAGGTATGAGAGTTCTCTGTGAGAATGTGTGAGGTATGAGTGTTCTCTGTGAGAATGTGTGAGGTATGAGAGTTCTCTGTGAGAATGTGTGAGGTATGAGAGTTCTCTGTGAGAATGTGTGAGGTATGAGTGTTCTCTGAGAGAATGTGTGAGGTATGAGTGTTCTCTGTGAGAATGTGTGAGGTATGTGTGTTCTCTGTGAGAATGTGTGAGGTATGAGAGTTCTCTGTGAGAATGTGTGAGGTATGAGTGTTCTCTGAGAGAATGTGTGAGGTATGAGTGTTCTCTGTGAGAATGTGTGAGGTATGTGTGTTCTCTGTGAGAATGTGTGAGGTATGAGAGTTCTCTGTGAGAATGTGTGAGGTATGAGTGTTCTCTGTGAGAAAGTGTGAGGTATGAGAGTTCTCTGTGAGGTATGAGTGTGCGTGTTCTCTGTGAGAATGTGTGAGGTATGAGAGTTCTCTGTGAGAATGTGTGAGGTATGAGTGTTCTCTGAGAGAATGTGTGAGGTATGAGTGTTCTCTGTGAGAATGTGTGAGGTATGTGTGTTCTCTGTGAGAATGTGTGAGGTATGAGTGTTCTCTGTGAGAATGTGTGAGGTATGAGTGTTCTCTGAGAGAATGTGTGAGGTATGAGTGTTCTCTGTGAGAATGTGTGAGGTTTGTGTGTTCTCTGTGAGAATGTGTGAGGTATGAGAGTTCTCTGTGAGAATGTGTGAGGTATGAGTGTTCTCTGTGAGAAAGTGTGAGGTATGAGAGTTCTCTGTGAGGTATGAGTGTGCGTGTTCTCTGAGAGAATGTGTGAGGTATGAGTGTGTGTGAATGTGTGTACGAGTATGTGCGTGTAGTGTATGAGTGGGCGTGTTCTCTGAGAGAATGTGTGAGGTATGAGAGTTCTCTGTGGGAATGTGTGAGGTATGAGTGTGTGTGTGTTCTCTGTGAGAATGTGTGAGGTATGAGTGTTCTCTGTGAGAATGTGTGAGGTATGAGAGTTCTCTGTGAGAATGTGTGAGGTATGAGTGTTCTCTGTGAGAATGTGTGAGGTATGAGAGTTCTCTGTGGGAATGTGTGAGGTATGAGTGTGTGTGTGTTCTCTGTGAGAATGTGTGAGGTATGAGTGTTCTCTGTGAGAATGTGTGAGGTATGAGTGTTCTCTGTGAGAATGTGTGAGGTATGTGTGTTCTCTGTGAGAATGTGTGAGGTATGAGAGTTCTCTGTGAGAATGTGTGAGGTATGAGAGTTCTCTGTGAGAATGTGTGAGGTATGAGTGTTCTCTGAGAGAATGTGTGAGGTATGAGTGTTCTCTGTGAGAATGTGTGAGGTATGTGCGTTCTCTGTGAGAATGTGTGAGGTATGAGAGTTCTCTGTGAGAATGTGTGAGGTATGAGTGTTCTCTGTGAGAAAGTGTGAGGTATGAGAGTTCTCTGTGGGAATGTGTGAGGTATGAGTGTGTGTGTGTTCTCTGAGAGAATGTGTGAGGTATGAGAGTTCTCTGTGGGAATGTGTGAGGTATGAGTGTGTGTGTGTTCTCTGTGAGAATGTGTGAGGTATGAGTGTTCTCTGTGAGAATGTGTAAGGTATGAGTGTTCTCTGTGAGAATGTGTGAGGTATGAGTGTTCTCTGTGGGAATGTGTGAGGTATGAGAGTTCTCTGTGAGAATGTGTGAGGTATGAGAGTTCTCTGTGAGAATGTGTGAGGTATGAGTGTTCTCTGTGAGAATGTGTGAGGTATGAGAGTTCTCTGTGAGAATGTGTGAGGTATGAGAGTTCTCTGTGAGAATGTGTGAGGTATGAGAGTTCTCTGTGAGAATGTGTGAGGTATGAGTGTTCTCTGTGAGAATGTGTGAGGTATGAGAGTTCTCTGTGAGAATGTGTGAGGTATGAGTGTTCTCTGTGAGAATGTGTGAGGTATGAGAGTTCTCTGTGGGAATGTGTGAGGTATGAGTGTTCTCTGTGAGAATGTGTGAGGTATGAGAGTTCTCTGTGGGAATGTGTGAGGTATGAGTGTGTGTGTGTTCTCTGTGAGAATGTGTGAGGTATGAGTGTTCTCTGTGAGAATGTGTGAGGTATGAGAGTTCTCTGTGGGAATGTGTGAGGTATGAGTGTTCTCTGTGAGAATGTGTGAGGTATGAGAGTTCTCTGTGGGAATGTGTGAGGTATGAGTGTTCTCTGTGAGAATGTGTGAGGTATGAGAGTTCTCTGTGGGAATGTGTGAGGTATGAGTGTTCTCTGTGAGAATGTGTGAGGTATGAGAGTTCTCTGTGAGAATGTGTGAGGTATGAGTGTTCTCTGTGAGAATGTGTGAGGTATGAGAGTTCTCTGTGGGAATGTGTGAGGTATGAGTGTTCTCTGTGAGAATGTGTGAGGTATGAGAGTTCTCTGTGAGAATGTGTGAGGTATGAGTGTTCTCTGTGAGAATGTGTGAGGTATGAGTGTTCTCTGTGAGAATGTGTGAGGTATGAGTGTTCTCTGTGAGAATGTGTGAGGTATGAGAGTTCTCTGTGAGAATGTGTGAGGTATGAGTGTTCTCTGTGAGAATGTGTGAGGTATGAGTGTTCTCTGTGAGAATGTGTGAGGTATGAGTGTTCTCTGTGAGAATGTGTGAGGTATGAGTGTTCTCTGTGAGAATGTGTGAGGTATGAGAGTTCTCTGTGAGAATGTGTGAGGTATGAGTGTTCTCTGTGAGAATGTGTGAGGTATGAGTGTTCTCTGTGAGAATGTGTGAGGTATGAGTGTTCTCTGTGAGAATGTGTGAGGTATGAGTGTTCTCTGTGAGAATGTGTGAGGTATGAGAGTTCTCTGTGAGAATGTGTGAGGTATGAGTGTTCTCTGTGAGAATGTGTGAGGTATGAGTGTTCTCTGTGAGAATGTGTGATGTATGAGAGTTCTCTGTGAGAATGTGTGAGGTATGAGTGTTCTCTGTGAGAATGTGTGAGGTATGAGTGTTCTCTGTGAGAATGTGTGAGGTATGAGAGTTCTCTGAGAGAATGTGTGAGGTATGGGTGTGTGTGAATGTGTGTACGAGTATGTGCGTGTAGTATGAGTGTGTGTGAGTAAAAGAATGTAATCGCTGTCTGAGTGTGAGCTGAGGGCCTGAGTGTGGGCAGGTATGTGTACATGTGAGTGTTTCAGGGGCCTGAGTTGGCACGTGCCCAAATTAGCCCTGGGAACAGACAGGCTGAGGGCACGGGACCATGGCACGCAGCGTTCAGCCCTCTCGTTTTCAGATCTTGCTTCGCTGACGGCCAAGAGACAGGGGCCTCTATTGCTGTGACACTCTGGCCCTGTCACCAAATTCCTGGCTGTAGTCAATTGGCTTGTTCCAATTTGTCCCTCAGGACACAGTGGGGCAGGAAGAAGGACGAAAACGGATTAAAACCAACAAGCAAGGAGCAAGGATTAAAGAAACACCCGAGAAACAGGTCCATGTAGGGAATCTTGACTGGAGCAAGAGCCACAGCTTGTGAGAAAACGGACAAGTTCACAGCCGGCTCTCAGAAACCCTGCTCCCTGGACCTCCTTGAGGGGACGAGGCGCGTGTGCCAGGGCTGGCCACGTGGGGACATGCAGGCCAGCCAGCTGGCGACTGCCATGCTCTGGACCCACACGCCCTCAGGCGCTGCGTTCTCCGCTCGCTCCAGGCGGCCCTCCCTCGCTGGGCCGGGGCTGGGGAGGTCCTGTCAGTAGGCTGGGGACATTGACGGGGCGGCACCGCCACCCCGACGCGGGGGGCCTCAGAGAGCAGAGAGCTGCCAAGCCACCGTGGCGTTCCCCGACACACAAGTTTGAGATATTTTTTCTTCCTAAATTGGCATGTTTATGCACTTTGCAGTTTATAAAAACTAAAATCCTCATTAATTTCAAAATACAGTTTACAAACCCTAAATATTTGACCAGGGCGGCCATATGCTCAGCGTGGTTCTCCGTCGGCGCGGTAGCGGAGCGGGCACGCGGAGAAAGACGCAGGTGGGTGGGGTGGGCGGGCAAGCGGCTGCAGCTCCAGGGTGCAGATGGGTCGGGGGCGAGAGTATCTGCAGGAAGGACCGCGGGCTCCTCCCGGTACTGGGGGTGGGGTGGGCGGGGTCAGCAGGCTCCTCCCTGCTCTGGTGCAAAGGGGCGGGGTCAGCAGTGCTGCCAGATGCCCTGAGGCCACACCCACCACACCCCAGGCTGCCGGTGAGCGTGTCCTTAGCCTTCTGGAAAGCCAAGAAGGGACTGGGCTCCAGGGAGCGAGCTGCGCCTTCATCCTGGTCCCCTGCCAAACTGGCCCCATTCCCTTGGAGCTCCAGGACAGTTCCGTGAGGGTATCCTGGCCGGCAGAGGGGTTGTGGGGCAGAGGCTGGAGAAGATAGGTCCCTGGGGTCCCCATCGCCAAAGGCCACAGGCCCCACTCAGCCCAGTAGGGGTCTGGAGGCTGCAGCCCCAGATTGGGACATGTCTGGTTCCAAGGGGCTCATCCTGGAGAAGGGAAGTGAGGGGGAGCTCAGCCACCAGGCAGTTGCAGAAGGAGCTGTGACCCGCGGGGAGACCTGGGGCACCACTGTCTGGCCTCTTGGCCCATGGGCCCATTTCGCTGAGTCAGCAGGGACAGCAGTGGGGCACACAGGCTTGGTGGGTTCACTCTTGGCTTTGTTCTTCCCTAGTGTCCACCCAGAAAGAACTGTGCCCCCACCTCCCTAGAGCAGTGCACAGGTGGGGGGCAGGGAGGGCCACTCAGCAGATGCCCAGTGTCCTGCTCAGAGCCCTGCCGGGTCACACTGTTAAGCGTTTGTCACTTCAGAGCTGCCAGTGAGATTCACGGCCTCATCCTCCTGTGAAAGGCTTCTGATTAAGCAATTTCATCCAAACGCAGCCTGCACAGTGGGGTCCGTCAGCGGCTTCCACATGGAGGTTCAGATTCCAGCCTGACTTTTTTGCCTGGATTCTCACCGCCCACACTCATCCCTAGCCCCCAGAGAGGCCAGCCTGCGCTGGGGGCTCCTGCTGGTCCTGCAGGTGGGGTGGGGTGGGTGGGCGCAGTATAGCAAATCCAGGAAACTAGCCCAGGAAACCCCACAGAGTCTGCAGGAGAGACTAGGTATGAGTGTATATGTTTGTGAGGGCACATGTGCGTGAGCATTGGTGTGAGTGCATGGGTGTGTGACTGTGTGTGAACAGGCACGCGTGCACTTTGCCAAGAGGACGGTTCATGTTGGCAGAGGGACCTGAGTTCCATCGCTCCCCCCTGGAAAGCTGAGATGTGTGGATGAGTTGGGTGAGGCCCTGACTGTGTCTGTGGTTGGACTGGCATCTCCAGTCCTGGTTTGTTGGCCAGACCATGGCCCCAGGGCCCCAGGGCAAGGCCATTTGTCCCAGCTCTGGTGGGGGCAGCTCCACAGGACAGAGACTTTGAGCATCACTGGTTGTGTGAGATGACACAGGGCAGAGGTGACTTGTTGCCTGGAGAAACTTGGACAGAGAGAGGGAGTCCCCTCTGAGCCCTTGCACCTGCTCAACTGTTGCCCGCTGGCCTCAAGAGTCAGGTGTGCTTTCCCTCCGGGGGACCCTGTGGTCCATGCCACACCTCCCTCCATGCCTACAGGGAGGGGACCAGGCCCTGCAGAGGATGGAGCTCAGGAAAGGTGCTGAAGTTCTAATGTGGAGTCACAGAAACAGCACCCTGGACACTTGGCTCCCTGTAGACTGCAAACATGAACACGCCTCCCCTGCTCACCTCGCTAGTGGACAGATCCCTGGTGGCTTCCCTCCAGCCAAGGCCAGCTCCCGCCCCACTTCCCAGGGAAGCCTCACTTCCCAGCAAGATGGGTCTTGTGTGGGTCACTCCTGGGAGTTGCCGCCTGTGCCTCCCACCCTCCCTGACCAGGCCGCTCCCTGGTGGCCTCAGCATCAGGTCCCATGGAGGAGAGCAGCAGCTCAGCTCTGCTGCCTGAAGAAACCCAGCTGCACCATTGTCCCTGTGCCCACATGCAAAGCTGCCTGGCTCATCGCACTTCAGAGCCACCTCAGCCTCTGGCCTCCATCCTCGCCCTGCCCCTTCACTCACCTCCTCCATGCCCACCTTACTCACCTCCACCATTCCGGTCCCATTCCACTCTTCCATAAGGGAATCCAGTTGCCCAGCACTCTTTTTTTTTTTTTTTAATTTTAACAATTTATTAGGGGCTCATACAATTCTTATCACAGTTCATACATATACATACATCAATTGTATAAAGCACATCTGTACAGTCTTTGCCCTAATCATTTTTTTCTCCTCTTTTCTTTTTTTACATTTTATTAGGGACTCATACAACTCTTATCACAACCATACATAGCCCAGCACTCTTATCAACAAGACTTCTTTCCATCAAAATGAATTAGTTTTGTTATTTTTAAAAGTAAAATTAGCATATGATTTTCTTCTATCCTTTGTTGTATATTCCCTTTCATCTTTACCGTTGGACCAAATTTCAAAGTAGCTGAAAGGGCCAAAGTGAAAGGCATGGTTAAAGCTTCCCTGGAGGACACTGAATGTCATGGCCATTGTTCCAATAATCAGAGGTATTCTAGCTGCTTTGATCTCCACAAGCCTGATAGACCCCTTCCGGAGAAACACACATTTCCCTGAGGTTTCTCACAAGTAAGCAAGCTAAATATCATGCCAGTCTTTGAACTTGTAGCCAGTGGAATTGCTGCTGCTTTCTCTTGTGTGTTGAGCTATTGGGCATTGTTCCTTTTTGGGATTCTTTCCATCTTCTTCGGCTGCTTCCTGCATCATGCATACTTTACCCAAGGAATCTTTCAATACTGCAACTCAAGGCTTGGGCGTTTTCTTGAGCGTGTTCAGCTCGCCGAGTGTGGCCTCCCCTTGTGCTTGTCTAACTCTAGGTCTGCTCATGTCATCGTGGTATTTGGCTTTGTCTTCTCCAGCCGCCCTTTGGCAGGCTCCATCGCTCCTTCCATTAGCTCAGCTCCTCTACGGTTATGAGCAAGTTTCAGTCTCTTCTGACATCCGTGCCTGCCGACCTTTTCTTTCTTCATAGAGGATCTTCTTGATGTCCTCGCACAGCTCCTCATTAGTATTCGCTCTGTCCTCTCTGTTCTTGAGATGATCTCAAAATGCAGGCGGGATAGACTCCAGGTAGTATTTTTGGTTCTCTTGAACTTATTTTAATTTTCTTCAGTTTTATCTTAAACATATATGAGCAATTGATGGTCTGTTCCACAGTCAGCCCGGCCTGGTGCTAGCTACTGATTTTGAGTTCTCTCTTGTGTCTTCCCACAGATGGAGTCCGTGTCCATGCGCATAGTCACCTTCTGTGTTGTTGATAACGGTATTTGCTACGAATAAGCAATTGGTTTCGCAAAATTCTAGCATGTGATCTCCGGTGTCATTTCTCTCACCAAGTCCATTGTTTCCAATTAATGTTCTTTCCTCTTTGTTTCCAACATTTGCATTTCAATCACTAATAATTATCAATACATGTTGATTGCATGTTTGACTGATATAGTTAAAGTTTATTGTGCCAACCTGGCCAAAAAACACATGTGGGGTTAATTGAAGGGCGGAGAGATAAATGGCTCAGTGAGCCTTGCCTTTCTAGTTTTGGGGTCTCTTGCTTTGTGATGGTCAGACCAGGATGCAGCTGGCTTAGCCAGTTCTCTGCTTCAGCTTGCAAGGCTCACTTCCTGCAAGACAGCCCTAGGAGAAACTGCATGTATCTACTCCGATGGAGCCCTGGGTGCTGGAGCAGCCATGTGGAGACCCCTGCCAGTGCTGAGATACTTACATGCTCACTGATTCGGCTTTCCTCCTGCAGTGGGCGTCATAGTGTGTGTTTTGTGAGATGGAGAAGGACTTTGTGAATTGGTGTTGGATATATGGGTTAATGTTAGACTTGTGGGTTTGGGCAGCACTGGGTTGGGATATTTTCTTGATGTACACTAAACCTTTGTATAAAACTCTCTCTTATACATATGGATCTCTGTGAATTTGTTTCTCTAAAGTACTCAGACTAACACACTGACCAATTTCAGACAGAAGTCAGTGGTAGAATCCTTTGATTTCTTCATCACTAGCTTTTGTGGTTGGTGCATAAATTTGAGTAACAGTGGTATTGATTAGATTTCCTTAAAAGTGGATAGATATAATGATTGATTTTGCAATGTCCTTTTTGATAATGAATTTGATGCCATTCCTCTTGATTATGTCATTCCTGGAATAGCAAAGCATATGATTTTCTGATTAAAAAACTCACATGGGAGAAGCACACTATCGTTGTCACAGAAGGATTGTGAATCATATATTCTGAAGCTGAAGGAGAGAACAGTATCAGCACCTAAATCATGAGAATCCGGTTTGCAGAAGGCTATGGATGACAGTGGATGCCCAAGACACATTTGTGGGAACGACATAGGAAATAAGCCTCTGGTGATCTCCCTCTATCCACAATAGAGGGATGGGAGGGGCGTGGTTACTAAACAGGGTGCGTTGGAAAGACAAGTCTAGAAGGCCAAAGGTATAGACCTGCCTTGAAAGGGAAAAACCTTATGATTTGAACCCCCGCTGAAGCGTACTAGACCTGATCTGGTTTTCAACACTTTCTGTATTTTTTTGTTTGTTTAAATTAGGGTTTATCTCAGATGAGTTATGTCATCGGGGATCACCTTCTTGATTTGTGTTGTATGTTTTTCGGTATATAAAATCCAGCATTGATGAACCTATAGGGACGGCAAGTAGAACAAGGGTTTCTGGGGTGGGGGGGTGCAGTGCAGGGTACAGTAGCGGGGGGGGCGGGGGAGTAACAGAGAGCCCATGTCAAGGAGCCCAGGACAGAAAAGAATGTTTGGAAACTGATTGTGGTGCGATGGTACAACACTGCTTGGTGGGATTGAATGGCGAATGATAGATAACATCAACTCTCCCCACCCCTCCGCCAAGTAATGACTTTTTTAAAAAAGAGGCACACAAAGATAGATGATAAGAGTTTTAAAATATTAAACAAAAAATTTAAATAATATCTAACAAAAACAATAAAACTGTTAAGTTAAAAAAACTCATTTGGACTTAAACAACAACAACAACAAACAAACAAAAATGGTCAATACCAGTCCATTTTAGCTCACCAGTGTCTAGAATATTGATCTTTATGCATTCCATTTCATTTTGACGACTTCCAATGTTTCTAGATTTTATTCTTTGTACATTCCACTCCGGCAGCTGCTTTTCTCTACCTTAAGTTGTGCCCCATCAGCAAGTGAAGGTCCTTAAGTCTCCCCTCCCAAAGGCTTCACGCAACTCAGGGCACCAAGGTTGACTCGGCTCCCGAAGTCAGCTCCTCCTCCTCAGTCCTGCCTCTCGATTGGAAGGGCCCATCCTCTGGCACCATTTCCAGTGAGGCTCTGCTTCCAGTCATGAGACCTTCCGGGTTGGGTGATGTTTCCAAGCTGTGCATACGGTTTTCAGAGGCTCCTTCCTCCAAAGTGGGGAGCCAAGTCCATCTTCGTTGTCTGTTCTTAGTCTGGAAGCTCCACTGACACCTGTTCCCTTTGGGGGACCCTGCTGGCATTTGAAACACCAGCAACACAGCTTCCAGCACCACAGCAACATAAGCCACCACAGGGACAGACAAATGGAGGTAACATGAGCAAGAACCAACAGTGCTGAAGGAAGAAGGTGCACCGAAAGCATTCGACTACAACAAGGCTCCAGGAATTGATGGCAAAGCACCGGAAGCATTCACTCGTCTATGCCAGGAAATTTGGAGGATAGCTATTTGGCCAACTGACGTGGAAGAGATCCATATTTGCACCCATGACAAAGACAGGTGACCAAACAGAATGCTCAAATTCTAGAACAGCATCATTGATGTCACATGCAAGTAAAATGTTGCTGAAGGTCATCCAACGCTTGAAGCAGGACATGGACAGGGGCTGCCAGAGGTTCAGGACTGATTCAGAAGGGAACCAGCAACCAGGGGTACCATTGCTGATGCCAATGGGATCTTGGCTCAATGCAGAAATGTCAGAAGGATATTTACTTGTGTTTTGTCGACAATGGCAAGGCATTCAACTGTTGGATGGTAACAAACTGTGGACGGCCTCGAAGAGATTGGGGATTCCAGAAGACTTCATTGTGCTCTTGCTGGACTGGTCCATGGACCAAGAGGCAGTTGTGCAAACAGGATGAGGGAGAACTGCTTGGTTTAAAATCAGGAAAGGTGAGTGTCGGGGTTGTACGGGGTTGTACCCTCTCACCACACTAATCCAGTCTGTATGCTGAGCAGATAGATCACCCGAGAAGATGCATAATCTGAGGAAGACTGCAGCACCAGAATCAGAGGAGGGCTTATTAACAACCTTATTGACAACAAGGACTTGAAGCACTTGTTGAAGATCAGGGATTGCAGCCTTCGGGATGGATTACCACTCGATGTAAAGAATATCAAAATCCGCACCACTGCACCCATAGGTGACATCATGGCGAGTGGAAAAAAGGTGGAAGTTGTCAAGGACTCTGTCTTGCTTGGATCCACTTCAATGCTCATGGAAGCAGCAGTCAAGAGATCAAAAGATGGGTTGTATTCAGTACATCTGCTGTACGAGACCTCTTTAGAGTACTGAAAGACAAGGTTGCTGCTCTGAGGACCAAGATGGGCCTGATACAAACCATGATGCTTTCAATCACCTCACACACATGTAAAAGTTGGACATGGAACAAGGAAGACCATGGAAGAATAGATGCATTTGAGTTGAGGTGCTGGAGAAGAATACTGAAAGCACTGTGGCCTGCTGATCTTTCTTGGAGGACGGATGGCCAGAGTGCTCCTTAGAGGCAAGGATGGTAAGACGTCATCTTACAGACTTAGGACGGAGTGTCAGGAGAGAAGCAGTCCCTGGAGAAGGAGCTCGTGCTTGGTAAAGGAGAAGCGCAGTGAAGGTGAGGAAGGCCTCTAGGAGACGGCTTAGACTGCGGCTGCAGCAAGAGGGGCAAGCTGGGGGACATGGGAGCAGGGTGCCGGGCTGCACAGTACCCACTGTGCAGGGGGCAGTGGGGAGTTGGGCTGATTTGATGGCACTGCCAACAGCAATGGAGCTCTTGCTAGGAACAAGGTGCATATTTCAGGGAAGCAGCTTTTTTTCTTAATGGGAATGGTGAACCTCACACTTAGCTGGTTGAATGGAATCATTTTTCTGATAAGAAATCAATTGACCGTAGGTGTCTGGGTTTCCTTCCTATGCCACTGTGCCACTGTGTCCGTGTCTGTCATTTCTTCAGTGACCGGTTGCTTTGTTATTTATTAATTGGCACAGCATTCATATATCAAAATTCAATAGTTCAATCACATTCAGAAGAGTGTACCATCATCACCACAATCAAATTTAGACCATTTTCTTCATTCTTGTCCTCATCATTAATAGTCTCCCCACCAGTCTCCCCTGCCATCCCCCGAGGGAATCATTAGCCCAGCGAGTTAGTCTGGGTAGCCTAGAGAACCACATTTAGGGAGACTTGTACGTTAACAAACATCCCAGCCCAATCCAAATCAAGTCCATAAATCCGAAATTAGCCCATATGTCAGATACTAGTTCATAAATTACTCTTTAAACTCACACAGCCATACAATAGTGCTGAAGTCCACAGGTCAGTGGTGGAAAGTCTTATAAATCCAGTGGCGGTGGAAGCATCTCATCAGCACTAGCGTGTGCCTTCATGTAGTTCCTCCTGCTTCAGGGCTCTGACTCCATCAGTGTGTCTCCATGTGGCTTGTCACCAGGACTGGGTAGCACAGAGTGTCTCCTGACTCCAGGGAGGAAGACAGGAGTTCCCAGAATCCTCAGGAGAAGGCCATGCCCACACAGAGGCTTCATTGGCTGTGACTTGATTGACAGGCTAGACCCCACCCCTTGGCAACTTGACAGATTATGTAACTTCCACACCAAGTTAATGTGTCTATAGATTTACCTATCCTGTATTTCATATAAGAAAAAAAAAACCATGAAAAATAACAAAACAAAGAGCACATGGAAGCAAATGACGGGGGAGGAAGACAGAGTAGAGCACATCCTGGTCCACCAAGCTTTGATGACAATATTCCCGCTCAGAGCAGCCAATCCACAGAGGAGACCATATGGCTGGCCCCACTATGAGACACGACATCCCTTACTGACCCATAACTCTACAAAGGGCAACACTGGAGACACAGTGTGGGAATTGCGTCCGATCTGATCCCACCACACCGAGACAAAACATTAAGGAAGGGTGTGCAACAGAACAGCAAGGGGAATGGGGCAACAAAGTCCCCAGACGTTGGTCAAAGGAAATAGAGGAAAGAACTCGGTGACAAAGGGTATTTATAGAGGTCTAAAGACCTGCAATGTACATATGTAAATATATTTATATGTGTGTAGGGAAACAAACCTATGTGCATATATTTATAGGTTTAGTACTAAGGCAGCAGATGGACTATGGGCCTCCACTCAAGCACTTACTCAATACAAGAACACTTTGTTCTATTAAATTGGCATTCCAGGATGCACACCTTCCCGACGTGATTGCTGAAGAAAAATGTGTGCATAAGCAAATGTGGAGAAGAAAGCTGATGGTGCCCGGCTATCAAAAGATATAGCGTATGGGGTCTTAAAGGCTTGAAGATAAACAAGCGGTCATCCAGCTGAGAAGCATTAAAGCCCATATGTCCACTCATCCGTCCATCAACCCATAGTCCATCCATACTCCTTTCTACTCATTCATCAGCCATCCGTCCATACACCTATCCATCACTTAACCATGCATCCATTCATCCCTCTATCCACCCATAATCCATCAATACACCTACCTACTGATCCATTATCCATCCATCTATCCATTCATCCACCCACTCACCCATTCATCTGTCTACTCAATCATTCATCTGCCCACCCATTCACCATCACTCAACCATCTATCTACCCATAACTCATCCATACACCTATTAATTAGTCCATCACACACCCATCCTTCCTTCCATCCATCCATTCATCCTCCACCCATACATCCATTTATCTCCTCATATAGCCATATAATCATACTCATCAATTCATCTAGCCATATGCATGCCCAACCATCCATCCATAGTTAATTCGATTAACCACCCATTCACTTACCCATCCACCTGTCTACTCATCAACCACCTATCGTCCACTCATGTGTCTATCTCTTGACAGGGCTTCCTTCTCCCTCGTGGATTTGACAAACATAATTGGAGGTTTCGAGGGCAGGAGGGCAGTGAGCCCATGGGAAAAGCCACGAAGTCTAATGAACACATGTGTAGTTACGGCTGAGATGGAATTATAAGGGAAAAATGGGTCTGAAGACACGATAGCTCAAACAGACATACAATTAATAAGAAACCTGATGCTGTGAGCACAAACGTCCACCTCAAATGCATATTCAGCTAAGTAGAGAACATCGAGCAAGTCTCAGTATGTTTCCAGTGTCTGAAATCATACCAGGTAGGGTGTCTTGTATTAGGAGAATTAAGATAGAGACCAATAACAGTCACTCAAAAACTCCCAAATGTTTGGATATTACCCAACACTATGGAATAACAGAATGGTCAAAGAATAAATTAAAATAAAATTAGAAAGTGTTTTGAATGAAACCGTAATGAAAATGTTATGCATGAAAACTCGGGTGGTAGAGATAAAGACGTGATTTCATGGAGATGGGAGTCTCTGCCCCCACACACCACCAAGAAGAAAGACTGGAAGCCAGTGCATTGATCGTCCATCTCAAGAAAGCAGATTGGTGGTGAAGAAAGCTGATGGTGCCCGGCTATCAAAAGCTATAGCGTCTGGGGTCTTAAAGGTTTGAAGATAAACAAGTGGCCATCCAGCTGAGAAGCATCAAAGCCCACATGGAAGAAGCACACCAGCCTGTTTGACCACAAGGTGCAGAAGGAACCAGTTATCAGACATGAAAGAACTAAAAATCATATCAATGGGTGCCCACCTCCCTGATATGATCAATGAAGACAAATGTGTACATAAGCAAAAATGGTGAAGAAAACTGATGGTGCCCAGCTATCAAAAGATATAACATCTGGGGTTTTAAACGCTCAAAAATAACCAAGTGGCCATCTAGCTCAGAAGCAACAAAGCCCACATGGAAGAAACACACTGGCCTGTGTGACCACGAGCTGTCAAAAGGATCAGGTATCAAACATCAAGGAACAAAAAATCATATCATATCAATTAGCTATTGACTGGATGTATGGTTTGGCATGAGAGCAGAGTGGAGACTCAAAGCCCAATGTAGTCAACTGGACACCCTTACTGAAGGGTTGTGGGGAGGAGATGAACCAGGCAGGGTAGCAACGATGAAACATATAACTTTCCTCTAGTTCTTAAATACTTCCTCCCCACCCACTATCATGATCCCAATTCTACCTTACAAATCTGGCTAGACCAGAGGATGTACATAGGCACAGATAGCAACTGGAAACACGGGGAATCCAGGACAGATGACTCCTCCAGGACCAGTGGTGAGAGTGGTGATGCCTGGAGGGTGGAGAGAATGTGGGGTAAAAAGGGGGAACTGATTACAAGAATCTATGTATAGCCTCCTCCCTGGGGGAGGGACAGCAGAGAAGAAGGTGGGGGGAGACATCGGACAGTGTAATATATGATAAAATAATAATAATTTATGAATGATGAAGGGTTCATGAGGTAGCGGGGAGTGGGAGGAAGGGGGAAATGAGCAGCCAATATTAAGGGCTCAAGTAGAAGGCAAATGTTTTGAGAATGATGATGGCAACAAATGTACATATGTTCTTGACACAATGGATGCATGTATGGATTGTGATAAGAATTGTATGAGCCACCAGTAAAATGATTTAAAAAAAGACAGCAGATTGACCATTACAAATAAAAGCAGAGAAAGCAGGTTAAAGGAAACAGACAAGGTGAGAGCAGAAATACACAAGACGGAAAATATAAAGCAGAGTGTTAAGGAAGCCCCAAGTGATTCCTTTGTAAAGATTCCTAAAATACCCCCCTAGGTAGACATGAGGAAGAGAAGAAGGTCGAGAAGGAACCCGCACACTGATAGTCAACAAGAGCCTTACAAGGGTGCTAAGTCATTTGGTAGGAAAGATGAGTCTCCAGTAAGTGATGCTGGGAGATTGCATTTCTACTTCCAGAACATGAAGCAAGGGCCATGCCTCACACTACAAACAACAACAGATTTAAGACCTAAATGTGAAAACTAAAGGCATAAAATTCTCAGGCTAACCAGCAGTGAAGCCCTGGCCGGCCTGGCTATCAACAGCGGACTGTGTACTCTGATGACTAAAACCCAACAGCAAGACAGTGCGATATGAAAGCGGGTCTTCAAAGCAGCCCCATTCTTCCTAAAGCTCGAGCTGCTCCGCAGTCAAGAGCAAGTTCCCCAGCCCCTTTGACATCCGCTTCAGCCTGTTCTTTCTTCCCTAGCCTTTAACGGCCTTTTGCTTTAAACGACACCACACTTTCATGTATGATGCTGCTTAAAAAATAATTTTTAATAATTTTATTGGGAGTTCTTCACATCAAGCAGTATCTTACAGTTGCTACCACAATCCATTTCAACCCATCTTCTTTCTTCTTGAACTCCTTAATGTCAGCTCCCTTTATCCATGCCCACCCCCACCCCCAGGAACCCTTATTTTTTTCTTCCCCTATAGTAGTTTTTTCCCCATATCTTACAAAATCCAAAATATCCTTTCACATACCATTCAGTTATTCGATTACTGAGTGAGGTTATGCAGTCATCAGTATGATCATCTCCCTATTCCCCTGCCCCCCTTCCTGTACCCAGGGAACCCCCGTTACTGTTTTTGAAGGGTTATCTATCTTGGCTTCCATGTACTGAGAAATTCTTCTTAAACATAAAAATGAATATACACTAACCTGACATGATTAATGAGTGAAACAAATACAATCATAATAGTAAGGGGAGGAACTATCAAAGAACTAAAGGACAGTTATGCGGTTCATCAGGGCCATACTGCACCCTGGATGGGTCATCCCTTCTGGGTGGCCCTTCTGAGAGGAGCTGTCCAATTATTTTACAGGTGGGCTTTGCGTCTCCATTGCACCCATGCTCCTTCACATGGATTTGAACTGATACCTCTTCCTGTCAACACCTCATGATCACACAGGCTGGTGTGCTTCTTCCATGTGGGCTTTGCTGCTTCCCTGCTAGATGGCTGCTTGTTTAACTGCAAGCCTTTAAGACCCCCAGATGCTATATCTTTTAATAGTTGGACATCATCAGCTTTCTTCATCACAATTGCTTACCCACCCGCCTTGTCTTCAGTGATTGTGTCGGGAAGCTGAGTATCTATGTATGATGTTCTTGATGTCACCACGCAACTCATTTGATTTTTGGTCATTACTGTTCAATGTGGTCAATCTGTTCTTTTTTTTTCATTTTAGGTTTTACTTTTGCTTCCTGCCTTCTACCACCCCTCAACGTCTCCTCCCACCAATGTGCCTTCTCCCAGTCTAAGAGTGCATGCAGTAGGCAGACAAAGGGATTTTTGGGCAATGTTTTTTAATGATTGAATCAAGTATGATCTAGAATCACAGTTTTTGGGAGAACCCTAGTTTTTGCCTGTCAAATTTGACCTTGGCCTCCTGGTGGGCCTTGTGTTTAAGAGCAGGATCCCTGAGAACATCCTTGTTGACACCAGTTTTGTCCAAGGGGATGTCCATGGAGTGCCTTTTGGGCATGAGGTGATTACAGTTATACACCTTCTCAAAAGACTTGATCTTTGACCTCTTGGCAAAGTTCTTTTTGTTCATTTTGTGGGCACAGAGGTTGACTCCAGTCACCATGACTGTAGGGGTGGTCTGAGGTACCATCATCAGTGTTCTTTATGATGACAGCTTTGTATCCTGAATCATGTCTAGCGGGACCAGCACCACCATCCTGGGATTCATGAGCTTGTCAAGCTGTCAGGGGGACAGCAGAAAGGAAAAAAGGGCACTTCCGTTGGCCTTTCACCCTGGAAAGCTCAAATCTGTTCAATCCAGGTGGAACATTCTCAGTGTCACACTTCGGCTTGCTTGGCCTTGTTTTAATTTCCTTCAGTTTGAACCTGAACTTGCACACGAGCAATTGCTGGTTTGTTTCATAGTTGGCTCCTGACCTTGCTCTCACTGATGATATTGAGCTTCTCTATCGTGTCTTCCCGCAGATGTGTCAATTTGATTTCTGTGTATTCTATCTGGCAAGATTCACGTGCACAGTTGTTTATGTTGTTGAAAAGATACTTGCAAGGAAGAAGTGGTTGGTGTGGGCAAAATTCTATCTGCGGTGTCTAGCTTCTTTTCTTTCACAAAGGCCATATTTTCTAACACCATTTCTTCCCTTTTGTTTCCAACTCTTACATTCCAAGGTTATCAATTACCAATTAATCTTGATTGCATACCTGATCAATTTCAGACTGAAGAAGTTGGTAGAATTCTTCAATTTCTTCAGCATTGGTTTTAGTGATTGATGCATGAATTTGAATAATAGTTGCATTAACTGCTTTCCTATTAGGTGTACTTTAAGATGGATCTTGAAATGTTTTTTTCTGACAATGAATTAGATGACATTCCTCCTGAATTCTTAATTCCCAACAAAGTAAACTATGATTGATTAAAAATGGCCAATCCCAGTCCATTTCAGTTCACTAAGGCCTACAATTGTATCTTCTCACCCTACTTATTCATTTCACTCTGTATATTGAGCAAACAGAGAAGCTAGGTTCTATGAGAAGAATGCTGTATCAGGATGGGAGGGGCTTATTAACAACCTGAGACAGAAATGCAGATGCACAGCCATGCTTGCTGAAGGGAGGAGGACAGAGGTCCTGGTGGATGAAGGTCAGGAGGTGCAGCCTTCAGATTACAGCTCACTATGAAGAAACTCCATCCTCACAACTGCACCAGTAGGTCACATCATGACAAATGGAGGAAAGATGGACATTGGTAAGAGTTTGCTTGCTTGCATCCGCAATCAGGGCTCATGGAAGCAGCAGTCAAGAGATCAAAGGATGCATTGTAGTGGGTAAGTCTGCTGCACTTGGCCTCTTTAGACTATTGAAAAGTGGGAAGGTTACTTTGAGGACCAAGGTGCGCCTGACCCAAGCCATGGTATTTTCAATGGCCTCATCTGCATGTGATACAGAAGACCAAAGGAAAGTTGATGCATTTGAATTGTGGTGCTGGGCGAGGTATATGGAAAGTGCCATGGACTGCTAAGAGAATGTACAGCCGAGTGCTCCTCAGAGGCAAGGATGGTGCTGTGGACGTGTAGTCAACCCCTAGAGAAGGACATTGCTCTGGGTAAAGCCGAGGGGCAGCGAACAAGAGGCAGGCCCCTGATGAGAGAGGGTGAAACAATGGCTTCGAGAATGGGCTCAAACATAAAAACTACTGTGAGGATGCCCAAGACCGGGCACTGCTTCCTTCCGTGGTGCATGGGGTTGTAATAAGTCAGAAACCACTTGATGGCACCTAACAACAACAACATCAACATAAATAACATCAACAACAACAGTAACAGCATCAACAACATCAACATCAAGAACAACAACAGCAACAGCATCAATAATAACATCATCAACAACAACAGCAGCAACAACAACATCAACAACCCGGACTAGGGCATTCATCTGTATGCGTCTCGTATCCTTCTTGACGACTTCCAAGGAACTGCTCAATTTTAATGAACAACGAGTCTGCAAAACACCTCACAACACGGATGCACCTGGAGGACGCACGTGCTTGGAGGGAAATATATCAACCAGGAAACATCAAACATTTCCTGAGACCACTAGGATAAAATGCCCGTGAGAGAGGGGTTAGTGAGGGCCAATTAGCAGAGGCTGGACATGGTAGCCTAGGGAAGGGAAAGGATTTACATACTAACAGGGAGATCAGCAAAAAATGATGGTAATGGGGAGACACTGGGAAGAGTGCAAGAGTTAGCGGCAAGAGAGGCCAACACTGCTCAGTACCCAATCCTGCAGGAACACCAATCTATGAAAGATCAGCCTGCTCTCTACCGAATCCGGCAATAATGCCAATCTATGAGCGAATGCATGGGCAGAAGTGCAGGCTGAGCAGGTGTGGGAGAAAGAGTGGACGGGTACTCATGAATATTCATAGGTTTTCTAGAGGGCATTTGTGGGTGTGTGTTGATCTTTGCTGCAAATATATCTATAAATGGTGTGGTATATACATGGGGCAAAGTTCTGACTATGTCTTAGCCATAACCAAACACCTTGAGGGACCTGGAAGTTTAGGACTATATGTCTTGGGGAACGCCAAGTTCAACTGGCCTACTATAGTCAACGAAGACAATGCTGTATAGCCTACTGTAGTCAACGAAGACAATGCTGTATAGCCTACTGTAGTCAACAAAGACAATGCTCTATATCTTACTGTAGTCAAGGAAGACAATGCTCTATATTCTACTGTAGTCAAGGAAGACAATGCTCTATAGCCTACTTTGCTGCAACAGGGCGGGTCCACACAGGCACGAGTGGCCATCTAAGAAGCAACTATTGGTTCCTTCCCATCTGGAGGAAAGCAGAGTGAAGGAGATGGAAGCTGCACAGCAAGAGCTGCTCCCGAGGACGCAGTGCCACGAGAACATCACTCTCCACAACCCCGAGGCTGGGAGAACTAGATGGTGACCACTCCCCACCACCCCTTGCTCTATAAAAGGATCACACTGGGAGGTACTAGATAAAAGTGACATTGGAGAAAAGCTCAAAATCATCAAGGAGACTAGGTTTATGGTCACATGGAGACTGGCGAGCCCTTCCAGAATATGACGCCTTTGGCCACCCTTCAGGTCTGGCATGGGCCTGGTGCCTGATTCTATCTTCCGCCCAACATTACACAGGTTTGTAAGGGAGACTGAGGTGGTGTGTGCTCTTTAGAATCACCACCCATGAGGGATTCAAGGGGCAGTATGTACGCGAGGACACATTTCCACAGGGTTCAGGGAAGAATGAAGAATGGGCAGGAGGAGGCCAGGAAGGCAGGGGGATGCGTGAAGCTACACCATGGGGATCCAACCAAGGACATGAAACAATATGGTTGTTGAACAGAAAATCGATTAGCTCAGTAAACCTTCACCGAACTCAACACTTTTTAAAAAAAAAGAAAAGTTAAATAGATGCTTCACAAAATAGGATATATAAGCCCATATTACATACAAGTAAAATTTTGTTGAAGATCATCCAAAAACAGTTGCAGCAGTACAATCAGAGACAGCTGCCAGAAATCTAAGCCGGATCCAGAAGAGGACATGAAACAAACAAGGCCTATCACTCCTGACGTCAGTGGATCTTGGCTGACGGCAGAGAACACCAGAAAGACATTCACGTCTTTTTTATTGACTATGCAAAGGCCTTCAACTCATGGCTCATCACAAGCTCTGGGTACCATTGCCAAGAACGGGACTTCTAGAACACTTCCCTGTGCTCCTGTAGCCCCAGCACATGGACCAAGAAGCAGTCATTCCGACGGAATAGGAGGAGACAGCATGGTGTGTGTCAGGGTTGTATCCCCTCAACACACTTGTTCAATGTGTGTGCTGAGAAATTCATCTGAGAAGCTGGGCTGGAAGAAGAAGGAGGGGGTGTCAGGACTGGGGCAAGGCTCAGGGTCGACCTGTGCGATACAGATGGCACAGTCCTGCTCCGTGAAAGTGAGAGGGCTTGAAGCATCTGAGGACCAAGCCTTCAATACAGAAGGCAACTCAATTGAAAGCAAACTCTTCACAATAGGATCAACAGGCAAGGTCGTGTGCAATGGAGGAAGGACTGACATTGTCTGGGCCTCGGATCCACCACCAACACCATGGGGGCAGCAGTCAGCACATCAAACAGTGTACTGTATGGACAGATCTGCCGCACTAGACCTCCTTAAAGTTCAAGAGGACTGCGCTACGCCTGACGCCAGCCGTGGCATTTCAGTCACCTCATCTGCACATGAAAGTTGGACACACACACAAAGGATACATTTGAGCGATGCTGTTGGGGAAGGCGGATAAATAGCTAAGGAAGTGTCAGTGCAAACAAATCTGTCTGGGAAGAATGTCCAGAAAGCCAGTGGTGAGAGCTGGCCGGATGCTCTTGGACACACCACAGCTGAAGGACACTCTGCTGGGTAAGGCTGAGGGCAGTGAAAGGGAGGAAGACCCCGAGGAGCTTGGCTGGCACAGCGCCTGCAACAATGGGCTCAAACTTGGCAGCCATGGTGGGGGGTGGGGGGTTGTTCAGGACAGTTTTGTATACAGGAACCAACTGGATGACACCTAGCAACAAAACAACAAACAGCCCACAGCACTCAGCGTCCCTAGTCATGGCAGAGGGGGAAGGAGACCCAGAGAGGCTGGCCCAACGCCTTTGGGGGCGGGGGAGAGGGCCGCACCCGTAGTGCAGGACCTTTCTGGTGCCAGTGCAGGCTGGTCCCTGCAGTTTGAAAGCAGTGTTGCTGATGGAGGCCATGTGTAGCCTGGGCCAGACCTGCCTTCAGGCCATGCCAGCGGCCGGCCAGCCTGCTCAACACAGGACGCCTCTGTGTGTGTGTGGTGGGGACGCGGGGACAGTGTGTGTATGAGGAGCCTGTGGGGAGGCTGTGTGTGAGGGGAGTGTGTGTGTGTGTGGGTGTGTGAAGGGAGTGTGTGTGTATGTATGAGAAGGCGTGTGTGTGTGTGTGTGTGTGTGTGTGTATGAGCTGGGCCTCTGCCCCAGGGCCCTGATGGCCTGTGTGTCAGCCGTGGAGTACAGGCACCTCCTGTGGTCCCTAAGGAGACTGGGACCTAAGGTCTTTTGGTTTGTTGATGAGCTTGTTGGCCAAGTGCACCCTTGGGATTCCTCCCCAAGGAAAACCAATTTACCAAAGCTTCACAGGCACTTACCAATCATGCTACTCAGAAAAGACATCTGTGTGCCATGTCCTGGTGCCTGGGGGCAGCAGACATCACCCCACTTTATAAACAACCTACGTGATCACCAGAAACTGCTGTGGCCAAGATGGTTTCAACTCGTAGTCACCCATGGACAGGGTAGTATGCCCTGCAGGCCACCATCTTGACCAGCGGTTCATCAGGATTTTACCCTGACAGGGCGCGGGCTGACGCACCACTAGGACTCGATTGGTCCTCCCAGAGTCCCTCCCGGAAACAGCACCAGACACGCAGTGAATGCCAGCCTCGATGACTATTCGGCAGGTTGACCAGAGCAACAAATCCAGACACTCGTGTGTGAGAGAAAGCTGCTTTCTGAAGACTAACCGTGTATCAGCCCAGTCCAGATCAAGTCCATATGCCTGATATTAGCCTGTAAGTGCCATACAAGTCCATAAATCTCTCTTCAGACGCACGCAGCACATGCGATGACGCAAAACGCAGGAAGATCACAGGCCAGTGGGCACAAGTCTTGTGGTTCCAGTGGTGGTGGAAGCATCTCCAGGGCTCTCGCAGGTCTCAGTGTGGATCCACGTGGCTCGTCAACAGAAAGGTGAACTAGAGAGAGTGTGTGGTCCACTTCCAGGGAGAAAGACAGGAAGTTCCCAGAATCCTCATGAGAAGGCCACTCCCACAAGGAGTCATCATCGGGCTGAGACCTGATTGACAGGTTAGACACCCCTTCATTCTTTTTTAAAAATCATTTTATTGGGAGCTCTTATAACAGTCCATACATTCATTGTGTCAAACACATTTGTACATACGTTGCCATCATCGTTTTCAAAACCTTTTTTTTCTTTTTACTTGAGCCCTTGGTATCAACTCATTTTTTTCCCTCTCCCTCCCTCCCTCCCTCACCTACCCTCTCTCCCTCTCTCCCTCATGAACCCTTGATAATTTATAAATTATTATTGTTTTCATATCTTATACTATCCACTGTCTCCCTTCACCCATTTCTGTTGTTCGTGCCTTGGGGGTGGGTGCAGTTATGCACGATCACTGTGATCAGTTCTCCTTTCTCCTCCCATCTTGCCCACTGCCCTCATGGCAGTGCTACTCCCATTACTGTTCCTGAGGGATCCCTTCACTCTTGATACCCTCAAGTTATGTAACTACCACAGGGGGTGGGGATGGGGGGCGGTCACAGGAACCTGGGGCTGCCCGTCCTTCATGGCGCCCCGAGTCCCCGAGAGACGCAGAGAAGGCAATGCTGGTTTGGGACAAGGCTTCTTCCAAGGTCTGTGCCATTTGCTTTGCTCCTGTGAAAGGAGCCTTCAGCCGAGAGGTTCTCAAGGACATAGATGACAGCTCTCAGCTCCCGATGGGGGAAGCGTGGGCCCCAGCCCCTGCTGCCCTGCCCGCCCACACCAGGGCCTCTGGCACAGGTGCAGGTGTGGGCGGGGAGGGGGACCTGCCAGACCCAGGCCTCTCCTGGCTTCTCAGCCCCAGCCCCTGGCCCAGGCCCTCAACCTCCACTTTCAGCTCCAAGAGGCTTCCTGCGTGCCAAGGCCCCTGCCCAGAGGCTGGAGGAGGCGCTGGAGTGTGGCCACAGATCTGGACGGGAGCCCAGGGGCCCCAGGGGCACATGGTCAAGTCTGCATGTGCTTAGGTGCCCCCACCCTGGACATGGACATGCTCGCACGCTGGATGGAGTGGCTGTCATTGGGTGGCCTAGAGTTCAGTGTTGGCCCCGCTCTGCTCCCGTCCTCAGCACCCTGTGGCAGATGAGCCCTGGGTATGACCAGTCATGGCCTGCTCTGACTTTCAAAGGTCTGGCCACGGAAACACAGGGTCAGTGCTGGGGACAGGCTCCCTAGCCCATGTCTCTGGGGTTCCCGCAGTGTCCCCTCCCGAGGTGGGTCAGCTGTCCCCTGCTGACCGCAGTGGGGACTGAACCCCAGATGGGCCTGCACTCCTGAGGCTTTTGGGAGGCCCAGGACCGCCTTGTCTGGCCACTAGCCTCCTGCCCCCTCCTCCTCCTCATCCCACGAAACAGAGATGGACCACACGCCCATCATGTCCCCCAACCAGGGGTCTGTTTTGGACCTGAGCTTGCTTCACATAGCCAAAGGGCATCAGGGCAGCTCAGCCCAGACAGACAGCAGGTGGCTGGGATGCCCGCTGGCATGCTCACAGCAAAGGGACCTGCACTCTGGAACTCACCCAGAGTGCCCTCCCACTGCACTGAGCAAGGGTGATGAGGGAGGGGCTCCAGAGCGGGCAAGGTCAGGGCAGGTGTGCTGACAGGGCTGAGGAGCCCCCAAGCTGTGTGTGTGAAGAAGGCCCCTCCCCCCATTATGGGGTGTCAGGATCATGATGGGATGATACCAACCTGACTCAGGAGTCTGAGGTGTTCCTGACCCCAAGGCAGGTCAGGGGCTCCACCCCAGGCAGGTTGGGGGGCAATGGGCCAGTGGGGGCTCTCCCAGGTGGGGCCTAGCTGTGCTTGGGTTTAATAGGTGAATGTGGAAATGACGCAGTCTCCTTCGGTGCCTCCCACCCTCCAAGAGGATGGACGGACCCCTGGGGGTCTGGGTGTGTGAAGTGGCCCTGTGGCTGAGACTAGCCTGGCTTCTGTGCCGCCCCCCTCCCCACCATCCTGTTCCCCACCGAGACGACCAGGCAATGGGCAGCCTCTCCCTTAAGGAGAGGGCCAATTTACTTCCATCTCCACCTGGACTGTGTGCTGGTGATGGGGTGGGGACAGCTGGGGGTGGGGGGGAGCATCCAGCTAGATGATGCCTCCACCCAGGTCATGAAGTGAATCAATGAAGTCACTGAAGGATAGGAAGGGGTCCCAGGCCTCCTGGTGCCCACACAGACTACTCCTGCCCTGAGGAGGCAGGTCATGGTGACAAAAGGGGAGAGCAGGCTTCCTCGCTCAGACCTGTTCTTAGCAGGGTTGCCAGGGACTGCAGAATCACTCTGTCCTGTCTCAATTGTGCACCCCACCCCCACCTCGCCGAGTTTGCAGAGCCGGTTCCTCTCAGCCTGAGCATCTTCAAGGGGAACACAGCTCAGCTGCAAGGCTCAGAGTTAATGACACGCTCAGTGAGAGGGAAAATTGTGTTTCCAGGATATTTCTCACTGTTTCACTTTGATGAATGTTTTAAAAATGTGCTAATATGTTCTATTTAGCTGTCTTTATCATGGTTATTTTCAAACGCCTCAAAATGCCTCCGGTCTCCCACCCGGTGTCTGATTTCAGCACTCAATACTTTGGGTGCCCTTTGGGCAGACCCCAGACCCAAATCCCCCAGTAAGGCCACCCAGACAGCCACCTGCAGAGCCCTGAAGTAGCTGGGGACCTGGGAGGCCTTGCAGAATGCAGCCCCAGCCTCCCTCTAGGGCCTGGCTGCAGCCCCGACTCCCCCAAGCTCCCATCCAAGACCCAGGCTGCCCCAGCCTTGAGGACCCAAGGCCACGCTCACTGGCCTGTGGGGAGAGACGCTAGGCAGCTCCAGCTCGGGTCTCAGGTCCAGGTGTCTCTGGCCTTGAGAGGTAAGTGCTCTGCAGGGTGGAGAGGTTGACTCCCAGGTTCCCAGGGAGTGGCTGGCTCTCGGGGATATACCTGCAGAACCTTCTAGAAAGCTTCCTTCCAGAGGGATGTAGAGGGATACCTGACAAAGTAGGGCAGGGGAAGTGGCCTCCGGGGTCAGCCCCAGCAGAGTGATGTCACTGCTTTCTGGTGTGGAGAGGAAAGCTCGGGACACAGGCCAGAGGGACTTGTGCAGTGTGCGGGCAGCGTTTGGGCAGCATGCAGTGTGCGGACAGTAAGTAGACCGCGTGCAGACAGTGTGTGGACAGTGTCCAGAGCCAACTGCTGCTCCCCGCCACCTGCCACTCACTCTCAGGCTCGGGGGTCTTTTTTGTGACGTCACTTCCCTTCTTGTGGTGCAATAGAGATGCGAATAAGGAGTCCCGGTGGAGTAGGGGTGACGTGAGGGGCTGCTACCACAAGGTTGGCAGTTTGAAACCACCCGCTGCTCTGAGGGAGAAGGATGAGGCTTTCCACTCCCATAAAGAGTTTGTCCCACGCTGTCCTACAGGCTCGCTGTGAGTCAGCCCTGACCTGGTGGCAGTGACTTTGAGTTTGGATTTAACCATACACTTTCCTCCCCCACAGTCGGTGCCTCCCCCTCCTCTGGCAGTAACCCTGGCTCCCATGCTGCTCTGTGTTCCGGGCATCAGGACGCTGTTGGGGGCCATGTTCCCAAGGTCTGCCCATGCCCATCCAGATACCGGAGCTCCGTCCCTTTCGGGCAGTGTGGGGCTGCCTTGAGCTCACCTTCTCTGGACAGATGTGAGGGCGTGTCCAGCTGCTCCCTGTCCTGGCGGTGGCGCTGTTAGGGGCGCTGACGTCCCTGTGTTTCCTGAAACCTCCATTTCTCAGAGCCCTGCTCTCAGAGGTCCACATGAATGCCCCAGGCCCTGCTGGGCATCTGCCCAGAGCTTCAGGACTGGTGGTTACACACCCTGCCTGGGAGCTGCTATGAAGATGCCCTCGGCTGTGTAAACGTCCCTCATCCCACCAGCACCCATCAGGACCCCCACCCCCACCTCCACCCCGCCCATGGGGGCCTCTCCTGGGTGGGTGGTTCTTGTTAAACATTATTTGCTCATAAGAGCCGGTTCCTGTTGGAGCGAATTTAAGCTCCTTGTCCCCTCCCTCCCTGCTCACTGTAGCAGCACGTGTTGCTGAGCTCCAGTTGTGGTGACGGAGGGGCCCATGCTTTGCAGCAGCGTTGATCGCGAGACGTACACAGCCTGGCTTTGGCAGGGCAGGCCTGGCACTTGCCGCCACAGTGCCCCACACAGTGCTTGTTGGCCTGTGCTCCCCACTTCATGCCCAGCACCTGCCACCCACTGATGCGTCCCCTCTGTGGTCCCGTCTCGCCTAGGCGCCTTGCAGGTGAGGTCACACCTATGCCGTTCAGAGTGCTTGACCATGGATGGAGAGCTTGGCTGTTTGAACCCTCGCCGCCCTGTAGGAGTTGGAGGAGGACAGCCAGGAACCCTGTGGGAGTGGGATGGGGGTGTGGTTCTGCTCTGTCCCACAGGGCCACGTGAGTCGAAACCAACCCAACAGCAAAGGGGCTGCTTTGAATTGGGCCAGGTTACTGTGGAGATAGCAAGGTCTCAGTGAGCTCAGCACACCTGAAGGCTCCCCTCGATACTGGCTTTATTTCCTGTCCTGTATTATTATTTCTGGGCTTGTCAATTATTTAGCACCTTCTACTGGTGGCATAGTGGGTATGGATTGCCTATTAACCATAAGGTCAGTGATTCAAACCCACCCTGTGCTCCTCAACAGAAAGCTAAGGCTGCCAGCTCCTGTAAAGATTTAAAACTTAAGAAACCCAAAGGGGCAGCTCTGTTGGGTCACCTGAATCGAAATCAACTTGATGTCAGTCAGTTACAGATGTTCTCACTTTCGGTGGCACGGCAGTTAAGCACTCAGCTGTAAAACAAAGGCTGGTAGTGCGACGCCACCAACCACTCCTCTGGAGCGAGATGCTGCCGTCTGGCCCCTGCTGTAAACTGGCAGGAGCCTGTGGACTTCCGCCTGCCTCGCATGTCCTGTTCCTGAGGCAGGGCCTGCTCCACGTCCCACTCTGAACCGATGTGTCCTCTAGCAAAGACGGAGGCAGCTCTTGGAGGATTCACTCCCACCTGCCCACCCCCACCTGTGTCACCTCCCCGTCTCAGCCCCACTTGTTTCACCCCCACCTGTCTCACCTCCCCGTCTCAGCCCCACCTGTCTCACCTCCACCTGTCTCACCTCCACCTGTCTCACCTCCACCTGTCTCACCTCCCCCGTCTCACCCCCACCTGTGTCACCTCCCCGTCTCAGCCCCACCTGTCTCACTTCCACCTGTCTCACCTCCACCTGTCTCACCTCCACCTGTCTCAACTCCCCCATCTCACCTCCCCCGTCTCACCTCCCCGTCTTAGCCCCACCTGTCTCACCTCCACCTGTCTCACCCCCACCTGTCTCACCTCCACCTGCCAATATCCTTGGCCACTGGAGAACTAGGATCCCTACTTAACACCCCAGCAGGGCAGCCTGGCTCTACCCCAAGATTACCCTAAGGTCGACTCCAGTTCCTGGGGACGTGGAGATTGATGCTTGTCCATTGGCAGGTGGATAGAGGGTCCCAGGCTGCTCCAGTCTGGTCACTAAGTCCCCTGCCCCCAGAAAGATAGCTGGGCAGAGCGGTTTGAGACTCTGGAGCCCAGAGTCCCCTGCTCAGGGGCAGGTGACTTCCCATGGAGCCAGCTTTCTTCCAGAGCTGGGGCCGTCAGCAGTGCTCTTTGGACATAGGCCCTCAGCCCTGACAGAAAATTCCCATGCTCCCACAGATGCCCAGGGGTACTGAAGGTGACCAGGGCCACATGCCCCCTCCCTTGTTTTCTGGAAGCCCCTGAGGAGGAGGGTCTGGCATCCAGGACCTCCGAGTCTCCAGTCCTGCGGCTGCCTAGGCGGCATGGATGCCCACACAGCTTTCTGTATCCAAGACCTGGCACTGAGGGACAGGGTGGAAGGATGCCGCCTCCAGCCCCCAACCTTGGGCACCAACCCTCAGGGCTCCTGAGAGCTCTCCTGATTAATCACAATATGCAAATAGCTCATTTAAAAATATTAATCACACGAGGATGGGCTGATTCATTATTCCAAACCAAGCTGCGTGCTTGGAATTCCTCATGGTCCTCAGGGCATGAGGGGCCTGAACGCTGCTTTAATGAGGCTTCAAACCAGGACCAGGCCCCCAGTCCTCAGGGAGCACTCCCTCCCTCCCAGTCACCCCACCCTCACCTGACCCCTCTCTCCTCAACTGACATCTTATTTGAAGTTGATTTGGTTTTGTCCTAAGTCCACTGAGTTTTGACTCTAAGGACTTATCAAGCCTCCCCCATGAAGGGCACCCCACCCCTCAGGCCACCTCACCCAGAGACCACCCACCCTGAGACCACTCACCCTGAGACCACCCACCCTTGAGACCACCCACCCTGAGACCACTCACCCTGAGACCACCCACCCTTGAGACCATTCACCCTGAGACCACCCACCCTGAGACCACCCACCCTGAGACCACCCACCCTTAAGACCATTCACCCTGAGACCACCCCTAAGCAGACAGAGCTGTGCCCATCAGGGTGAAACAAGTCCAGGAAGCACTGTTCTACAACCTCCCGGCGCCTCTGTCTCCCGGAGCCCGTGAGCTACACTCCCGCTGTGCCGTGAGAACCGGGGGCTGTCTCAGGGGACTCGTGTCAGACCACTCACATCTCCCAGTGTCTGCCCCACCGGTGGAGGCATGAATGAACTGGTCACTTGGTCACTCTTCCGTGGAGCTCACTTTAGACCCAAGGTCGTGGGTCTTTTTATTGGGAAAGGAAAATGCCCCTCTCAGTTCGAAGAGGAGCAAAGTGGCTGCCGTGTGGGGCTGCTGAACAGAGGCCAGCAGTTCAAACCCACCAGCCACCCAAGGGAGGAAGGTGAGGCTGTCTACTGCTGGTAGAAGGGGGCTGGCTGGCCCTGTCCTGTAGGGTAGGGTGTTTGTTTGTTTAGTTCTCGAGGCTGCAAGCTTTCTCCTCATTCTCTCTGTTTTGGAGCCGGTTGTACAGGCGAGGATTTCCCATGTGACATCATCTTCTTGTTGGTGCTGTCAGCATGCACTTGGGCCCCACTGGCTTCCTCCCTCAGCTGCGGCCCTTCAGGGAGAGGTCTCCAGGCCGCTCTCTCTCTGCACTCTGGCGGGTTCAGGCCGCCTTTTGCTTCGCTGCCAGACTCCTAGCTGCCATGCCCCAGGGGTCCAGCATCGCGTTGCTCGGAGCACCATTTAAAATGTCAGATGTTGGCAGACAGGGGACGTTTGCCCTGAAACTTCATTTGCTCGAGACAAAATCAATTAAAAAATCGTTAGCTTTTATTTGACGAGATTGGCACGTTCAGGGTGGTGTGGCCATAGACCGTTAGCTTTTATTTGAAACGCTTGTACCGAAAGCTTACTCAGGTGGGGTGACGGTCCCTGGTCACCGAGTGTGTACTTTAAAGTGTCTCAAGTGTCCCTGAACGCCCACTCCCCCAGCGGCTGGAGCTCTGACCCACGCCCACAGGTCTGGGCTGGGCTGTCTCTATGTGGGGCGTGCTCTGCTCTGATACTTCGGAGGGAGGAAACAGGCTGGACCTGGCCACAGACCAGGGGGTGGTGGGGCCACTGAGGAGCCCCGGTGGAGCCAGGCCGATGTAGGGAGTGAGGATCTTACCTCTCAGCCAGAGCAGAGACTGTGAGAACGCCACCTGCCCCTCAAAGCCCTCCAGTGGGGCGTGTGAGCCCCATCAGCATGCAAAGATGACCCTGGGACAGCCCTGGGACACCTTGTGGGCTGAGCTGTGCTCCCCTCAGTGCTCCTGGCCTTGGCCGGCTGTCTGTCTGTCTGCCTATCTGTCCTCAGAAGTCTGGCAGCTGCACCTGGTTCCCCCACCCTTTTCTAAACAGCAGCCTCTCACGGAGTGGTGGAACGCAGCCCCAGAGAGAGGAAGGGTGGGTGTCACTGCCACCTGCTTTCTGCAGCCAGAAGATGACGCCTTGGATGGCCACGGTCATGGGCTGTGAGGTCAGGGCGTGTATACGGCCCCAGCCACCCTTCTCTGGGAAGGAAACTCCGGCCAGCCTGGGGATGCCTCTGCTCGGGTAGGCAGCGTAGGACACCAGTTCTGCTTCCAGGTGATGGCCTCATTCCACAGCTTCTTCTTTCACTGACGGTCTTTGTGGCAAATGACACTAATTGAAAATGTTGTGGTGGTGGGTGGGACAGTGGTCTGTACGGCCAGCGGCTGTTTTCCAGAGCACTGTCTTGCCCCACTCCCTCTGTCTGCCTGGCTCCATCCCCCACTCCCCCCTCTCCCCAGTGCTGCCCTCCCCTCTGAGACGACTGACCCCTCTAACACGGGGCAGGCCGAATGGGTCCACACGGGAAGTGTCTCACCAGTCTCTGTCCCACAGCTCCAGGTGTCTTGTGACTTTGAGTTTTGTTCTAACCCTTGCTCCCCTCTCCCCAGGACTCTCACAGGTGGCTTCAGTGTGATTGGCGGCGGCAGCCGGGCACCACCTGCTTGCTGGACTCTAGTCTTCGTGAAAGACACCCTAGAGCCCTGCCTCGTACGCTTTGTCTGGGGACCAGTCTTGGCAGGTGAAACGAAGTCTGTATCCCACATGCCTGGCGTCTGGCCGTGTGGAGGGGAAGGGACAGGAATACAGAGGGCGGGGCTCTGTGACAGCAACGCAGAGACCAGAGTGGTGGTCTTCCAGCCAAGGACTGTGGCCACAGCAGGGTCAGGGGACAGGTGGTCACCGGGTGTCCCCAGAGCCATCAGAGGACCAGTCCAGCTCCTGATCCAGACGGCCGACAGTACGTGTCTGTTGGTTCAGTCTCCCCATTGGTGGTGGCTTGTGGCAGGGGCACGGGAAGCACCGGCATTGGGGAAAGTCTAAGCCACACAGGGCACTGCGGAGCAGCTCGGGCATATCGAGAGCCTCACGGCTGGGCAGGCACCTGGGGGGTCACGACACATAGGAGGGCCTTTTGAAAATTGGGATCACATAGCCCTCGCATCCTAACAAGACCGAGGAAATCATTTTAGCTACTGTGAGCCTGATGGGACAGGACTTCAACCCATGTCCCTTTGTTGTCAGTGATGGGTCTAGAGCAGCGGTTCTCAACCTGTGGGTCGTGACCCCTTTGGGGGTTGAACGACCCTTTCATAGGGGTCTCCCGATTCATAACAGTAGCAGAATTACAGTGATGAAGTAGCAATGAAAAGAATTTTATGAAAAAAATTTAAAAAAATTAAAAAAAAAAGAATTTTATGGTTGGGGGTCACCACCACATGAGCTTCATTAAAGGGTCGTGGCATCAGGAAAAGGTGAGAACCACTGTTCTAGAAACTCCTGACGCTAAGGGACATGCTGGCCTCCCCCGAGAATCCAGGGCCGGAGCGCTGACTGATGGAGGGGCCACGCAGCATCAGGAGCCTCCCACCCCTCCCCAGCCACTTCAATGGTCAGCGAGGTCAAGTCCAACGACCCTAACGTGGAAGACTTGCGTGAGGATGACTGAGGTGTTGAAAAGGCGCATGTCACATGTCGAGCCACGCTCGGGTGATGTGCTGTGACTGGGGACGTGGCATGTGTGCTTCCTGCCGCCCGCCTCCTCCCCGCCCTCAGCTGCTACGTGGTTGTCATTATTGGCATATGGCCAAGGCTGACGGTGTCAGCACGGGGTCCATTTGTAACTCCCTCAGGGTTCAGCTATACGCCTCTGTCCTGGACCACCTCACCGTTCCCATCTCATTCAGGTCCTGGTCGGGTGGAGGGCATGGGAGGGGCAGGTGGCCGGAGGGTCCCAGACAAGGAGTGACGGTTCTGTGCATGTGCCTCCTTGGGGAGGGGGCTGTCCACTTGAGACTGACCTTTGCCAACCAGCTTGAGATCACAGCGAAGCCCCCAGGCCCCTGGGATGGACAGACGCAGCTGCCGCCCACCTGACTTGGTGGCCCAGAGCCTGCAGGTCCGAGTGATGAGGAAGCCATGGCTGCCCCTCAGCCCGCAGGAGTGGAGGCTGGCGGGGCACCGGAGCAGGCACAGCCTGCCAGGTCCCAGGCAGCTCAGGGCTTTTAATCAGCAGCTTGGTGGCAGGCAGCCTTTGTGGGCCATTCTGGCATCTGAGGGAGCCACCTCAGGCCTGGCTCCCTGCCCGCCGCCGGTGCACAGGCGACCCCAGAGGAGGCCCTTTGGTGGTGGGCTGGGCATTGCCCACAAGGCTTCTGCTGCCACACAGACATGGGGAGGCAGGGGGACACAGGAATGTGCGAGAGCGCGCCCGCCCCCTCCCTCTAATGCTGCACAAGGCTGGCCCTGGCTGCCTGGGATTCACATCGCTCAGATCCTTTGTTGCCTGAGAGGCAGCGGGCTCTTGCTGGCTCAGCCCCATGCCTTTCGAAGCTTATTTTTAACCAGGCGACCGACCTGTGACTCAGGGCCGGTCAGGAGGCAGCCAACATCCCCTGCACCCTGGGACAGGAGGCTTTGTGTTTAATGGGAAGAGAGGTCTCGGGTCAGCTTCCTGCGGGCTCTACGGCAGCCAAGACCTGCCTGCCAAGGGCACCCCACATTCAGCTGGGGCTGGGAGCCTGGCCAGCTGGTGGGCACAGCCGCGTGCTGGGGGCGGGCACGGCCATGTGCGCAAGTGGACGTGATCATGTGCAAGGCTGCTGCTGGGGGGACAGGATGACGCAGATCCCCCATCCCCACCAGGGAGTCACCAGTATCCCTGGGAAAGTCCGACACTGGACACTCGGACCCCCAGCCCTCCCCTGTGCTGCCAGGAAAATAAGGACCCCCGCCCAGCCTGCACGTGCCCTGGGGGGGCCTTGTAGCATGTGGGGGCGGGGCGGGAGTGGAAGTGTGGGGGGGCAGCAGGGGATGGTGGGGGCGTACAGGATGGGCAGGGATAGGGAGGTGGTGAGGGTGGGCAGGGGTGGTGTGGGTGGTGGGAGTGAGTGGGGGTTGATGAGGGTGGGTGGGAAGTCTGGGGGATTGCGCATCAGGTTGCCCCCCAGTGTGTTCCTAAGAGATAACTTCTAACTACTTTTGGTGGCTTTTCCAGAGCTAGCCTCAGTTCATCAGTTATCCCATGCCTGCCTGCAAGGCTCGCCTGGTGCTACGCTGGGCCTGGCGCGGTGGCCTTGTCTGGAGTGCTGGGTTGCCCACCCACTCACGTCCAAGTGTGACAAGCAGCGGCCCTGGACACACTCCAGGGGCCTGCTGGGGATGGAAATTGCCCCCAGGGAGACCTCGTGCCTGGACGGCCCCACTGGGAGGGGCTTCTTGAGGCCTCTCTGTTGTCGGGGTCCAAACAGACCCCTCTGAGTGTGTCTAATGGAGGGGCAGCATGGCAAGACCCCTGCAAGCCCCCCTGAAGAGATCTGCACAGCCACAGCATGCTCTGCAGGGCGCCGACACCCCAGAAATGGGGAGAGGTCAGCCCCTGATGGTCCCCAAGGGCACCCGCACAGGTAAGCCCAGGGCCTGGGCTCCGGGCTGGATACAGTGGCGGCTGCACAGAGACTGGGTGCTCTGACCTGAGGCCAGGGAGGGTGTCCCTGGAGGCAGCCGGCCACTGTGGCTGTGTCCTCAAGTCTCCCTGCACTCAGTTTCTGAAGGTCCCGCCCTGCTTCCAGGGACCTCGTTGGCTAGCAAAGCACAGACACTGTCACCAACAGATACTGGGGACCCTGTCCAACCCACAGTACCTTCTCCCTGCCTCTTGACCAGGGTGGAGGGGACAGCAGTAGCTCTTGGAATCTCCCCACCCCCACCCTGAGGGGGATGCTGGCTGCACTGCCCACCAGAACCTGGGCTTCCAGCGGGCAGTGTGAAGGCCCACCTGCCCCAGGCATAGCCAGGTCGGCGTACCCGGTGAGTGGTTCTCCTGACCATCAGAGCCCCGTCCGGTGGGGCTGGCATGTGGCTGTGATGCTGGCAGCTCCACCAGCAGTATGTGAAGCCTGGCCTGTGTGCCCCAGGCCGGGCGGGGGGCAGGGTGGGGGGGGGTGGTTCAGCCAAGCTCTCAGCTCTGCCCTGGACTCAGGTTTGCTCCCGTGGACACGCGGCAGGGCACATTGTCTCTGGAGACGGACATCGTGCGGGTGACCTCTCAGGTCAGCACAGGGACCCTCCACAGGATGCCATCGCCGCATCGAAGGGCTCAGCTGACCCTTGCTCTACAGGGTGATGGCGGCTAGAAGCCTCTCCAGACGGTGTGGTACCCAGTGGTGGCCATCATGTGGCCACACACTGGACCATTGAGATGGACTCTAGCCTTGGAGACAAAGGACATTGCTCGACACGAGTCTGGACGGTATGGGCCACCCAGGCTCTGCTCATGTACTGCCGTGGTGTGGTAAGAGTTGGGGGTGCTAGTCCCCCACCACTAACTGTTAGGCAGATAGGCAGGGATGGGATGTCCATTGACGCATGCCCAAGAGAGCCAAGCACGAGAACAAAGGGCGGCGCACTGCACATGCACAGAGGCCTAGGTTTTCCTGTGGTGGGCATGGGTGGGCGTTAAACTTGCATCGGCCCACCTGGGCCAGGTGAATTCAATCCAGCCAATGGGGTTGATCTGGGGTCGTCCACCACACCTCCCCCTGGAATCCTTGAAAAGGCAGGATCCCAGAGGGAGAGAGAACTTTGGAGGAGAACTTGGGAAAGAGATCTTTGCTTGACGCCGAGCAGTCTCTGCCAGGCTGCATGGTCGGGAGGAATCCTATGGGTGCCTTGTAAAACCTGGAACTTCTAACTCATTAAACTCACTTGGATCAGGAGCCAGGCTTCAGCATGAATTCTTTCTTGTGCGGAGCCAAGGACCGAGGTGTAACTCTATCCCCAGAGAGATCTTACATAACCACGGGTTCAGTAAGCACAACTGCACGGTTGAGATATATAAACATATTGAAGTCATAGAGAGCTTGAGAGAGAGAAGAATATTGCAACAATGGAGGCAGACACATTTCATGGTGGCCTTGCTCCCCTCAGCCCCGCTTGGTTGTGGAGGGGGAAGGGAAGGAGGACAAGGGAAAGGGAAGCGGTAGGAGAGGGGGCTGAGGAGAGGCGGGAGAGACCAGCGAGAGAGAGCTCTATTGCTAATCCAGCCTTATCTATCTTTGGGGGCTTGCAAGCCCACTAATTACAGGTCAAGACATATGTCACAGGAAGGGGTTGCACTACATTACACAGCAGTGAGAGGGCGTGGTCTAGGGACACACACGCAATAGGAAGAGGAGGGACTGGGGGTACACATGTGACAAGATGGGCGGATCCTAGATTTAGGATGGCAGCTTAACTTTGACCTGTTCTCTGGATCTCCATAGGAACCATTATCAGTAGGGTGTAAATCCCACCTACAGGAACCAAATAGATGACTGCAGGCATCCATGTCCTTAACAGCAGGGAGTGGGGCTCACTACAGTCTGCCAACTGAGGACGATGCCTGTGAGCATCTGACCTCCCCCCACACCGTGGGGTCCATCAGACTTGTGTGGCCCTTCACACCCTTCTCCTGCAGGCCACATGCTCTCCAGGTCAGCCATACAGGAGGTGCCTCACAGGGGCCAGACAGGGAAGGACAGGCGTCTTGGCCTGGTGCCTGAAGTCCATACTGTCTGCTGACCCCCAGCCTTGACTCGGAGCTGGCCTCTGAGCAGGGGCGGCTCGGTTACATGTTCCCAGTGAAGCTCCGTGACGTGGGGGAGGTGGCCTCTCTGTGGGAGAGGCAGCGGTACTGAGGGACTCCGGCTGACTCTGCTAATGGGCTGCTCCAGCGCAATAATTTGTCAGGTTTTGGCTCAGATATTTTTAGCGTTGGAGCCCAAGGTCACCCAAGTGACAACTGAGTCTTTGGATCTGCAGACAGTGGCTCAAGTCATCCTGCAGGGCTAGTTTCTATGAACATGTGCGCCCCAGTCCTGGTGGAACAGGCTGCTGGACGGGGAGCCCACCACGCCTGCCGGGACCCTCCCTGCAGGGACCTAGGCCTGGCTCAGACAGAGCGGTGGTGCCATGCTGTGGGGCTGCCCACTTGGCCAGGTGTGGACTACCTACGGGGAGGGTGGGACCTCTCCTAGTGGTCCAGAGAGCAAGCAGGCTACCCAGAGGCCTATCAGGTCACCGTCCTCAGCCTCAGGAGGGTTTAGCCTCAGCCAGGGACATCTTAGGAGCCCTGTGTGCCGTGCACCCCCACACCCCTCAAACCAGCAAACAGTTCATCCTGAAGGCCCCATCTCATCTAGATCTGGAAGATGTCCTTCATTTGTTCAGATAGAGTTTCTCACCGGGAGCCTGGCTGCCGTCAGCTGTTTAACCGTCACAAGGAACTTCCACCTAGACTCCGAGCTGGAGCCACGTGGTAGGACTCATTCCCAGACACCACCGAAGCTGCCACTGTGGCGGGGGGCTGTGACTTTCCCTCAAAACGAGAAAAAGAAACCACTTTGAATGAAGCCATGCTGTGGGAAATCAGATCAACCTCAGAGGTTCTCTCTCCCAGCCAAGAGCACAGGAAGAGCCTGGGGCGCGATGCCCTGTGGCCCCATTCTGAGCTGCTCGCTCTGAACCCCATGTGAATAAACAGCTCCCAGGATGAACCACCCATGGGTGACACCTCACCCAGCACTCCAAGGGTAGTGTATATAAGTATGTGTGTGCATATAAGTATCTATGTGCATGGTGCTCTCTGCCTCCCCCATCTCAGATCCCTGCCTCGTTTCTGGTGTCAGCTGACTTTCTAGGGCAGCCTGGGGTACTGGGGGCCTGAGGCACTGGGGGTGTGGGGCACTGGGGGCCTGGGGCACTGGGGATGTGGGGCACCGACAGCCTGGGGCAGGACCCAGGGAGGGTGTGACAGTGGCTGGACTTGCTGGCCTCTTGCTGTGGCTGAGACTGGATGGTGTCCTCCGGAGAGAGGCCTCACCCAGCACCACTCTCAGTTTGCATTTCATACAGACACCGCTTAGACATTATTTTCTTAAGACAATTTTCAAAAATGAGACCTCTGTGTGGGCTTGGAATCCGTTTGCTGTGGGATTTCCAGTGTGCTGTCAATGGGTGTTTTTTTTCGTGGCACTTTCTGATGGGGGTGGGTTTGTTTTTGTTCAGAATCAAGAAAGAGACTTCACCAGCCTCCCTTAAAGGTATCCTGAAGGAGCTCGCAGGATGTGACTCTGTAGAGGACCACCCACAAAGCCGTGACCCCGCCCCTGCCTCTCCCCCACAGCCTGTCTTCCCCTCAGACACTCGATCACAACCTCCCACAGAGCGGGTCCAAAGGAGCAGGGCTGGGGCGTCTCACCAGGACCAGGACTCAAGCCACTCTGTTCCGGGTACGGGAAAGGCCGGGGTCCGTAGCAGCACATGTGCTCCTTCAGGTCTCGAGAGGTGGAGGAGGCCTGGAAATGGGAAGGGGCACAGGGGTGTGTCCATCACCATCTGAGATGTGCAAGGGGACCCGAGAGGACCAAGACCTCATGTGAACACCGGACGACACCTCCATACCGTCCTTGTTACCACAACTGGCGCTGGCCACAGCACCTACCCGTCTGTGCTGCCTGGCCTGTGCCCACGCCTTCCACCCTCCGTCCATGCTGCCTGGCCTGTGCCCACAACACCCATCCTCTGTCTACACCATGTACCCCGTCTATGCTGTCTTCCCTCTGCCCACGCCTTCCACCTTCCGTCCACACCATCCACCCTCCTCTGTTCACAGCATCCGCCCTCGGTCCACGATACCTACCCTGCCTATGCTGCCTGTCCTCGGTTCACACCATCCACCCTTGTTCAGGCCATCTGCCCTTTGGCTCCCCTCCGGCCACGGCATCCACCATTCATCCACACTATCCTTCCTCCGGCCTGGGGGCCCTGGCGACGTGGGTCCTGTCTCACGGAGTCTCTTCCCCTGTGTTAGACAGGGTTCTCTAGAGAAACAAAACCAGGACACTTATGATTATATATATTTATATATAAAACACACACACACAGCACAAAGGAATATAACAGCTAATCGGTCCCCACAGTGGTACAGAAGTTTCAGTTCCACTCACTTCCGTGAAACAGTTAATACACTGGAAGTTCTTCAGCTCACAAGGGCTGCTGGGTCCAAGGTCAAGGAGCAGACAGCTGAGTGTTCCGTAGAGCAATGCAGCAAACTGGGATCACCAACAGACAGCCAGATGACAGGATCCAACACTCCCAAGCTCAAGCAGTGTCCACACCAGCAGCGTGGTGAGCAGGTCTCAAGTTCAAGGAACCTCAAGCTCTAGCAACACGATCCCACAGGCAGTGTAGCTTGCAAGTTGAGGCAGAGAACTAGCCAAGACAGTCACGCACTGATCCAATCACAAGAGAGCAAGAGAGAGAGACACACACACACAGGGCTCTCAGAGCCATTTATCTCTGTGTCCTCCAATCAAACTGCGACCTTATTAATCCCAACATGTTCTTATTGGCCATGTTGGCACAATAAACCTACCTATCACCCACCCCCTCCTGAGGCTCCCATGACATCACCTACCATGGCGCAGGAGGGCGTAGCCTGCATGCCTGGCCAGGGTCTGACCCCAAGGAGTCACGGGTCTTGTCTCTCCCATAGTTTGCCCTCAGGCCTCTCTTCCTCCGACAAATGTCCCTGGGCTTTGCTGTGTCCTGTGGGCTCCTCTGGGCACACTGGTCACCCTAATAACAGCTGGATCACTGGCCAGGCTGCGCCACCCAGCCCTCTGCACCTTGAAGCCCTCCTCTGTGGGCTCAGGGAGCCTGCTTGTCTGGGAGTGTGGTAGGGGGACGGGCACTGAGCCTCGGTGTTTTCAGAATCAGGCACCTGAGGATGAGGTCCGACGTGGGGGAGGCCGGCAGGAGGGCCTGTTCTGAACTGGCCTGCTTCCTCATGAACCAGCTACTGTAAGGACCAGAGGCCTCTGGCCTGTTTCCTCATGAAACGGCTGCCCCATGGACCAGAGACCTGGTGGGTCCCTGAGGAGGCAGTGGGCCTGCCCCAGGTGTTGTGAGTCCATCTGGTGGAGGGTCTTCCTCTCTGTGCTGACCCTCCCTGGACCGGGCACCGGGCCTTTTTCCAGGCACCACCCCTCTGACAACACACACAAATTAAGCCAGGCCCACCACCCTCGCATCTAAGGGTGTTCTGGCGGCATTTCTTCTAAGGTAATTGGCTGGTTCTTCTGACAGGCCTTGGTATAGATTTAACGTCCGTCACCAGCACTGGCACATAAATGCACTGATTGCGCTTTGTCTCCCGTGTTCCTTTCCCAGCTCTCTCAGACACAGATGATTGAAAATACCACAGCCCACTTCTCAGCACTTCCAAGTCATTTCATGCGCCCAGTGCAACTTGCCCCTTGATTTCTTGACTGCTGCTTCCCTGGGTGCTGGCTGTGAACCCGAGGGTTGGCATCCTTGACAACCTGACCGTGTGTGCCATTGCTGCTGCCTAATGTTTCAGCTGAGAGGTTAATTTTTTTCTTATGTTGAGTTGCAATCCATGATGAAGACTGTCGTCTTTGTTCTCCATCAGTAAGTACTTCAGTCTCCTTCACCTTCTGCACATCACAGATTGTGACCGAGCCTTCCTCCCATCCTGATGCCTCATTCTTCTGCACAGAATCCAGCTTCTTTCCCTGGTCTGCTCGAATACAGATTGAATAGTTACGGCGAGGCGTTACGGCCTTTCGTGATGTTGAACCATACAGTCGCGTAGTTTCATGGCTGTGCAAAACATGCAACTGTGTGGGTCGTAACCGACGGAAGGTAGTCTCGAGAAGAACGGGAGTCCCAGCCTCTTCACTGTGCCCACGCGGAACCTGAGCACGGGTGAAGAACAGACCGAGGACGAGGGCATGGCTTATACTCACGGAAGCGCCAGCCAAGGGGCACATCTGCCGCCAAGACCCCTTTAATGTGTTGAGAAGCAAGGAGGGTACTTTGAGGACTAAGGTGCACCTGGTATTTTAAACTGCCTCATCTGCATGTGAGAGGTGAACACTGAATAAAGAAGACCGAAGAAAATCGATGCATTTAATTAATCAATTGATGGTGTTAGTGAAGAACATTGACAGTTACCAAAAGAACAAACAGATCTGTCTTGGAAGAGTGCAGTCAGAATGCTCCTTAAGGGCAAGGCTGGTGAGACTTCATCTCATGCACTTGGACATGTTGTCAGGGGAGACCAGTCCCTGGAGAAGGACATCGTGCTTGATTAAGTAGAGGGACGGAGGAAGAGAGGAAGCCCCTCGACGAGATGGGCGGACACTGTGGCTGCAGCGATGCGTCAGCCATGAGAGCCATTGTGGGGACGGTGCAGGACCGGGCAGTGTTTCATTGTGGTGAACTAAGGGTTGCAATGAGTAGAAACAGACTCGATGGCACCTAACAACAATAACAACTACATCAGCAACAACAACGATGAGGTCATAGGTTACGTGTTGTGCTGCTAACCACAGGGTCAGCAGTTTGAACCCACCAGTGGCTTTACAGGAGAAAGATGAGGCTTTCCGTGTCTGCAAATATCTGCAGCATTGGAAACTGCAACAGGCAGTTCTATTCTGCCCTATAGGGCTGCCGCTGGGAGCTGGTGTCAGTGGTGACATTGCTGTATCTCGCTAGACAGATGTGGAACATTCCATTCTGGACCTCACAAATGTGCCAGGCGGCCTCTGTGATGCCCACCGGCCTTCTGCTTGGGTGACCAAGTCGCACTTGCTCTGGCTCCTTCACCCAAGATCCATGCTGACACTTGCTAGATGCTGGGGCGTTGAGTCCTTGAAATGGCTCAAAGAAGCTGGGTCCTCGGTGGCCATGGCGGGTGGCTGCCAGCAGTCATCTGAGGCCCTCTGTGATGAGGTGGGAACTGGGCTTATACCCAGACATGCTGGGATCTGAAATGAAGCCACCCGTCTTGGGTGCAGGGGCTCTGGAGGGGACCAGATGTACCTGTGCTGGCGAGGAGACAGCTCAGAGCCCCCATACTCAGTTTTCCTGAAGTGGGGCAGGCTGGGAGAGCCCCTGCTCAGCTCCACACAGAGGGAGGGACCGGCTCAGGAGGCAGAGCTTCGAGAATTGGCAAGTGGTGTCCACAGTTGTACAGGGGGCTGTTATTTGTGGAGGTATTGGGTGCAGGTGCATCTGCTCTGAGTCACAGCGACCCCAGATGCCACAGAACTAAATACCACCCCATCCTGCACCCATCTCACAATCTCTGCAAGAGCCATCCTGTCCGTCTGTCTCTGTGAGGGTCTTCTATTCATTAGCCTCGACTTCACTAACCATCGTGTCCTTCTCTAGGGACTAGCCCCTCCTCATACCATGTCCCAAAGCAGCTCCATCGCACTCCTTTTGTCTGTCTGAAATAAACTTGAATGTCACCGAAGATTCCAGGTCCGGTCTAGTTTTGCTTTTCCTCCTTTTATGTCTGGCTTGATAGTCTGGGGCATTTTTAAGGCTGTGACTCATCTCTCTCTTAAAAAAACTTTAACATTGTTTGTCTTCAGGTATTTAGTTGTATTTCCGATTCCTCATCCATTGACCTTCATGCCCATTGTTGTACCAACATCAAGATGTTTTGATTACTGGGGCTATATAGTAGGTCTTAAAATCTCCTATTTTGTTATTTTAATAATGTTTTGTTTATCCTGGATTTCTTTCCTTTCCAATATAAAGTTGTTGACTAGCTTTTCCATTTCTTTGAAGAACTGTGCTGGGCTTTGAATTGGAATTGCATTGGGTTCATAAAGTATTTTTGGTGTTATTGACATCTTCACCATATTTAGACTTTCTATCCAGGAGCATGGTACATGCTTCCATTTGTGCAAGTTTCTTGTAGAAGTGTTTTTATGGTTTCCTTTGCATAAATTTGTTTCTCTGGGTATATTTATTTTAGATATTTTATCTTTTGGATAGTTACAGTAAATGGCATTGCTCTTCTAATTTCCTTTTCAGTGTCATCTTCTTTAATATATAAGAACTGACTTCTGCATATTGATGTAATAGTCTGCTATATTGCCAACATTTTCAGTTAGTTCCAGCAATCACTAAATCAAATGCTTAGAGTTTTCTCTATATAGGATTATACCATCTGCAACTAAAGAGAGTTTTGTTTCTAATGTGCCAACATGGCTGCCTTTACTACATTTTTTGTATGTTATCACTCTGGCCAAGGCTTCCAGGACTACATTAAATCAGAGTGGTGATAAAGGGCAGCCCTGTTTGGTTCCCATTTGCAGTGGGATGCTTTAAATTTCTCTCCATCCAGTGAGAAGCTGGCTTTTGATGGTTTTGCATATATGACCTTTCTTAGGTTGAAGAATTTATCTTTTATTCCTATTTTATTGAGCATTTAAAAACCAAGAATGGATGAAGGATTTGATCAGATGTCTTTTCTGCATCGATTGGCATAAGCACATGGCTTTTGTCCTTGGTTTGGTGTCTGTGCTGGGTTACATTGATTGCTGTTCGAATATGAAGCCATCCTTTCACCCCTGATAGGAAGCACACTTAATCACGATGCATTATTTTCCAGTGCTGTGCAGACTTCTGTTAGCTGGAATTTTGTTGAAAATTTTGGCATCTATATTCACTAGTGCTATTGGTCAATAATTTTCATTTCTGGTGATGTCTTTGCTTGGCTTAGATATCAGGGTTGCATTTGCTTCAGAAAATTAGTTTGGAAGTATACTCTCTACTTGTATATTGTGAAATTGTTCACATAAGGTTTGTGTTAACTCTTCTCTAAATGTTTGGTAGAATTCCCTGGTAAAGCCATCTGGTCCCAGAGGTTTTGATGTTGGCTGTTTTTTATGATCAGGTCTATTTCTTGTGTTGTGATTTTCTAGATTAGCTTATGTTAATTTTGGTAGGTAATGCATATCTAGACATTGATCCATTTCTTGCAGATTTTCAAATTTGTTGAAATACACTTTTCCATAATACTATGTGACTTAAAAAATCTGTCGGTTCTCATGTAATGTCACCTATTTAATTTCTTATTTGTAACATTTGCTTTTTCTTCCCTTCCTTTGTTAGGTTTGCCAGTGATTTATCAATTTTGCTCATCTTTTTGAAGAACCAACTTCTTGTCTTGATCTTCCCCCTGACTTACTCAGTTCTGCTCTAATCATTATTATTTCTTTTCTTCTAGTGTCTGAGGGTGTCTCTTGCTAGCCTTGTGCCAATTGTTGTAATGTGTTAAGGTGTTTATTTTAACTCTTTCTTCCTTTTGGATCAGTGCATTTATGGCTATAAGTGTCCCTCTGAGTACTGCTTTGCCAGATCCCAGAAACTTTGCTATATTGCATTTAATTCTCCAGACGTCTTTGGATTGTGCTAGTTCTTCAATTATGTGGACATTACATCATCTCCCATCAACTGGATTCTAGTCTGTCAATCAGGTCGCAGCTCGATAACCTCATTTGGTGGCATAATAGCTCACTGGAGGCCAGACACACTCTCTGCCTCATCTTCCTGATGACAAGACACATGAAGCCACACTAGAGCCCTGGAACTGGAGGAACCATGGGGAGACCCACGCCAGCACTGAGATGCTTACACCACCACTGGATCCACAAGACTTTCTGCCCACTGGCCTGTGATCTTCCTGCATTTGGCATCATTGCATGTGTTTTGTGAGTCTGAAGAGGAATTTATAGATTGGTATCAGACATATGAATTAATATCGGACTTATGGACTTGATCTGGACTGGGCTGGGATGTTTCCTCAATATTCAATTGCTCTTGTATATAAAGCTCTTTCTTATACACATATGAGTCTCTATGAATTTGTTCCTACCTTGACTAACACAAATTATCTAGTGGCTTTTGAGTAGAATGTTGCTCAATTTCCATGTATTTGACCTTTGAGGGTTTATAGAGAGCATTATGATCTAAAAAAAAGATTTGCAGTATCTTGATGTTTTTGAATTTATTGATGCTTGCTTTAGGGCCTAAAATGTGATCTACTGTGGAGTAGGTTCCATGTGCACTACAAAAGAATGTAAGCTGCTCCCTACCAGTCTGGGGGCCCAGAGTTTATCCCTCTGGATGGGGCAGTCCTTGCTTCTGGAAGCTGGACTTATGCAGCCCTAGGAAGGGCGCTCTTTGGTGGCTCCTCTGTGTGACTCCAAGGTTGTGGGGGAAGACTTCTCCTGGGCTCTTGGTGTCACTGGCTACCCTGCTAGGTGTTGAAGTCTCAGAAAGAAAAGGACAGATTAAATTCATAATTGACCTTTGAACCGTCGGAGGAAATTTGTTTGATTAAAACATCTAAATGGTGTTTGATGTTTAGGGGAACTCAGTGACCCTCCTTAGTGTCCATCCATCAAAGGACAGGAAGGGGTTGGTCTCCATTATTTTCACGAATAAATGTATCAAGAGTATAGGTGATCCCTAAGCTTAGCCTAAAGGCTAAGGCAAAATCACACGTGAGGGTGCAACCCTAGTGAATCCCCTTCTGTGGAAACGTGCTCCCAGTAGGAGGAGTGGGGTCCTAGACTCCAGGCCACACTCGGACCCGCTTGCTGCCCTGGCTGCAGAGAAGATGCGGGCCATCTCCATGAGGTCCCGGGGCAGAAGGGAAGGATGGAGAAAGGCTGTCTTGGGTAGAACTGCGTAACATGATCGAGCATTCTTACAGCAAAGCTCAACATCCTGGTCATGGGGTCGCTAATTTCAGCAACGACACCGGCTCCACTAGCTAACAGCCACAGCATGGGCAGAACCACGTGCCGCCACGGGCATGGAACCATGGGAACTCCTGCCCTCCGCGCTGGGAGTGCCGCTTTGCAGGGTGGTCCTGGAGCCTCCTGCTGCCTGGGTCATTGTCCAGGCTCCATTGGTGGCCGGCTGTGTGAGCCACTGTCTCCGATGGTCTCCATCCTGCTAGTCTGCACGGGGCTTCGCTGCAAAGGATGTCTTGTGGCCTTCCCACAGAATTGATTCTTTTTCATGGCTTCTACTTTGCTAACATCGGATGCCAATCTCTTCCTCTGGGAAAACCACATCTCAACCCACCAGCGAGCAGGGCCTGAGCTAGAGCCTGCTCCACCTGCCCAGACTGGCCACTCTTCCTGTGAGAATCTTATCCAGCAGCGGCCCGAGAGACCTGCCGGCTGACTTAAATAGGAGCCTGGGTGGGCGCCAGGAGGCAGTGCTAATTGCTGTGCAGTAATTACTTTTTAATGAGGCACGATTAATCAGCAGCTCAAAGCTCCCTTCCCTCACACTCCCCTCACCCAGTTAGCTGTTGCCACACTGCTGCCGGAGGCCACACAGGTGACCTCACCTATGTCCACTGGCACAGCCCTGCCCACAGCTCCCGGGGTGGCCCAGGTCACCCAGCCAGTGACGGTGGCAAAGGCTTGCCCACTGCCTGTCTGGCTCCAGAGGGAACAGAAAACTTAGCCTCTCGGCTCACCGCAAGCGCCCTGTGTGGTGTGCTTTCACTGGGGCACATGGAGATGATGGGAAGTCACTCTCCGTGACTTTAGAGGTGGTGGCACAGAGGCTTGCTTCTCTGACACCACATGCCACCCCTTCTCTGGTCAAGGTGACCCTGCTGCCGCTAGACACTCGGGCGTGGACTCTACGTCCATCTTATCTGACTTTACTTCCCTTCTGCAGAGCAGGGGCCATCCACCTCGCCTGTCCATTCCATGTGCAGAAACCCCAAGCCCCCCCGCCCCCGGGACCCTGAGGCCATCTCAGGGGCACGAGAGTGACGTGAGAGTGGTGCCAAGAGATGTCCCTGTCTTTGTCCTTGCTGGCACCTGCTGAGCCTCCACCTTCAGGGTAGGCCCTGACTACTGGTGGTAGCTGGGCCCCCGCTTAGCAGCTCAGGCGGGCCCAGAGAGGTTTCAGGGCCACACAGCAGGGTCCCACACAGACTTGCCTCTCTGTGTCTCAGAACCCAGAGGTAGCCTGACCCCAAGCCGGTTGTGCCTCAGTGCTCCCCATCATGGGCCCGTCTGCCTGCTGCTGCAAGGCCCCCTGTGCCGGGGGTGATGCTGGCTCCCTCACAGAGGGGTTAGTCTTATAGGATCCCTCCACCCGCTTAATTTGAACACTGTAGTTTCAAAATTCTACCACATTCAATAGCTCCAATTACAGGGCTTAACAATAAAATGCCTCTGCATGCCTTCATCTCCCATCACTTACTGGATTAAACAAGCTTCTAATTAAATGGGATCCTGGGTCTGCAGAGACATTGAGAGCCCTGCACCCTGGGGATCCAGCATAGCAGGCCATGGGGTTCCCCGGTATCCAATATCACGGCCAATGGAGGTCACTACCTTCCCTCCATGACCAGATGACATAGCCATGCAAGACACATCCAGGTGGGAGACACTGACCTGTGACCAAGGGACAGAGGGGACTCTCCACTCCGCCCCGGTGCCCGTGAGCATGCCACTGCCTCTGCTCTTGAGCTGCTTTAAAAAAATCATTTTATTAGGGGCTCATACAACTCTTATCACAATCCATACATACATCAATTATGTAAAGCACATTTGTACATTCATTGCCCTCATCATTCTCAAAACGTTTGCTCTCCACTTAAGCCCCTGCCATCAGGTCCTCATTTTTTCCCCTTCCTCCCCACTCCCTTATGAGCCCTTGATAATTTATAAATTATTATTTTGTCATATCTTGCCCTGTCCAACATCTCCCCTTACCCACTTTTCTGTTGTCCGTCCCCCAGGGAGGAAGTGACATGTAGATCCTTGTAATCGGTTCCCTTTCCAACCCACTCTCTGTCTACCCTCCCAGTATCGCCACTCACACCACTGGTCTTGTAGAGATCAACCGCCCTGGATTCCCTGTGTTTCCAGTTCCTATGTGTACCAGTGTACATCCTCTGGTCTAGCTAGACTTGTAAGGTATAATTCGGATAATGATGGGGGATGGGGAGGAAGCATTTAGGAACTAGAGGAAAATCGTATTTTTAATCGTTGCTACACTGCACCCTGATTGGTTTGTCTCCTCCCCGAGACCCCTCTGCAAGGGGATGGGGAGCACTGAATGTTCCTACAATGGGAAGCACTGAGGTGCAAGGGGATCTCCAGTGGCCGACAAATGGGCTTTGAGTCTCCACTCTGTACTTCTCCCCCTCATTCACTATCGTAAGATTTTTTTTGTTCTGATGATGCCTGATAACGGATCCCTTTGACATCTTGTGATCACACAGGCTGGTATGCTTCTTTAATGTGGGCTTTGTTGCTTCTGAGCTAGATGGCCACTTGTTTATCTTCAAGCCTTTAAGATCCCAGACGCTATATCTTTTGATAGTTGGGCACCATCAGCTTTCTTCACCACATTTACTTGTTCACCCGCTTTGGCTTCAGCAGTTCTGTCGGGAAGGTGAGCATCATAGGATGCCAATTTAATAGAAGAAAGTATTCTTGCATTGAGGGAGTGCTTGAGTAGAGGCCCAATGTCCTTCTACTACCTTAATACTAAAACTATAAATATATGCACATAGATATATTTCCCCATCCTCATATATAAATACATTTGCATATGTACGTGTCTTTATCTAGACCTCTATAAATGTCCTTTGCCTCCCAGCTCTTTCCTCTATTTCCCTTGACTTTCCTCCTGCCCCACTACCATGCTTAGTCCCCACCAGGGTTTCAGCAATTCCTCTTTGTTACATTACCCTTGATCATGCCCTACCAGGCCTCCCACACCCACCTCACCACCAATTTGAATCGCTTGTTGTTCCCTTGTCCCCGTGTTTGTTAACACCACTTCCTTTCCCCCCACCTCCCCCTATCCCATTTCCCCCTGGAACTGTCAGTCCCATTGTTTTCTCCTCCAGATTGTTCATCCAGCCTATCTTATTTAGACAGACCTGCGGAGATAATAACATGCACAAAAACAAGACAGAGAAAAGCCAAGCAACAATATACAACAAAACAACAATAACAAATCAATGACAAACAAAACAAAACACAAGAAAGAAAAGCTTGTAGTTAGTTCAAGGATTGTTGGCTTTTAGGAGTGTTTTCTAGTCCAGTCTGTTGGGGCACCACACCCTGGCCCCAAAGTACACCATGAGCATTCCTTAGGGACATTGCCGCTCCATTCCCTTGCTGTTCTGTTGCACCCCCTTTGTGTGTGGCAGGATCAGATCGGGCGCAATTCCCACACTGTGTCTCTGGTGTTGTCCCCGGTAGGGCTATGGGTCAGTGAGGGGATCATGTCTCATAGTGGGGCCGGCCACGTGGTCCTCTCTGTCGACTGGCTGCTCTAATTAGGATCATCGTCCTCAAAGTCTGGTGGGCCAGGATGTGCTCCACTCTCCCCTCCTCCCCCTTCATCTGCTCCCATGTGCTCTGATCAGATATGTTCCTCTCCTGGAGCTGCAGATTCAATGCTGTCTTTTGAAATAAATTCTTCTTGGGGAAGGGGCAGGTGTCCACTTAGTAGTTGGGATTGGGGCCGGCCCCCCCGACCTCTCCACTGGTTCCCTACTCCACTCGGTATGTTGCAGTCACATCTTGGAGCACTGGGTTGCACTTTGGTCCCTCTTTCCCTGTGCCCCGTGTCTCCGCTACCCATTGCTTCTTATTATTTTTTCCTTTCCCCACCTCTTTAGTTGTCTACCATGTGTATCCCTGTTTTGATCTGGTCCCTGCCATATTACCTGGTCCTCACCCCAGGAATGTTTGTATGCAGTAGCTTTTCCCCCATGCCCCTTTTGCATTTTTTTAAAAGCTTACCTCAGCAGACTCATGTTGTACTTGTCCTTTTGTGCTTGACTTACTTTGCTTAGCATGATTTCCTCCAGTTTTCGCCATGCAGTGATGTGCTTCATATGTTCATCACTGCTTTTTAGCTATGCGTAGTAGTACTCCATTGTATGTATGTACCACAGCTTTTTAATCCAATCATCATTTGATGGAAATTTGGGTTGTTTCCAACCTCTTGCAATTGTGAACTGTGCCGCAATGAACATTGGAGCACAGATGTCTGGCCTTGGTCTGTTTCTTGCCTCTTCTGGGTAGATGCCCAGTAGGGGGATTGCTGGGTCATATGGTAACTCTATTTCCATCTGTTTTAGATATCGCCAGATCAATTTCCATAGTGGCTGTACATACCTACAGGTCCACCAGCAGTGGATGAGAGTTCCTGTCTCCCCACAGCCCCTCCAACACTTGTTGCTTTCTGATTTTTTTTTTTTAATTGGGCTGTCTTTGAGGGTGTCAGGTGGTACCTCATTGTTGTTTTAATTTGCATTTCTCTTATGGCTAAAGATCGGGAACATTTTCTCATATGTTTGTTGGCCATTCGGATTTCTGTCCCTGTGAAACTTCTGTTCAGGTCCTTTGCCCACCTCTCAAGTAGGCAATTAGTTTTTTTCATTTTGGAAGCTAGCAGAGTATTGTAGATTTTAGTAATAAGGCCTTTGTCTGATGTGTCATTGCTAAAGATGTTTTCCCAGTCCGTGGACTCTCTTATTACTCTCTTGGTGAATTCTTTCGATGTTTAATCTTCAGTATATCCTATTTGTCAATATGTGCCTCCTCTGTGTGTGTGTCCTTCCCTATTTCTGATAGCCTATGTATTCCCTGTGCCAAAGTTCTCAAATTGCTCCCAATTCCCTCATTGATGGTCCTCATAGTTTCGGGTGCTCTTGAGCTTCTACAAGAAAACACACACCTGTCACTTCACAGCGACCTGTCCTGGCCAAACAGGAGTCTTCTCAGAGGCAGCCCAAGCCACAGCAGAGGCTGGCCCAGGTCACCAGCCAAGGAGCCAGAGGGACATGGAAGGAGTGAGTGTGTGAGGTGGACAGGACTATGTACAGAGCAGGGGCAGCATGGGGAAGTGGAGGACTGGGGTGGGGCACTGGCAGGGCTGGGAATGGCCACCAAGGGCACCACACCACCTGAAGAGCACCAGAAATGGCTGCCTTCTCCTTGCCCAATCCCCTCACCCATGTGCCCACCCCCCTAGCCTATAGGCTTGGGGGGGTGGTCTACTGCACACGGACCAGCCTGACCCAGTGTCACCAGTCCTATGTGCGCTTGATGCAACTGTGGCAGCCAAGGACTAAGGCCTGGGGCCATGACTTCCACATGGCCTGGGCTCCAGGCTCTGGGACAAGAGGCTGCAGGGCCAGCTGGGCTAGCCTCGTGACAGCAGGCTCCCCATCCTGGGTCTGCTGGGTACTGTCCGGTTGTGGTCAGCCCCTGTGAATGCCCTCACTTCAGGGCCCTCAGCCACAGCAGGCCTCAATGTCTCCCCTTGGTCTAAGGCTCTGTCGCTGTCCAGCTCCCTGCAGTGGCGAGGGAGAGGTGGTCACTGCCCCAGGAGACCCATGGCAGATGCGCTCTTCGCCGTGGCATCTTGATGTGCTCCTGCGTGCTCAGGGGCGGATGGGGTAGAGCAGACAGCACCGGCTCAGGGCTTTGCAGACACAGATTGGGTTCTTCAAGACCAGAGGCTCTGGCCTCTGCAGCCGCCAGAAAGGTGGGCGGCAAGGTGGCAGCTGTGTCACTGCTTAGCGTGGGTCTGTTATAAAACCTCGCGGGTCACATGACGAAAGTTAGCCAGCCTGGCCCACTTGACAGACCTGTGCTCCCTGAACACCTAGCCATGGGAGGCATCTCCATTACTGCGGGGCAACAGGGTGGCCATGATGAAACCACAGAGGGCGCCCCCAACTGCCCAGTGACGGCTGCTTCCAGACCTGGGCCGAAGCACTTCAACCTCCACACAAAGCCACACCCCCACGCAACACCGCTGCTCCACACACTGCCACGCCCCCACACACTGCCACGGCCCCACGCAACACCACTGCTCCACACACTGCCATGGCCCCCACACACTGCCACGGCCCCCACATACTGCCACGCCCCACACACTGCCACAGTCCCCACACACTGCCACGGCTGGGCTCCCTGGGGCCTCTTTGTCCTGCCCAGGCACCTGCCTGCTCCCCGGCTGCCCGGGCGAGGGGGCTGCTGCTGTTTTCTCATTCCCGGGCTACCCCCATCCCAGAACAGCCCCATCCTGGGACACCCTTGGCCAGTGTCAGTGTGAGGCCCAGAGAAGCCCCCCGCTTAGCTGGTCATCTCACTCTGACCCTGCTCTTTGCTGGGAGGGATGTCTCCCTGCCACCACTGGTTCTGGGAAGCGTCTCTCAGGAGTTCTAGGTCACTAGCTGGCCCTGGGAAGCTATTTTTAACGGGATCAAGTGCGCTTTTTATGGAAGGATGGTGCTGATGCTCCCTGCTCCACAGTTTCTGCTGCTAATGGTGAAATTTGTCTTCAAAAGTCTAAGAGGCAAGTTCGACACAACTCCTAATGCCACTTGGTAAATTGTCCATTTATGCCGGTCTGAGTTGGGATTCTTGGTCAGCTGACTGCTTGGTTTTGATGACCTCTGTCTGTGGTGATCTTTTATGGAACATCTTTCCTGGTAGGAAAAGGTCGGGATCTGACATCTTCCCATGTGCTGAGCCCCAAGACAGCCCTGCGAAGCTGAGTGAGCAGAGGCTGGGGGTGGGGGGCACCAGGAAGGGGGGTGGCTCAGAGCACCTGGGGGTGCCAGGGAGGAGGACTGGGTGCACAACACCTGGGGGGCATGGGCCCAAGAACTGTGGGCAGGAGCCAAATGTATCCGAGTGCTATCTGGTTCACTGGTGTGTCTACCTCCTGGGTGTCCTGGGCCTTCTTCCCACCCCCCATCCCTCTCCTCCCCCACTGTTCTGCTTCCTCTGGGGGCTGATGCCACACACAAAGTGAGCCAACCCCACTGCCAGGCAGAAATAGGCCCACTACCGCCACCCCACCCTCCAGCACAGCCCTGGGGCACCTACAGGAGGCAGACTGCCAGCCCTGGGGCTGGAAGTGGCCCCTCAAGGGAGCGTCTGGCTCGGTGGAGACGGAGAGCCACGCTTTGACCCAGCTAGGCATCAAGCTGGCGGGTGCTTGCAGCCCCCTCTTCCCCAGCCCCCCACTCCACCCCACGCTACTGGCTTCCCTATCAGCATGCAGCTGTGTGCCTGCTAGTGCCGGGTGTGTGCTGTGAAGAGGGAGGCAGCGGCACTTAACAGGTCCTCTTTTTAAACACTCGGTGCACGCCCAGCCCCAGTGGCGCTGTGGGTAAAGCACCACACTGTGAATGGAAAGGCCATGGTTCAAGCCCCACAGCCTCTCGGTGGGAGAGGATCTGCAGCTGCTGTCAGGACCCCAGTCTCAGAACCCCACTCTGTCTGCAGGCTCGCTGTGAGTCGGGCACTGGCGCCAGTGGGCTTTGCTCCTTTGGTCCAGGCTGCACACAGGGAGACGTGTCCTAAGACAGGAGCTGTGTATCAGTGTGGCTGGGACACCATTCTCGGGCTTGGCAATTCTGGTGTAGTCACCCCCTACCATGGGATCTAGTACCATGTGATCACCTCATCGTGACGCTTGCTAAGAGCACATTTCTGGGGATGTGGCCTGCCCCCGGCATACACGGACAGCCTGTCAAAAGGGTCCAGCTTCCTGCTCACTCTGGATCCTCTGATCATCTGACCTTTGGTTCTGGGACATGAGTCGGTGCATTGTCCACCCATCTTGGATTCGTCAGCCTTCTCAGCCTGTGAGCCTGCTGCCTGACTGCTGCTCTTGGCCGCAGCTACGTGAGGCAGGAGAAGACGCCAGCCTATCTCTGACCCACAGATTTGAAACTTGTCGTGTGACTAATTTGAATTTCCTTGACATAAATCTTTCCGTGTAGGTATACATATGAACTTTCATTTCTTGACCTTGGCATTTTTGAAGAGGATAGACCAGAAACTAGGTAGAATGACCCTCACTTTGGGTTGATAATCAAATTTTCTATTTTATTTCTATGATCATTTTGGAAAATTGGGGTTTTCAGGTATTTTTCCAATTTAACCTTGTTATCAACTTTATTATCATGAAGTTTCTGGTAATATTCCCCGGTTTTCCTTTAATGACTATAGAATCAATAGTGATATCTTGTTTTCCTTCATAAATCAATTTCTGAAACTGATTTTTGTGCCTCCCCTATTTCTTGATCAGAAATTGATATAAAAAAGAATTTGCTATGGATATAGGACCTTTTGAGGCTCCTTCATAAAAATACATTCCTTTAAAAAAATTTAAGAGTACCACGTGTGGGGGGTGTTTGATGGGACCGTGTGACCGGTCTGGTGGGGTGAAGGGAGCTGTGCCGCCACACGGAAGACGTTGATCTTTGTAACCATGACAGCCCCGAATGAAGAAAAGGGAGAAATAAAACATGTATCTAAATAAATAAAAACCAAATTCAATAAAATTAAAATTCTTTGAGAGAGAGAGAAAAGGCTCTCAGCCTAACCCTCTCCAGGTCCCTCCTTCCTCGGCCTCGGCCTGAGTGGTCATCAGAGGAGAAAGAGAAAACTGAAGTGACATGGGTTCTTGAGCAACATACAAGTTCATTAACAACAACACCACCAAACGCAAGTCTGCTTGCTTCATCCCAGTCTGGCTTTGCTCTGCTTCTGTGCTTACAGATTTATAAAAATAGAAGCAACATTGTTGCTAGGTGCTTTCCAGTCAGTTCCCATCCGTAGGGGCCTGATGCACAAGGAACAGAACACTGCCTGACTCTGCTCACTCTGCGTCCTTCTTATGTCGGCTACGTCGCAGCCCCGATGGTGTCCATCCATTGTGCCAGGTTTTCCTCTTCTCCACTATCCCTCCCTCGACCCAGCACGGCGTCCTTGACCTGGGTCTGGTCCCTCCTGAGGAGCCTACTGGTGTTCTGGTTCCGTGTTGGGCTGTGATCCGAAAGGTCTGCAGCTCAGAACCACCAGCTATCCCGTGGGAGAAGTACTGGCCGTCTACTCCCCTAAACAGTTACCATCGTGGAAACTCACAGGGGCAGTTCTATCTGACCCCTCCAGGATCGCCATGTGTCGGGATTGGTGTATATTCTCAACAACAAAGGAAAACTTAGAGGAGAAAGAAGAAACACAAAGGGGGGCTTACACAAACCTGCTCACAGCTGGAGTCGACTGAGGGAATCATGGCACTTTGTGTCCATCCGACCTCGACCTTCCTTCAGACATTCAGAGCAAAGCTGGCACTCTGAGGCCCGAGTGCGCCTGACCCCAGCCATGTCATCTTCAATCATCTCATATGTGTGTCAAAGCTGGACACGGAATCAGGAAGACAGAAAGAGAATTAATTAATTAGAAAGGCTAGCAGCGAGTAGTAAATTGGACTATCAGAATAAGTCTGTCTTGGAAGAAATACAGCTAGAATGTTCCTTAGAAACCAAGATGGCTACACTTGGTCTGGAGTGCCTTGTGATAGATAGTATGAGGAGGTATGAGTCCCTGGAGCAGGCTTTACGTTTGGTAAAGTTGGTCAGTGGACAAAAAGAAGAACCCCCCCCCCCACCATTAGTCTGGGTACTTTAGAGAAACAAATCCACAGCAACTCATGTATAAGAGAGAATTTTATATAAAGGTTAAGTGCGCATCAAGAAAATATCCCAACCTAGTGCTGCCCAAGCCCACAAGTTCAACATTAACCCACTAACCCATCTGTCCAACACCAATCCACAAAGTCCTCCTCCATCTCACAAAACAGATGCAATGATGCCGACTGCAGGAGGAAAGCCGAGTCATCTCACCGCTGGCAGGGGTCCCCACACAGCTGCTCCAGCACCCAGGGCTGCGTCGGGGTAGGTCCATGTGGCTTCTCCTTGGGGATGTCTTGCAGGAAGTCAGCCTTGTTGGCTGAAGCAGGGGACTGGCTAAGGCAGCTGCACCCTGGTGTGACTATCACAAAGCAAAAGACCAGAAAGGCAAGGCTCACCGAGCCATTTACCCTTCTGCCCTTCAATTAATCCCACGTGTTTATCGGCCAGGTTGGCACAAAGAAGTAACTAACTCACTCCCCCCAACACACACAATGGATGGACACAGGACCTGCAACAATGGGCTCAAATTTAGCAAGGATGGAGAGGCTGACACGGGACTGGGTAGTACTTCCTCTGTTGGGCACAAGGTCCCTGTGAGTCAGAACCATCTGACAGCATCCACAGCAGCAGCAACCAAGGGACAGGGCATTTAAATGCACCAGAGGGGCACTGCCCCGTCAGGGGAGCCGACACGGCCAGCTGTGAGTGCGCCTGCAGGAGGTGTGGGAGGACAGGTCACACAAGGGACCGCCGACCACCAGCTGGGGCCGAGGGAAAGGGCTGTACTAGCCTTGCAACGCGGGAGTATGCCCGCAATGGTGCAAAATCGCCGGAAGTGACCAAGAGAGGAACCCCGCCCCCAACCCCAGGAGTCCTCCTGTGTGGTGCAGACTGGGAAGCTGCACAGGTGGAGACTGTGGGGGGTGGGCACCTCCTGGGCACTGCAGCACAGTGACAGGAGCTTGGTGGCTTCAACAATCGACACTTGTGGGCTGGCAGTCTGGAACACAACCCCAAACCAAGGTGCTGGCGAGGCTCTGCTCTTCCAGCTCTCAGGGGGCCCCCATCCTCCAGCTCTGTGGCTCAGGAGCTCCTTGCCTTGTCGATATCGCACCACATAGCGTCTTCTCCCCTTGTCTCCCATCTCCATCCCCCTCCTCTTTCTTTGAACAGGGCCCCCAGGAGGCTGGATTCTGGCCTCGTTCTAAATCTGCAACCTTGAGATCCTGAACCTCATGCACAAAAGACCCCGTTCCCAAGGCCTGCGGTCAGGACACGGACACATCCACCAGCCATACTTGGTGACCGCACGTGCCCTCGGGACTCAGGGCCGTGTGCTCACGGCTGGGAAGGGCATGTCGGGCCAGGGCACATGAAGAACCTCAGGAGGAGGCTGGCAGGACGTGGTTCCCAGTGACCCTCCGACGTCCGCATGCAGGAGCACATGCCTATGGACACGGATGCTGGTGCCCGGCAGGCAGCGGGGGAAGGAATGAGGTACGGTGCCTGGAGTGCAGGTGGCGGCCCCAAGGGACATCTGCCTGAGGGCACCCGGAGTCATTTGAACAAGCTCACCTCCTCAGGCGAGGGGCAAAGCTCGCCCTCCAGAGTTCAGTCTGTCTGCTTGTACCACCTCTTGGCGTGGTGTCCCAGGCAAGGCCCCTGGGGGTTTCATTCTGGGAGCTCAAAGCAGGGGGCGCTCACGTCTTCCTTCCCGGGAGACAGGCCGCCCCGAGACGGGCCTTCATGAATAATGCATCCTCAGCAAACTGCTGGTGCTGAATTTTTCATACTCTCATGAATATTGCAGCAGCTAATGGAGGCTTCCTCAGACTGCAGTCACAGCCCCGCAGGGGGCCAGGCCCCACAGGGGGCCAGGCCCCGCAGGGGGCCAGGCCCCGCAGGGGGCCAGGCCCAGGGCCTCCTCCCGAGCCCACCCCCAATCCCTCTGAGGAAAGGGACTTCCATTCAGGAAGACACCCTTGTCTCTCTGTGACCCCACCTCCTGTGTCACGCTGTCCCCATCCTGGCTGCTCGAGTCTGCCCGGTGGCTCCGGGTCCAGCTTTGCTGGCTGCTCGGGGTCTGTGGCCTCCCCTGGGCTCAGAGCCCCCGCTGGGATCTCCACTGGTCAGCGTCCTCCAGAAGAGCGTGCGAGGAAGGTCCAGGCCCACAAGGGCCAGCTCCTGCCAGGAGGCCTGGGCGGGCATGGGTGTGGGGCAAGTTGGGGGCGGGGATCAGGAAACCCGCGGGCTGCTGTCTCTGAGGAATTTCAGCCCCCTTACATGTGCTTCAGCCGCTAGAAACATAATTAGCGCCAGCCGCTGTCAAAACACTTCCAAATGTCCCAAGACGCACGCTAACATCACCCGCCGGTGACGATGATGTCTTCTTTCTGTTGGCACCGTTTCCTGGTGGCTGACCAGGACAGGCCTGCACTGCCTCGTACACTGAAGGCTCGGGTCCAAGACTGGGGGGCTAGCACCCTGATTTTATCCCCCAGTACCCCAACCTCGGGCTCCCAAAACCTTGACCTCAGATGGCTAGCCACAGGGGATGGTGGCCCCACTGGCCCCCTGAATTCTGACTTGTGACTTGAACTGGGTGGGAATAAACCTCTGCCCAAAGACCCCCAGTGAGGGGTGTGTTTAGCACAGCCCGGGACCAGCAAAGCAAGCCCGGGTGAAGCCTGCCCACCTCTGAGATCAGATGGGGTGAGGCCCCTGCTCAGAGCTTGCAGCCCAGGCTGTACCATCTCGTTGAAGAGCCAGTTCAGGCTCCCAGGGACCCCTTGGCCTCAAAGTCATGACAAAACTGAGTTTCCCAGGCTAGTCCCCTGCCGCCGGCCTTCTCTCCACCCACACCACCCCATGACTGTCCAGATCCCACGTATCCCACAAACGGCAGCCCAGGGGCACAAGGCGAGGGTCAGGGCCAGGACGGTGAAGCCTGGCACATAGGCGGGCACACCCTGCATGTCAATCAGGCATCCTGGTAAAAATAGTGACAAGTGGGGGGGCGGGGGGGGAGGAATGCCTGGATTGTGATCTTGACCGAAACGAGGCTGGCAGCCTGGCAGCAGCATCAAGCCCGAGGGAGATAAGAATGACTTTCTGGGTCCTTGGCCGGTTATAGCACACTGGCCCACACACAGGCCCCACAGCCGGCCATCCACAGGGAGACACCGGTTGTATAATCAATAGCTGGACGCTTGCTGATAGATGTCAGACGCTTTATGAGTGCCCTGGGACAATCGCTAAAGCTGATGGTATACTTGAGGCCGAGAAAGCTCCAATCTACCCTGAAGTACGGCTGTGACAGAGGTGATGGCCCGGTCACAGTACGAAGCTCTAAATCAGAACCGAGGGGAAGGGATGCTTGCCAGCACACCTCCCACTGTCCCCAAACCAGCCAGCCAGCCAGCTCCTGGCAGGGCAATGAGAAATGACCATGGGGACCCTAGGCCTCAGCTCACAGTGCTGAGTTAGTACACAGCCGCGCCTCCTCTCGTCCGCCCGGCTTTCCGTCGGCACGGATAGGCGGTGCCATCCCTGCTCTGCTGGTCTGCTCCAAGGCCTGCTCCCGCTCAGGCTCTCCGAGCAAGGGCTTTCCAGGCCCTGCTGGCTTGGGGATGACGCGTCTGCTGACCAGCGGGGGATGTTGTGGTTCTTGGGTTCTTGTGATGGCTTCCCCCTCACAGCGGAGTGCGGTATGAAGGCCGTAGGAGAACTTGCATTTGTCTGAAAGCCTCGTCTTTTTCCTACAGTGACTAGACCAACGACGAACATGTGTCTGACCCACGCCCTGGTGTTTCAGTTGGCTTGCAGGTAGGTGAAAGTGGACGTTGGGTAAGGAGGACCGAGGAAGAACGGATGTGTTGGAATGACGGTGCTGGAGAAGATATTGCAAGTGCCACGGACGTCAGGACAGCACAAAGATCAGATTCACCAGAAGTGCAGCCAGAAGGCCCCTGAGCGGCGAGGACGACGAGACTTTGACCTGCGTACTTTGGACACGCTGTCAGGAGCGGCCAGACCCTGCAGAAAGTCGCTGTGCTTGGTACAGTAGTGAGCCAATGACAACGAGCACGGCCCTCAGCGAGGTGGGCTTGTCCCATGGCCGCACCGACGGGCTCAGACATGACAACCGAGGGAGGCGGCTTGAGACAGGCCGCATCCCTTCCTATTGTCCGTGAGTTGGAACTGGCTGGATGGCACCCAAGAACCACAACATCCCCTGCTGGTCAGCAGACGCGTCATCCCCCAGCCAGCAGGGCCTGGAAAGCCCTCTCTCGGAGAGCCTGAGCGGGAGTGGGCCTTGGAGCAGACCAGCAGAGCAGGGATGGCACCGCCCATCCGTGCCGACGGAAGGCCGGGCGGACGAGAGGAGGCGCGGCTGTGCACTAACTCAGCAGAGCCCTGGCTTCCCAAAGAGTCACCTCCTACACAGGGAAGTCCGAGGGGGCCTGTGGTTGTGAGGTGCCCCCTAGTCGGTTCCGGCTCACAAGGACCCCATGGATACCACCCTGTCCTGCACCAGCCTCACCACTGTCCTGTGCTAGGCCTGCTTCTCCATCACCACCCTCCACTTCACCATGCAGGGCATCCTTCTCCAGGGGCTGGTCTCTCCTCAGAGCACGTGAGACGGAGCTTCCTTGGCCCTTGCCCCTCAGGAGCACTCTGGCCGTGGTTCTTTCTGCGGCAGCCCTGCGTACTTTCAACAGCCATTGTAGTAGCTCCCCAGCCTAGCCTACAGCCATCAGATCGGTGCTGACTCACAGCGACCCTGTAGCACAGAGCAGAGCCACCCCTGTGGGTTTCCTAAGCGATCGGACTTTACAGGAGCAGGCTGGCTCATTTCTGTCTCTTAGAGAAGCTGGGGGCTCGAACCACTGACCTTTCGGTTAGCAGTCAGAGCGCACGCCACCACGCCTCCAGCACAGGCAATTACTTGCTTATCATCTTGATAACAAGAGGTCGGCTGTTAAACTACTAGCTGGATGGTTGGGTGGTGATGGGGGGTGGTGAAACCCACCCAGAGGCCCTCAAAAGAAAGGGCTGGCAGCCTGCTCTGAAGCAAGCGAGCTCTGCCCACACAGCTGCTCCCCACAATGGTGCCCACCTTGAGTCAGGAAACCTTTCTAAGGTGGAATAGAGGCGGCCTGACAGAGCTTAACACATTCAGTGAACAACCCAAACAGTTCTGTCTGAGAGAGTTAACATGGGCAACGTCCAAAGTGGGGGGATATTTGAGGGTCACACGATAAAGCCATCATTCCCTTAACACGCAAAGCGCTCAACCAATCACTCTGAAGGGACCGTCAGCCCGAGAGGAAACACTTGGCGAATCCCCACCCCCACCCCAACTAATATGTGTGGGAACCCCAACCCCACACCCGTGGTCCTAATCCCTTGGGGGATTTCTGTGTGGATGAGGCCAGCGCTTGCCTCTGGGCTTGCGTGTGACTGTGGCACTTATATTTCAAATGCCAGCAGGGTCCCTCAGGGTGGACAGGCTCGGGCAAAGCTTCCAGATGAAGACAGACTAGCAAGGAAGATCCCGTGATCTGCTTCTACAAGAAGCAGTCAGTGAAGGTTACCAATAGCAGTGCAGCTCTGTCTGGCAGCAGACAAGATGAGCCTCTGAGGTTGGAAGGCCTCAAAATATGCCTTGGGGGGAGAGGCGTGCTCAGAGCAGAGGCCCCCTTAGTGATGCGGATGAAGAAGGGCAGGACTTGGAATGAGAGGAAAAGGCTGCATACACCCTCTAGTCATCAGAACGGGGAATGTAGGACGGGGGAACCTAGGGAAATGGAAGTCTTCAAAATGAAATGGAGTGCGTAAACTTTGGTTACTTGAGGCCTGAGTGGGCTGAAGCGAACTGGCATTGGCCATTTTGAGTTGGACAATCATATGGCCTACGATGACAAATTCAGAGACCTGTCCTAAGCACAACAAGTCAAAGATCAGATTGTATCCACATGCTTACGGAGAACACCAGGGGGAACAGGCGGCGCAGCCGGACAAGCACTGGACTGTTCACCTCGAAGCCCACCAGTTTCTCTGAGGGAGAAAGGGCAGCTGGTCTGCTCCCATAAAGACAGATGGCCTAGAGGCCTAAGTAGGGTCACCATGAACCAGAATGGACTCAAAGCAGTGGCAGTTACATCATCACCTGTCAATTTGAGGAAGGGGCGGAGTCTGGCCTGTCAATCAGGCCATAGCCAATGAGACCTCCTTGTCAGCATGTCCTTCTCCTGAGGATTCTGGGAACTCTCGTCTTCCTCTCTGGAGGCAGGACACACACTCTCCCTGCTAGACATTCCTCTTGCCCAGCCACATGGAGCGAAGCTGATGGAGCCGTGTGAAGACCCCTGCCAGCACTGAGATGCTTCCACCACCACTGGATCCACAAGACTTCCCACCCACTGGCCTGGGATCTTCCTGCACTCAGCATCATTGCATGTGTTGCGTGAGTCTGAAGAGGAATTTATAGACTGGTATTGGAAATATGGGCTAATATCAGACTTATGGACTTGATCTGAACAGGGCTGAGATGTGTTCTTAATATACAATTAGTCTTTGATATAAAGTTCTTTCTTAGACACATATGAATGTCTCTGGATTTGTTTCTCTAGTCCACCTGGACTAACACAAAGGCCTTGAGCTTTTTGTTTGTTTGACAAGGAAGACCAGTTAATACAATTATTATTCAAATTTATTTGTCAACCACCAATGTCAAGGTTGAGAAATGGATTGTTTTAACCAACTTTTGCTGTTTGAAATTTATGAAACACACAATCAAAATGTATTAATGATTATTGTCGATTGGAATGTGAAAGTTAAAGACAAAAACGCAGGACTGGAGTTGGAAAACATGACCTTGTGATAGAAATGAAGCTGGAGCTCACATGGCGGGATTTTGCAAAACAAATTAAGTCACAACAACATAAATGATGGCAACGATACAGGTGGACTTCAGAAATGAACACAGAGAAATCAGGTGGATGACATCTGTGCAGGTGCTCCGGAGAGTAGGGGGCCCCCACTGGGAACATGGAATCCATGGCTTATACGGTCGTCCAAGTCAAAGCTGAGGAAAATCCAAACAAGTCCATGAGAGCCAAAGGACAACGGTGAAGATGCCCACCTGAATTTAGAGACCATTTCAAAACAGTTTGATGCACTGAACACTACAACTAAAGGCCAGATGGATCGTAGAGTGACATCAGGGACATCACACAGGAAGAAAGCAAAGGTTATTTTTTTAGAAAAGAAAAGACCAAATGGGTGTCAGAAGAGAGTGAGATTTACTCTTGAAAGTAGAGCAGCCAAAGGAACTGGTGGAGAGAATGGAGCGTGAGAACTGTGTAGCAAAGACGGCTGTCTCCTCTTGGGAAAGGCCAATGGAGCTACATCTTTGTCCTCCAAGGGCAGCAGAGGCCCATCCCAGAGCAGCTCAGAGCTCAGCCATTGGAAGGAGCACAGGAAGGGGAGCCTTCCGGGTTCCCAAGGGTGGTCCCCGCTCCTGGGCTTCAAAGCGTCAGGCGGCTGTCAGCTCCCTCCCAGAGTGTGCAGTTGCCATTAAGGCACTGGTTGCTGCAGAGAACTGTGGGTCACCATGCCCAAGGAACAGACGAGTGGGACTGGCCAGGGCCAAGGCCGTACAGTGGCTACTAGGCCACTAGGAGAATGAGACTGCCCAAAGCCAGGTGAACAGGGTTGTCCTCAGGGTCTGGAAGACAGAGTTGACATCCATGGCCAGGGCCCCTCCACCCAGAATCCAAAAAGTGCGGCCCAAACCCACAGGCTGGAGGGTGGGGGGGGGGGGGCTCTTGCTTGGGTGGTCTGAGAAAGGAGGATTTTCAAATCATGGGACTGAATGTAAATTGCTCTGCTGGGTTTTCCAACTTGCTTGGGGCCCATTGTCCCTCCTTTGGCTCCAATCTCTCCCAATTGTTATGGGAACATCTCCCTTTCATCTACCCCACCAAGCTACATGGGAACAGATCATTTGTGTCTAGATTAACATACTCACAGAGGAAAAGGGTTTGCGCCCCAGAATGAAATACACCTAAAATCTCACCCATATTTGAAGTAGACAATCGAAAAGATAAATTTTGGGTCTGTAGTTAAGATTTTTGGCATGCTGTGGTGGGTGAATGTCTTTTGTTCATGAGAAAGACATGAATTTGGTGGGGCTAAAGGGTAGCTCATACGAATTGTATTATGTACCCCAATATAGGTGTCATAAATTCTTTCCTCCGGCGGCACTGTTAGATAAGCATTGAACTGCCCTCCTTAGGGTTGGCAGTTCAAATCCACCTGCTGTTCCATGCGAGAACATTGATGCTATCCCATAAAGGTTTAAGGCGTCGGAAACGCTAGAAGGGTTTCTGTGAGTCGGGATTGACTTCCTGGTTGTCGGGTCCCTGTGGTTCTCATTGCATTTGGGATGTGTTGTGTTCATGACACAACTTGCTTGCTTGCTGAAAGGGAGGAGGACTTGGAGCACAGGCTGATGAAGATCCAAGACTTCAGGATGGATTTTATACCTCAATGTAGAGGCAACAAAAATCCTGACAACGACCATTAGGCCACACCACGGTACCTGGAGAAGGGTGGACATGGTCACAGATTCACCTTGCTCGGATCCACAATCGGTGCCCATGCCAGCAGCGATTCCGAACTCCAATGACATATTGCATTGGGTGAATCTGCTGCACAGGACCTCCTTAAAGTGCTCAAGAGCAAAGATGGCACGTGGAGGACTCAGGTGTGCCTGACCCCAGCCAGTCTTTTTGATGGTCTCATATGCGTTTGAACCTGACCATGAATGTGGGAAACAAAAGCACGCTTACCTTAGAATTACCGCTTACCTTAAAATTACAGCAACAAGTCTGTCCCCGGAGAAGTATCGCCCATGCTGTGAGATCTCTCCTCCTCTGACACGCTATCAGGATGAAAACGTCTCGCTTGGTGAGATCACGGGCAGCAGATGGAGGCAGCCGAGGCAGACTGAGCCAGTGGCTGCACTGCGGGCCATGAGCTGCGACTTGAACCCGGGGCGCTGGCGCAGGCTTCGTTGTGTTGTGTTTGTGCACCGGCCACTGTGAGTCCGACGGGCTCGGCGGCACCGAGAGGCAGGGCGCAGGCAGGGGCATCTTATACCAACCTCTGCTGAGACACGTGCCACGAAACGGAGCAGACGCGGCGGTGGAGACGTCCAGCCGCGGGGCCGTCCTCCCAGAGGGTCCCGGGAGCGTGGTGGTCAATCTGGCGCGGAGGCGCGGAGGCGCGGAGGCAGGGGGCCCAGGCTGCCAGGCTCGCGTGGCCGCGGCGAGAGGGGAGCGTCCGGCACGCCTGGCGCAGTTCTCACGCGCGCGCGCGCGCGCACAGTTGCACGCGCGATTTAAATCGCTGTGAATCCGAGCGAGGCAAACCGCAGCCCTGGCTTCCCGGAGCTTGGCAGACGGTGGGTGGCGCGCTCACCTCGCCACTGAGCCTGTCGGTCCCTGTCCCGACACTCAGCTGTGGCCAAAGGACCCGGTCACCCCAGGCGGTGGCTGTCCGTGGAGCTCTGTCGTCAGGAACCCCGGGCGTCAGCGCAGAGCTGCGGCCTGATTTTGGGGGCGGGGGTGCTGAGCTTGCTTAGAGCGCCTGTGGGCCTCGAGCGAACCTTCCCGGGCAGCTCAGCGGGCTGTCTTGCCCTCAGAAGACTGGAAGCTGGCGTCACGTTTCCGATGCCGACAGCGCCAGCGCCCTGGTGACAAGCGCCAGCGGTGCTCCGTACACTTTTCCACGAGGGGCTGCGGCGCGCGGCCTGGGGGAGTGGCTCCATCTCCGGGAGGACGGGCCCGCAAACACGCGAGGGGCAGTCCTGCGGGTGGGCTCAGGCGAGCAAGCGCTGCAGCAGTCACGTGACACGGACACGCGTTTCTTCCGTGAGGACTCATTTCAGCCTGGAGACAGGCCTGCCGGGAGGAGCCGTGCGGGCGCACTGCCCTCGGTGGTGGCCCTACCTCCCATATACCTTGGATTCCCGCCCTTAGGCCCACACCCCCAGCCCCAGCTGGTCCCGCCCACCCGCCCAGCGGAGCCTTTCTCAGTGCTGGGCGACACCGCCCTTGCGCGGCGATACCGGGAACTGCGCGGCCCTAAGCCCCTGTGGAAGGGTGAGGAAGGTGACCTTGAGAACCAGCCAAGTTGGGCCAGGTGCCCGTGGGAAAGACGACGCTCCGCCTCTCTGAGGGAAGGCCGCTCAGAGGCAGGTGTCACTCCTCCTCTACACCAATGCTCCCACTGCACACTCATGCACTCACTCCCATAGACACACTCTCACACTTACTCTCTCCGAAACACGCATACCCGCCACCAGCACAGGTCCTGGACCACTGTGGCCCCGTGGGCCACAGCCGGGAGGGGTGGGCAGACTTCCAGAGAGAGCAAGGGTCTCCCTGAGACCTGTGAACTCAGGCTCTGACTATCCCTCTGTGGGGGTGCAGGCCCTCCCCCACTTGTCTAGGCCCTAGGCATAGACTGCCAAGGGAAAGCCAGCAGGCCTGGGGGTAGGGTTGGGGTGGGGGACAAGACAGGGAGGGAGGCAGCTAAGACCAAGCCAGGTAGCCAGGGTAGGGGGTCGGAGTAAAGCCAAACAATGATGCCAGGCAGAGTCCCCCCCCCAGGGATGGCTGGGGGTATAGGGGGGCCCCAGGGGCCAATGCTGGGTACTGACTGATGCTAAATATGGGAGGGGTGAGCTGGTTGTGAACCCTTGGTTGCTGTTAACCCTTGAGTTGACCCCAATGCAGGCCGACCCATGTCCAGCATAGAAGAGGAGGCTCCGCCCCACATGATTCCCACGCTGGGACTCCTGTTCACTGGCTGATGCTTAGAAGCTGACCACCAGGCCTTCTTCCTTATCCACATTAGTCTCCCTTCCAGGTCGCAATGCCACACAGACCCCCCAGGGCAGATGGACAGAGGCCATTCATGATGTGCCCTGGCCAGGAACCACAGCCTAGGGTTCCTTAGGGGCTGCCTCCTTGGTGCCCAGGCTGTGTCTCCAGGGGGAACCGGGTGGGGCATTTAAAGAGAGCAGTGAATGGTCGGGGGCAGGGGACAGCGCCCTACAACTGCCACCCTCGGGTCTCAGGCCAGCCAAGAAGCAGGTGGACCTGGTTGCAGCCGTCTTGGTGAAACAAAATACAGTGCTGCCCTGCAACCAGGACACTGGGTTCTCATAACCAGGGTCCAGATTTCGGGAACTCTCCTACTGGGCATGTCTCCAACCTGCTAGCGTGGCAGGATACATGCTTCATACAGTACAGCAGGCATTTCTTAATGAATACACAGACGGTGTAGGGACCCGGGCTCATGTGAAAGGGCTTGAGCTTCCTCTCCTCAAGCTTGCATAGTGCTCTGCTCCTTTTGAAAAACCGGAAGTGCATGTTTCAAATGCAAAGCAATGCAGAAATTTATATGTATACACACACGCACTTGTGCAACTCGTGTGTCCTGGGTCTTAGAGGCAACAGAAGGGAAGGCTTTCTGATACAGTGTGATCCTCACAATAGCGGCCATGGTGGGGGAGGAGGGGAGTCCTGACAATTGGGGTGCCAACGCCTCTCTCCAGGGGTCTCTCCCGCCTGGTGGCCCTTGGCTTCCCCAAACACGATGTCCTCCTGCCCACATCTGCAGTGGTCTGCTGTTCAGGGTTGTCACTGACTGGACTTCTATTCCAGTCTGGCTCAGTCAGGAGGCTCGCGGGGGGCTTGTCCACCACGGTGACGCTGCTGGCATGCTTCCCGCATCACTGCGGTGTGCGCCACCACGACCGTGACGCAGAGACTCGCAGCGCGGTGGGTGGTTACCTGCAGGCAGAGTGCGGGTCTGTGCTGGGGGGGGCTCCTCCCACCAGGCTTATCCGGATGCCACGCCCATCGGCAACCCCCCCCCCCCCACTCCATTACCAAGGCAGGGATGTACGACCGCCCCTGCCGTCTCTGTCCGCCTTCACCTTGCAACCAGTGTCTCGCTCCGTCCTCAGGCCAATCTCCGGGAAGTTACCCACTCCGGATGGATCTCGTCCTTGCCCCATCACAGCCCCAAGAACAGGCACCCGCGCAGGCAACTGGGCGCCGGCCAACGGTGGCCCCGCCTCCGACCCGTAGGTCGGGCGTCCCTCCCGTCGCTAGGCAACTACCGCGCTGGTGACCTAGGACACCGACCAACTGTAGGTGGTGGTGCTGCCGGACTCCTGAGCCCCGGGCGTCAGCACAATGGACCTGATCATTACCCAGCAGCTGGCCCATGCTGACAGCCAGCAAGGTGGGCCCACGACCACGGCGACCCCCGCTCCGAGGAGATTGGGATGTGGGGACCCGGCACGGTCCCACCCCCGCAATCCCGCGCAGCTCGCTGGCCTCGCACTGCGGTGGGGACAGAGTCAGGCTCGGGTGCCTTTTCCACAGGACGCCGCTACCCACTGAGCAAGATCCCCGACCCCCACCCCACCCCCACCCCGTCCTCTGCGCTTCTCGGGGCGGGAGGGACCCATGGGAGGCGGTGAGAAGGGAAGGGTGCTGTGGACTTCCACAGGGGTCCTCTTAGGGCAGGGCCAAGCTCCTGACCCCAGGACCACCTGCCATAACTCAATGATGCGGTCGGCAGCGGCGAGTGACCGGTTCTCGCCCACCGTGTGCACAGATGTGGCCTCCCTGTGGAAAGCTTATGAGCTGATCAAGTCGGCCAACCTGGGCAAGTCCGAGTTCGACCCTACTGAAAGCTTCAGCCCCGACCTGTTCATCCTGTGTGCCGAGCAGGCGCTCAAGGTCTGTCTGGGACCCCTCACCCAAGGGGCATATGAGGTGGGCAGGGATCAATGGCACACAGGATCTAGGGCCTGTGAGGACTCTCTCTGGCTTCCAGATGGGACAGCAGGACATGAGCCAGGACTGCATCCAGATGTACTTCAAGGTCAAGGGGCCCGTCACCCAGTTTTTGGGCCGTGCACACCTGTGCCGAGCCCAACTGTGCGCCCCAAAGTCCCCGGAGAACCTGGTGAGTTGGTGGGCCTCGGGGTCTCCCCATCTTACTCCCCACTGTTCATCTGACTTAGAAGTCCTGGCTGTAACACTGCCATGTTCTTGGTGGCCAGGCCACTTCTATCATGTCCATTCAAACTCCCAGTGACCCTGTGGGACAGAGCAGGACTGTCCCTGTGGGTGTCTGAGGCTGGTGGTCTTCCTGGGACCAGACAGCCCTTCTTTCTCTGGGAGCAGTCAGCAGGTTTGACTCCTGGCCTTGCTGTTCATCTGCAGCCAACAGTCATCCCACAGCACCCTCGGGCTCTTTCCCATTGGGAAAGGGTTGCCTATTTGTTGTCCTCTGAGTGAGCTTCCCCTGGGGACCACAGGAGACGTGTCCAAGGCTCACCCTTCGACCCAATGTGCCTGCCTGGATAGCTCTCAGAATAATGTTCAGCAACGTGAAGCTTGATACCTAACCCACGTCCATAGCCAGCTGAGAAGCCAGGTGCCTGTCCAGAGACTGTCCAGCAACTGTGGAAGCCAGGCTGCCCTGGGTGCCGCCCGCAGGGTGACTGGGTGCTCGGTGCCTATTTCAGGCGGAGTTCGATGATTGCGTGACCCAGTACATGAAGACAATAAACTTTGCCAAAGGGGAGCCCAGGTAGGTCAGCCAGGGGCCAGTCCCCTTGGTGTTGTGGACACTCGGAACTGGGGTGGGCCGAGGCTCTGCCTGCTGGGGCACACGGGTCTCTGTCCTGCTTCTTTTCTGTGGGTTCACTGTGCCTGTGACTGGCCTCTCCCCAACACTTCTGTATGATTGGCTGGAGTCTGTGTTCTTGACTGCCTTACTCAAGTCTCCAGCCCACCAGGGAACATATCTGTGTCTAGAACTACCGTGGTAGGGGATGGATGGTGGTGTCCTTCTTCTTCTTTTCATGTGCCTGAAGCCCATGGGATAAAGCCAGGCAATGGTTCGGGGTTACATTTTGCTTCTATTGCCCCCAGGGCCGGCCCGCCTCCAGGCTCTCCTCTCTCCACCTCTCTGTGCCCCATGCCCATGTCCTGCTCTCCCACCCCTACCGCTCGGTCCCCTCCCCTACCTTTCCCCTGGCTGATGCCCGGCCTTCTCTCTGGACACAGTGGAGATGTGCCACACATACACTCGACCCTGCTGTGCACTCCCAGTCTTGTCACCCCCACCATGGGGGCCGCTGGGAGGCCCAGGCCGGAGGAGCTCCCTGGGATCCTTTCAGGGGCCTTGGCCAGCTTGTGGGATGCCCAAGGGAGGGAGGAGGCATCAATTGGGGCAGAGCTAGAGCCATGGGACCAATGATGGCTGCCCTGGAGGAGGCTGGGGGACAGCTAGGCTTTTGTCACTTGCTGGGGATGGCGAGGGTGCGGACTTCCTCCCATGAAGGGCTTTGAGTTGCATTGTGGGAGCCGGTGTGACCTGGGCCCCCCTCTGACCCTGCCCGCAGGTATTACTTCCTGGTCTATAATGCCTCGGTGCTCTACTGGCAAATGGTGAGGCCGTTCCTCAAGCCTGGCTTCCGCCATCACCTCATCTCCAGCCTCTCACAGATCGTCCAGGTGTTAGCCCAGACCAAGGAGGAGGACAAGGAGTGGCAGGCCACGCTGATGCTGTGAGTCCAGCCCTCCCTCCGCCTCCCAACTCACCCGTCCACTCTGGGGGTCTCAGGAGGCCCCAGGCCTCAAAAAAGAAACCAAAAGTGGTTTCCCATGGAGGGCTTATGAGATCAGAAAGACCCTTAATCGAGGCGAGGTCAGCTTACTCAGGGGCAGGCAGTGACCACTCTTTGACACTCGGTGCTGGGACTGGGACAATGACAAACACCGGAGGGCGCCTGGCACCCACTCACTGTCTCCCTGGCCCCCTCTCATCAGCAGCCCCTCTGCTTGTCCTGGATCTCCTCGCAGGGAGAACCCCATGCGGCTGCCTGCCGCTCCTCATTGTTGGTTCCCCGGTGCTGCCAGGTGCCACTGGGCACCCTGCAGGCCGGAATGAAGCTCAGCCCAGCTGCGCCATCCCCACGATGCTTAGGTTTGAGCCATGTTGCAGCCTCGGGGTCAGTCCATCTCGATCCCCTCGGGATCTTCCTCTATTTCTCCGACTTTCTGCTTCACCAAGTGTGGCGTCCCTGTCCAGGACCAGCCCCTTAGAGGACGTGTCGGAGTGAATGAGCAGCCTGATTCCATGGCCATCGCAGAGCCTGCTCACTGGCTGGCATGGCACATGGGGAAGGACTCGGGGTGTTTCGCACTGGGAAGCAGTTAGGAGCGCGGTTGATAAAAACGTCCTGGTTTTGATTGCTGTGTGAACAAGGCCTGTTGCTTCTCTTGCGTGGGCAGTGGGGACACGAGGTGGAGAATGCTGACAAGGCGGCCCCTACAGCGTGTGTCTGGGGGCACCGTCACCCCACAGCCCCACGTTCTGGGCTACTCAGTGGGGGAGGAGTGGTGTCTCTGTGGGTACCAGCCGTGTCCCTTCCGTGGCTGAAGGTGGCGAGTGACTTCGCACGTGTCTGCCGGCCATTTGTGTGACGTGCTTATTTCATTAGGCTCGTTGTTGTTGTTTTTTAACAAGCTGAAATACTCCTCCTATTATCTCGACACCAGTCCACCAGCAGCAGGTCAGGGTGCCGGGAACACACTCTTCCACTCTGAGACGGACTGGGCCCTCTCCATCCATCATTTTCTGAAAAGCAGTTTTTAATTTGGACAAAGTCTAATTTATTCATTTGTTTCTGTTTGTGGTTAGTGGGTTTGGGCTCCCAGATTGCTTCTCTGGGGGGCTTTGTGGTCTTTGCCCCTACCTTTAAGGCTGAGTCGTTTTGAGCCCGTTTCCTGTGGGAGCCGGGGGCCCCCTCTCCCCTCAGGCCTTCTATGTCCCAGCCCCGCTGGCTAAGAAGGCCCCCCTCTCCCCATGGGCCTTCTCCTGGCCAAGAACTCACTGCTGTTCCTCGTGGCTCCCTCTGCAAGCATGTCCGCTTGTCCTGGGGGCTGCTTCTCAGACAGGCCCCCACTCCCCTGGCCAGACAATGGGTCCACGTCACGGGCATGGATGCGACCTGCTCTGGGCTCTGCAGTGCGACTCAGAGGCCTGATCTAGCTATGGGCACACATGGTGCACGGGTGGCCCTCATGTGGTGCAGTGACATGCTCAGCAAGGGACGGGGCCCCTAACCCTAGTGCTGCCTCCTGGTTTTAAAACTCCGCTCAGAGAATCTTGAGGGTCATCAACATTTTAGCAAGAGAAACATGGACATAAGTGCACGTGAGCATGAATGTTCTGGGTGTGGGTGAACTGTCACTAGGGGGAGTGGCTGCATGTCTACTCTGATGGCAGAGGGCCCGGTCGGTGGCAGGGGGTGGGGGCGGTGGCTGAGGAGCCCCAGCAGCAGACTGCAGCTCAAGCTGTGTAATAGTGTCCGGCTGCTGGCTGGGGCCTGTCAGTCTGCACGCGCGCTTGGGGTCAATGAGAGAACGCATCTCAGAGACATCGCCCGGGCTGGAAGCCGGGCTCTGCGGGTGATTAGATCGGCAGTTTGGGGTGCTTTAAAGGGGAATGGAGTACAAAGGCAGACACTCTGTAAGAGGCTCCTTTTTCATGTCCTGGGCTATTGCAGTGTGGGTCGTCGCTGGGTCTTCTGGTTAGTGGCTGCCTCACTATCCTGTCCCCATTTCCCGAGAGCCGACCTGGGCGGTAAAGGGCTCTGTGGTTACTGCTCAAGGGGCTGGTCAACCTCTGGAACTATCTTCCCAGAAGTCGTGAAACATGACAGCTAAAAGGAACCGGGCACTGGCTTTTGAGTAGGAAATGACCGTTACCACCCCACCCCCGGCCCCCTGTCCTGCAGAGAGCTGCTTGAGTGTTACCTGGATGCTGGGAGGCACGAGGATGCTGCCAAGTTCTGCGCCACCGCGGCCCCCTTTATCAAGACCAATGTGCCGCAGAGGTACCGGCAGATGTTCTCCATCATGGTAAAGTGGCCCACAGGAAACGTGCACAATTACGCATTTGTATGCCAGTGTGATAGACAGGGTTCTCTAGAGAAACAAACCCGGGATTCTTAGGATTTTATATGTAAAGAGAGATAGAGGTAGAGACATATACAGCACGAAGGAGTATAACAGCTAATTGGTCCACACAGCAGTACGGAGGACTCAGTTCAACTCACTTCCATGGAACAGTCAATATATTGGAAGTCTTTCAACTCACGAGGGCTGCTGGGTTCAAGGTCAAGGACTCAGACAGCTGAGTCTTTCCTAGGGCAATGCAGGCAGCAAACGACAGGATCCAACAGTCCCAAGCTCAAGTGATATACACACCAGCAGCATGACGAAGCAGGTCTTGAAGGAACTTCAGGTTCTAGCCACACGATCCACGGGTTGGCTGTCCCACAGGTAGTGTAGCTCACAAGTTGAGGCAGAGAACTAGCTAAAGCAGCTGCACGCTGGTCCAATCACCAGAGAGCAAGAGAGAGAGGGGCAGGGCTTGCCGAGCCCTCCAATCAAACTGCAACCATATTAATCCCACATGTTCCTATTGGCTAGGTTGGCACAATAAACCTACCAATCATAGCCAGGGTTCAGAAACCACAATTAGAAACACACAAACCCCTAAGTAGATCGATCCAACCAGACATCAAACAGGCACACACAACCCACAGGGGCCAAGGTGAGTTGGCGAGCAGTGCTGCTGGGGTTCCCACTCATATGCCCTAAAATCTGCCTCTGCGGCCAGCTCTGAGGGGTGCACCCATCCCTGTCTCATCGGGACAGCTGAAAAAGGAAGCACACACTCTATTTGATGGTGGGGGTGTGTGTAATTTTGAGGTCAAGGCTAATATCAAAGTTTTAACGAAGTTCAGGTGATGTTCTCCCAAATCACTGGATTTGCACAGCAAGGTCACAGGGTGCTGTCCCCAGCAAACATCCGCTCTTAGATGGATCCAGGGTTTGAAGGAAGGTCAGGAACACCACAGAGACGAGACAACACAGGAAGACCATCAGCCACAGTGAACGAGGGGCTGTGGCCACGTCCAGATTGGTGCAGGAAGACCGCAGATTGGATCCACACGGGGATCTCATGGACTCAGATCTCACAGACTGCAAGCAGTGGCCTTGGCCTTGGCAAGCTTTCAGCTTGGTGAGAGCCAGAAGCCTGGTCTTTCCATCGGCCATTTAAGTGAGGTCAAAGCTAATGAAGATGGTTTTATAGAACGAACCATCACTGGGGTTAGCCTTGAATTGGCCCTCACGGTCCTGAGAGCAGAGCCTGCTGGGCCATGGCAGGCCACACAGATTCAGACAGAGGTTATGGTGGGTTTTGGGTGCAGATTCAGTTGGAGGTTATGATGGGTTCTGGGTGCAGAGTCAGAGGTTATGGTGGGTTCTGGGTGCAGACAGTCAGAGGTTATGGTGGGTTCTGGGTGCAGATTCAGTCAGAGGTTATGGTGGGTTCTGGGTGCAGAGTCAGAGGTTATGGTGGGTTCTGGGTGCAGATTCAGTCAGAGGTTATGGTGGGTTCTGGGTGCAGAGTCAGAGGTTATGGTGGGTTCTGGGTGCAGACAGTCAGAGGTTATGGTGGGTTCTGGGTGCAGAGTCAGTGAGAGGTTATGGTGGGTTCTGGGTGCAGATTCAGTCAGAGGTTATGGTGGGTTCTGGGTGCAGATTCAGTCAGAGGTTATGATGGGTTCTGGGTGCAAATTCAGTCAGAGGTTATGATGGGTTCTGGGTGCAGAGTTGGTGAGAGATTATGGTGGGTTCTGGGTGCAGAGTCAGTCAGAGGTTATGGTGGGTTCTGGGTGCAGATTCAGTCAGAGGTTATGGTGGGTTCTGGGTGCAGAGATCAGTCAGAGGTTATGGTGGGTTCTGGATGCAGATTTAGAGGTTATCGTGGGTTCTGGGTGCAGATTCAGTCAGAGGTTATGATGGGTGCTGGGTGCAGATTCAGAGGTTATGATGGATTCTGGGTGCAGAGTCAGAGGTTATGGTGGGTTCTGGGTGCAGATTCAGTCAGAGGTTATGATGGGTGCTGGATGCAGATTCAGTCAGAGGTTATGGTGGGTTCTGGGTGCAGATTCAGTCAGAGGTTATGATGGGTTCTGGGTGCAGATTCAGTCAGAGATTATGGTAGGTTCTGGGTGCAGATTCAGTCAGAGGTTATGGTGGGTTCTGGGTGCAGATTCAGTCAGAGGTTATGGTGGGTTCTCGGTGCAGATTCAGTCAGAGGTTATGGTGGGTTCTGGGTGCAGAATCAGTCAGAGGTTATGGTGGGTTCTGGGTGCAGAGTCAGTCGGAGGTTTTGGTGGGTCTGGGTGCAGAGTCAGAGGTTATGGTGGGTTCTGGGTACAGAGATCTGACAGATTATGGGGCTCCGGGGTCGCAGTTGAGAATTGGTCGGTTTCCCGGAGGACACAGGGTGGTCACCAGGACTGATGGTGACGGGCGAGTTTTTAGGACGTGGAAGACTTCACTGGCAGGACGACGGCCAAGCAGAGGGCGCTGCGGAGTTAGTGTCTTTTCCCACGGCAATAAGGCACCCTGGATCCTGTCAGCCAGCAAGGACTGTCCTATGCGCCTGTCCTTGAGAAACCTGGCCCCCCACAGGCACCCTGGCGCCGCCCCTGTGGACTTCTTTCTGTCACCCAAACTCAGAGGACGTTGGGAAAGGACAAGGCTGAGCGAGCGGAGGGCACCCAGGGTGGCCCTGAGGTGCTGAGAGCTGGTGTGCGGGAGGGCCGGCCAGCTTCACATGGTGATGGTTTTGTCTAATACAGGTTTCTAAGATTTCGCAGCAACACAAACGGACTTACCCTTGCAAACATGTTTAGAAGAAACCCCCCTCTTTATGATGTGAGGACGCGCTCAGCTTAACCCTGACACTTTGAAACAAAATGAAACATTTCTCCTCCCTTGTCACTCTGCATGGCTGCCTCGGTGACCGGAAGCTGTGAGGCGTCAGTAAGGACCACAGACCGTGTGTCTGCCCAGGAGAATTGGCTCAGCTTCCATCTGAGGAGCTCAGTAGGGAGCACGGTGGCAGGAGACTTGCAAATGAGAAATACAAGAAACTTTAAATTGGGGCACAAGAGGCTTTCAGAAGTTGTGGGACATGGAATAGAGCTAATTATTTGTTTGACCCAATTAACATTTGGACCCCTTTTACGGTAGGTCCGTTATGAATTAATGGATGAGTCTCATTTCCGAGAAGAAATGAAGTCTTCCAGTAGTCTGACCGCCTCTTTCTACGTGAACATGCTGAAAGCGTAAGTCGCCTGGGAGGGGCAGCCCTGCGGGGGGCAGGCGGGGCCTCAGGGGCAGTGGGGGAGAACTCCTGTGATGGACAGGGCACAGGACTACTGGAGGAGCGCCAGCCCTGCCCCCTCCTGTCCGCAGCGAGATCACAGGGAGCCAGCGAGGCAGAAGTGGCCTCTGAGCTGTCTCTGAGGACGAGGCTGGAGATTTGGTGGGGGAAGGAGGAGGAGGAGGTGGCAAAGGGGCAAGGGACAGCAGGAGGAGACATTCGGACATGAGGTCCTGTAAGGATAGCAGAGACCTGAGTGGTCACAGGAAAGGAGAGAGAGGGAGCACAGGGATTGTGGGAGCTCAACTGGAGGGGCATTTACAGGGTGAGCGTACGTGTGGTGGGGACACAGTGTGAGTGTGAGTGTGAGTGTGAGGGGGCAGGATGTGAGCGTAAGGGGACAAGTGAGTGTGTGAGGGGACACAGTGTAAGTGTGAGGGGCAGGGTGTGTGAGGGGACACAGTGAGAGTGAGGGGACACAGTGTGAGTGTGAGAGTGAGGGGAAACTGTGAGTGTGAGGGCATACAGGGTGAGTGTGAGTGTGAGGGGCACAGTGTGTGAGTGTGAGGGCACACAGGGTGAGTGTGAGGGGACACGGTGTGAGTGTGAGGGGACAGAGTGTGAGTGTGAGGGGACACTGTGTGAGTGTGAGGGGACACTGTGAGTGTGAGTGTGAGGGGACACAGGGTGAGTGTGAGGGACAGAGTGTGAGTGTGAGGGGTAGAGTGTGAGTGTGAGGGGCAGAGTGTGAGTGTGAGGGCACACAGGGTGAGTGTGAGGGGCACAGCGTGTGAGTGTGAGGGCACACAGGGTGAGTGTGAGTGTGAGAGGCAGAGTGTGAGTGTGAGGGGACACAGGGTGAGTGTGAGGGGCACAGTGTGTGAGTGTGAGGGCACACAGGGTGAGTGTGAGGGGCACAGTGTGTGAGTGTGAGGGCACACAGGGTGAGTGTGAGGGGCAGAGTGTGAGTGTGAGGGGCACAGTGTGTGCGTGTGAGCGCACACAGGGTGAGTATGAGGGCACACAGGGTGAGTGTGATTGTGAGGGGCAGAGTGTGTGAGTGTGAGGGGACACTGTGAGTGTGAGGGGACACAGGGTGATTGTGAGGGGACACAGGGTGAGTGTGAGGGCACACGGTGTGAGTGTGAGGGGACACAGGGTGAGTGTGAGTGTGAGGGGCAGAGTGTGTGAGTGTGAGGGGACACAGGGTGAGTGTGAGGGCACACGGTGTGAGTGTGAGGGGACACAGGGTGAGTGTGAGGGCACACAGGGTGAGTGTGAGGGCAGTGTGAGTGTGAAGGCACACAGGGTGAGTGTGAGGGGCAGAGTGTGTGAGTGTGAGGGGACACTGAGTGTGAGGGGACACAGGGTGAGTGTGAGGGCACACAGGGTGAGTGTGAGGGCACACAGGGTGAGTGTGGTCGGAGCACATTGCTAATGTTCTCTCGCTCTAGGAAATGGGAGAAAAATGAATTGCCCGAGGATGCCCCCTCCATCCTGAAGGCAGTCCACAGGCGCCTGGGGACGCACAACCACCATCGCCTACCTTTGATCCAGGACGAGAAGTGAGTGGATTTCACACCTGCAAAATGTGAAGAGAGAGGGGGGGGATCGTGATGACACCCAACTCCCACACCCCGTCTGCGCCGACAGTCTGCCGTGCGCATGGTGCCCATCGTGGAAGGTCAGCAGTGCTGGTCCACCGGCCCGCCCTGGGCTGACCGCTCCTGTAAGGAAAGCCGCGGCAGTCTCCTCCGCCCATGGGTGCTGTGGGTCAGCATCAGTCCGATGGCAGGTCCCTCTCACTTTGCGAAAGTGGAGTCGCTTAGGAAAGGCCGCAGGAAGGCCTGTTTCCTTGAGTAGAAAGGAGTCCTGGAAGGACTGGGGCATGGGCTCCCCCGGCCCGGCCCCCAGCAGGGACAGCTGTGTCAGGTAACTCCTTCCCCCCAAAGCCTTGCCTGCCTGTGAACACCAGGCTTATTTGGGGTCCTTGGCCAGGTGGTTTGGCACGAAAACTCCCACAGAAACGAGTGGTGGCTGCTTCTTGAGAGATCCGGAGAGGCCTGGCTTCCAGCCATCCTTTGGTTTATTTATCTTTCCCCTTCCTTTTCCCGGTGGGTGTGGCTCCGTAGCCGTGGGCTACGTGGGTAGCTCTGTGCATGACCCTCGGCCTGTGAGCACAAGCCTGCTCCGACCGTCCTCACGGGTTCCGGCGGCTGCGCCCATTGTTGCAGCCCGGCTCGGTGTATCTGGGCCATGGTCCTGCTCGTTTCCACAGCCCCTCTACTTTAGCCTGTGTGACGCCTGCCTTCCCCAAGGACTGCTCTCTCCTGATGACCTGTCGCAGCATATGAGACGCTATTCCCCTCCACCCGCATCCAGTCTAATAGCAGCCTGGCTGGGCTTCCGTCTGCCTTCTGCTTAGTGGTCTTAGTGATGCACAGCCCCGGACCTCTGAACATGTGTTTAAGAGCAAGGACGTCCCCTGGGGGACTGAGGTGCACCTGACTCAAGCGTGGCCTCTTGAGCATGCCCTCACCTGTCTCTGCTGTGCCCCGAGCTTCCTGTCCCTGCCCAGCCACCAGCCTGCCTCCTGCGTGCACTCAGTGCAGATGACCATGGCCACAGCTGCCCTCCGTAGCCCGTCTCTCCACGTGTGATAAGGGTTACTGATCTGTGAGCTCTTCCTGAAAATGAGGGCGGGGGGGGGGGGTGATTGGCACCTGGCTGACCTGCGATGGGAGGGGCCAGGTTTAGAGTCAGAGATAGAGGTCCTTCCTCACCCCCATGTCCCCTGCCCGGCCCAGCTGTTGTGTGTGTGTGTAGGGGGGGAGCAGCATGCACCCCGGACTCTGCCTGCACCTGGACTCTGACTTGCAGACAGGAAACAATGCCCTTGGCACAGGCTGGCTGTGCGTCCTCCAGTCCAGCAAGACGGTCACCCCAAGGCTGGAGAGCTGGAGTCACCTGGGGAAATGGCTTGACTCGGCCCCCCACCCCCCGCCCCCCAGCTGTGCCAGCGACCTCCCTTCCTATATGTCAGGGACGCCTTTCTGCTACTCCATCCTGTTTCCTGGACAGTCCCTCCCGGGCTGACCGCCTGTCCCATGGGACCTTGTGTGACTGGCATGTCCCTGTCACCGTGAGACCCTGACTACTCCTCTCCCCCAGGATTCTCCTGCTGTTTGAGCTGGCGCGACTGTCCCTGAACCTGAGGTCCGAGGAGGTTGCTTCCGGCTGCATCGCAGACCTGAAGAAAATGGAGGATCTGGTATGGCCATGCCGTGCCCACTGCACATGACGACACCCGCCCTGGAATGACCCCCCCCCACTACCTGGTGGGGGACCCATCTCCCCAAGGTCCTGCTCCTCAGGGTCTGCAGGGTCACTCTACACTGGCCGACCACATTCACACAGCTGCTCCCCACTTCACTGCACCGGACAGCCACATCCAGGGAGCCAGTGGGGCACAGTGTCGATGGGAGAGGAAGGGGCTGATGGGCTGGCCCACCCGACATAACTGGGAGCCATCGAGGGGCACATGGGAGAGGAAGGGGCTAGTAGATCAAGCTCGTGGGATGGGATTCCTCCCCACGAGGTGTGAGCAATGTGCCCACAGAACTCTAGCTCCTGAGAGCAGGTGCACTGCTGCCCGGGGTGGGGAGGGCAGCGGGCCGGACAGCAGGGTCCCAGGTGCGTGGGGACGCTGTGTGTGAATTATGGCGACAGTCTGGGTCTGCCCCCGGGTGTTGTCTGAGACGGCATGACTGGCACATTTAACTGTGTGCACTTAAACTTCAACAAAGCTGTTACCAGGAGACCCGCCACCCGTCAGCACATGAAGGCGGTCATTTGGCAGATGCAAATGACTTTTGTTAACTATGGAGCTCCCCCACCCGTCTCTCGGAGCCCCTCCTGCCCGCCCCTGGACGCATCAGTGTCTGCACGGAGCTACCGGGCTAGCTCGGGGAGTGGGGAATGTTCTGGGGGAGTTTCAGAGGCCCATCAGCGTTGCTGTGCCCGTGTCGTGGGCTGGGGTGTTCCTGGGGAGGAGGCGCCCTGACTTGGCTTTGAATGCCTGCCTGCATGCAAGAGTGGGCTCCTCGCAGCTGTGAAGAAGTATTGTGGGGACCTCCATGTCCGACAGGATCCCGGGAGGCTGATGGAGGTCGAGTGCCTAGAGTGTGAGTTTGAAGCCTTCAAGCTGGAGAGTAAGATGAAAGGCTACGCCCGAGTGGCTGTGGAGGTGAGCGGTACCCGCTCCTCACACTCCCCTCCCCACCCCAGGCCTCCTTGCTGATTCTGACCTGGGCCTGGCTCAAGGTAGAGGGCAATTCTGGGGCCTCCGTTTCCACCCCCTGTGAAGGCGGGGGGCAGGGCACCATGAGCCACCAGGTCCCACAGGTGGAGAGGAGAGCGTGGGGGTCACAGGAAGGACCCTTAACCCCAGCGGTCACGACCCAGGCATCCTGCCCCAGTGACAGCAGGAGACAGCAGGATGCAGTGACAGCAGGATGCAAACAAAACCCAAAAGCAGACTCACAGCCATCGAGTCCGTGTTGACACACCACAACCCTTTAGGACAGGGTAGAATTGCCCCTGTGGGCTTCTGAGACTACTGCGATGGCAGCAGAAAGCCCGTCTCTGGCCGAGTAGCTGGTGGTTTTGAGCTGCTGATGTTGCAGTTAGCCGCCCAAACGGGCATTCATTTCCCGGGAGACAGTGGTTCTGGGAAGCCCAGGACAGGGAAACCACATGGGGGTGGGGGTGGGAGTGGGGGGGTTGTCCAGCTCTCTCCTGAGGCCACCAGCTGTCCCTGCCCTGTGTGCCTGGTGGGGAACGGCCTCTTGCCCCATGGGCCCCAGGGGCGGTCGCCAGGTGATGCTCTGCTCTTCCCAGAACCAGCTTCGCATCATCCAGCAGCTGGAGGTGGTACTGCAGCGTGCCCAGCACCTGGGAGACCCCAACGTCATCCACGTGGTGTGCACCACGCTGTGGAACCTCTGCCTCCCCCTGCTCCAGCACAACCTGCGCCACCACCTGCGCAGGGCCCTAGCCAGCATCGCTGAGGTCCTGGAGAAGATGGACAGGTAGGCACCTGTGTGCCACCACAGGCCGTGGACAGAGCCCCGGCTGCCACAGAGCTCACCTTGCTGTCTGACAAAGGGGAGTCTGCGGGAGGCTAGAGGCCCTGAGCCTGCACCCCTGGCAAGTGGCCAAGGTGGCTGGAGACTGCTCCCAGCCTCTCAGCAGGGACCCTAGGCCAGCACCAGGTCAGGCCCTAGAGACACCCAGAGAGAGACATGGCCCAGAAGTGTTCTTGGATCTGCTTCCTGCTGCTGGGGGTCGCCTACACCTGCCTCTCTATTGTCTTCTACACCTGTCTGTACTGAGATCCACACCTGCAACCACAGCTACAGCTACACCCACACCTACGTCTTCTTCGACACTGTGTTAGTCTGGGTAGACTAGAAAAACAAAATTAATAAACACTCATATTTTACAGGAGAGAGTTTTATATAAAGGGCGGTTGTACATTAAGCATCCCAACCCAGTCCAGTTGGGTTGGGATTAGCTCATATGTCCAAAATCGATCTACAAAGTCTTCCTCAATCTCACAAAACACACACTATGATCCAGACTGCAGGAGGAAAGCCGAATCAGTGAGCGTGTAAGCATCTCTGCACTGGCTGGGGTCTCCATGAGGCTTCTCCAGCACCCAGGGCTGCATCAGGGTAGGTCCATGTGGCTTCTTCTCCCCAGGGATGTCTCACAGGAAGTGAGTCTTGCCAGCTGAGGCAAAGAACTAGCTAAGGCACCAGCACATTGGTCCGACCCTCATAGAGCAAGAGACCAGAGAACAAGAAAGGCGAGGCTCACCAAGCCATTTAGCTCTCCACCCTTCAATTAATCCCACATGTGTTCATCACCCAGGTTGGCACAATAAACCTTAACTATCACATACACCTACATCTACACCATGTCTACACCACACCTACGTCTATACCCACACCTACGCCTATGCTTCCATCCTGACCTACATCTACACCTACACCTCCATCCACACCTACACCTCCATCCACACCAATACCGAGTTACATAGGATCTAATCCTGGTTTGGTAATGGCTGCTCCGGCACCCAGGCGCCCCAGCCTGGTGGGTCTGTGGGCACCTGTTCCATGTGCCTCCCTGTCAGGTTGGGGGAGACTGAGGTGGGACCAAATGCACAGCACAGAGCTGGGGAACCTGCCAGGCAAGCACAGCCCACCGGTGTGGGGAACAGAGGGGAAGGCAGTCCAGGGTGGGGAGATGGCATAGGGCACCCCCACACCATGCCCTTCCTCATCATGACCCCCATGCCACACACACACTGTGTCCCCACCATACTCCTCCCTACCGCCCCCCGCAACCTGTGCCCACACTGCCCCCTCCCCCATGCCCCACAGCCTTGTGCCCACACTGCTCTCCCCCTGTGCCCCACAGCCTGTGGGTGCTGCTGCGCTGCCAGGTGCACATGGAGCTGGCCCACCTGGAGGAGGACGAGGACCGCCTGGAGCCCGCACTGGAGCAGCTACGGAAGGCCCAGCGCCTGGACAGCCTGGGCCTCTACCAGGACCGGCTTCACATGGATGCCAACCGCCTGCACCTCTGCACCCTGCTCTACCAGCAGCCCGAGCGCGCGGAGGACATGGCCATCATGGCCATCGAGCAGGTGCCTGCCCGATGCTGGGGAGCCAGGGGAAAAGGGGCAACAGTGGTGGGTGGAGCTGGCCTCTACCCTGTAGGTCCTGGGGAACTGGAGGAGGGGGAGCAGGGATGAGGTCATAGGTCCCTGCCCAGGGATGAGGTCAGGACCTACCCTGTAGGTCCTGAGGAACTGAGGAGGGGGAGCAGGGATGAAGGTCATAGGTCCCTGCCCTGCCTGCCTGCTGGATCCTGGAGGGTCCTGGAGTAAAGGGAGCAGGGGGGTAGACCTGGGGTGGCGGTGCGGCAGGAAGAGGTGGACACATGTCCCTGCCCTGCCTAGCCTGCCCTGGGGTAGTGGGGACAGTGTGGAGTGGGAGGAAGGCTTCTTGTCTGGGGCTCAGGGCCCTTGCGCCTGTCTGGCAGCAGTGGAAGAAGATCCCCAGCACCTTGCCCCTGCAGGCAAAAAAGGTCATGCCCAAGGACAGTGTCCGGAAGAAGCGGGCCTTCCTGGTGAATGCAGGCCTGGCCCTGGCGCCCGACGCCTTCCAGATTGTGCTCAACAGCGAGAACGAGGCCAAAGGTGGGCGAGGAGTGAGGGCACTGAGGGAAGCAGGGGCAAGGATGCCAGGGGGTGCCTATGGAGGCCAGCGGAAACCTGCCAGCCCTCACAGCCAGATCATGGGGTCATAGGACCCCCAATCCACATAGCTCCCCACTCCATGGCCCTCAGGTCACAAGGCCTCTGTCCCCCTGGTCACAGGGTCCTCATAGTCACACAGTTCCCCACTCACATGGCCCCCAGCGTGTCTGAGAGGTTCCCAGGCTCATGGCCTGTCTCCCCCAACCCTCTTCCTGCAGTCTCCCTGGGGAAAAGCAAGAGCCGCTTCTCCGGCCTCTTCGCCAAAGCGCGACACTTCATCATCAGCGTGGAAAAGGCGGCTGGGCACCTCCGGAGACTGGGCAGTGAAAATGACCAGGAGAGGTGTGCGTGCTGCGGCAGCACCACCCCCTATTCACCCCCACCCCCACTCAGCCCCCCACCCTACTCACCCGTGCCCACCTGAAGACCCTCATCCCCATTCACCCTGTGCCCCAGGGTGCTGCCCCCAACTAACCTGCACAACCCCGTTGGGTGACCCCCAGCCCCCACTTATTCGTGCCTTCCTCAGAGGCCTCTACCCCTACTCTCCATGCCCACACCCTATGGGGTAGTCCTCCACCCCTGTTGCCCTGCTGTTCCTGCCACCAGGGGCAGACCCCCACTGCCCCTTGCACCCAGTTTACCTGACCCTGTGCCTCCCTCCCGGCTGGGCCTGGACATAGGATCCAGATCTGGGCAGACCTGGCCAAAGTGGCGAGAAAGCAGGGTGTCTGGGACGTGTGCAGGACCGCCAGCCGCTTCTGCCTGCTCTACGACTACATGAAGACCAAGAAGCCCATCCGGCTTAAGCGAGGTGTGCGGGGGTGCCAAGTAGGCATGGCCAGGCAGTCCACGCTGGCCCCTGACCCCGGCCCCAGGCAGAGCTACAGCAGGTCTCCAGGACAGGGCCGTGTCTCTGAACTCGAGGGGCGGGGCACCTTCAAGTGTAAAAGGATCAGGCTTCGTTGCAGACTCCCCTCGGATATGGACTTCCCCGGCCCCTGCTCTGGTCCTAAGGGCCTCATTCTGGGGCTCGGGCAGGAGAGGGGGAGGCGAACGGCTGGACTCCCGGCCAAGGTGTGCCTGTGTGGGGTGAAGAGACTGCAGGGACCAGGGAGGAGCAGGCTCTGCTTGGGGTGGCCGTCTCGGCACCAGGGACATGAGGGCCCAGGCTACCTGCTGGGACAGGCTGGTGGCAGGGCATCCTCCGTGGGGTGAACGTGGAGCAGAGAGCCCACGCCGGCAGGGGTGGGTCTTGTCCTGCTCCAGGAGTGGTCCCTCCGATGTCTGGGTAGCCCGGAGGCCACACTGACAGTCACTCGGTATTCCGCAGGGAAGAAGAAGCGGGGCCAGGACAAGGCTGTGCACGGCAGCGGGGAGCCGCCCGGGCTCAGCCTGCAGCGGCAGGATATGCCCAGGCTGCTGCGAAAGTTCGCCGAGGTGGGCTTCATCAATGCCGAGGTACGTGCGGGCCGGTATCGTCCACTCATGTGTCCTCGTGCAGGGGGCCAGAGAGCTCCTGGTGTCAGCCCTGAGCACCCTTCAGACTTGCGTCCCTCTGTGTGTGGGGACACAGCAGGCAGGGCCCTACTGTGGTGACAGGACGTTAGTGTCACAGGCAGCAAGGCTGCTGCGGCCACCCCTGAGCTGCCCACCCCTCTCCCCGATGGCCGTGAACCATGCAGTTCAGTGCATACTGAGAGTTGCCAGGAGCTGGCATTTGATGACGTGAGAGGCCATTCTCACTGGACAAGAGAGTGGCTAGCTTGCTTTTGGAGACCCCATGTGGCTGACCAGTGAGCGTGATGGACAGGTGAAGGACCAAACAGTAAGGGACAAGGCAGTGAGGGACTGTGTTCCGGGTACACCGTGGCCTCCTCACATATATGGGTGGGTGTTTGGACGCTGCCTACCTGTGGCTGAGTAGAGAGGGACCAGGTGGCAGCCAGTGAGGGGGCAGCTCTCAGGGGCTCACTCCACAGGCGACAGTCCATCTGCTGAAGTCTGAGGGGGTCCAGCTCAATGACCTCCCCGTCCCTCCTGAAGACACCAGTCAGCACTCGGCCGGCTACCAGGCCACAGTCCCTGAGGAGAATGCAGAGTGGGTCACGTACAGGTAGGGGCCCCACCTCAGCCGGTGACTCACAGGTGCCCAGCACAGTGTGACCTGCACACTTCGGTCAGCTCAGACGGAAGGACAGGTTGCAGAGGCAATGGGGACCTGGGCGGGGTCCATCTGGGTCCGGTGTGGCCGGTGGCTGACCACTGCTTGCCCAACACCCATGGACACCCCAGTTCAGCCCAGGCGCTCAGTGGTCCGGGAGTGGCAGGGCCAGGGCAGAGGCTCCCGGTCAGTTTAGCCCCTGTGTAGTACCCTCGGGGCCTGTGCACGCAGCAACTGGATCGAGAGCCTGTCACAGTACGCCATGAGCAACTGGCTGCGCTCCGCCGAGATTGGGCAGGAGATCGGCGAGGCGTGGATCGTGCAGAACGCAGTGGTGTACGTGCTCAACCACAACCGCCACCTCATCACCGCCGGCCGCCAGAGGGAGCTGGTGGGCGCGCTGCAAACCCTGCTGAACATCGTCAGGACCACTGGCCACAACGGGTGGGCGGGCCGGCGGGGCTGGGGAGGGAGGTGGGCGGAGCCTCAGCGGTGTGCGGGCCGGCGGGGGTGGGAGTCAGGGCCAGTGGGTGGAGTCGAGTCCAGAGAGGGGTTGGGGGGCGCCGCCGGGTTGGCTTGATGCTGGGAGGAAAGACTGAAGAAGACACCGCTAAACTAACAGCCCCCCCGGGGTTGCCCAGTGGGACAGTGGGGACCTCCTGCCGGGGGACTCACGCACGTAGCCCACGTGTGACGATGTCACAGTCCTCGAGAGGGTAGTCTGGGGGCCCCATAGAGTCGGAGCACACAGCCGGTTCTGGGTCGAGCGGCCTCCAACTGGCGCTCCCTTCTCCAGAGACGCAGTCAGCCTGGTGGGGATCTGCAACGCCCTGGCCCGGGGCCTGATTCTCAGCTGGATCCCCGCCCAGACAACGGAGAAGTTCCGGAAACTAATGCGGGGGACGCAGCCGCACGGGGCGCTGGACTCGGGGGCCATCTCGGAGGTCAAGACGGCGCTGGAGGTGTGCGGGGCGGAGGGGGGCACTGGTGGGCTGGGTCAAGCAGGCAGAGGGGTGAGTGCCGGCTCAGGCTCAGTTGCCCATGGGGAGGGATCAGCACTGGATGAAGGATGAGACCAAAGATGGCACAAAGAAAAAGGTCCCTTTGGACAGGATGGCCTGGCAGGGCCTTCACCCTGAAGTGTACCCCGAATCCAGGGGGGCTTCAGAGGGAGGAAAGATAGCTGTCGAAGGAGCCCTAGTGGGCTACTAACCACAAGGTTCCTAGTTCAAACCCACCAACTGCTTCCTGGAAGAAAGATGAGGTTGTCTGCTATAAAGAGCAGGTCTACTGGGTCCTAGGGGGTGGCTGTGTGTCTGAATGGACCGCAAGGAGGGAGTGTGTGTTCTTGTCATAGCTGCTGAAAAGGAGCGCGCTGATCTACAACCTCCAGGTGAGAGGTTGGTTTGGAGGAAGAGCAGGCCCTAGTGTGTCACCCACAGGTCTGGCTGCAGAGCCTGGGGACCTCGGCAGCTCTGGCAGACTGGCAGCTCTGGGAGACTGGCAGCTGGTGCAGCTTCTCAGGGCGTGGTCCCCTAGGTCTGTGAGTTTGCCCTGAGCCTGACCAACGGCAGTGTGCCTGAAGACCAGGTGCCCACCCACATCAGGCAGCAGCTCATCGCTACCTGGGTGAAGGCCAAGCAGCTGGCACAGCAGCAGATCGGACCCAGGCTGGGCGTGGACGAGCAGGTGAGCGGCTACAGGGACCAGGCCCCCATGGCCCGCCCTGGGCACCCTCATGAGATCGGACTCCCCACTCACAGCTGGGTATGAACATCTCCTGGGCCTTGAGACCCTGAGGGCGTCATTTCCCTCAGTCCCACATGCCATGGCTTTGGCAGCACCCTTCCTGCCCACACCCCTCAGTCTGGCTGCTGCAGAGGGCAGTGCAGATGAGGTGGGAGCAGTGGGCCCCCACCCCGTCTCAGCCAGTTCCAGGTCAGCGTCTGTTCCAGCAAACTGGAGACCCAGACTATAGGCAGGCCCCACCCCCCTGCCACCTGACCTCCCCCCAAACTCCTTAAATTCCAGTTTGTTTGTGACATGTTGGGCCCACCTTCCGTTCCAGGGAGGAAGGGGCAGGAGAGGATAGGGTGGGGGTTGAACATCTGGATGTCTTCAGGGCCATCTAGACTCAATGCTCTGTCTTCAGAGCATCTGGACTCAATGCTCTGTGCCCCTAGAGCACAGGCATTTGCTTGGTGCCCTATCAGCTCCCTCGGTGCCCTTCCCTCACAGAGCTCAGATGAGTACATCAGTGCAGTGACAAAGGTGCTGGTCGCCCTGGAGATGTACTCTTGCAATGGGCTGGGTCTCATGGAGTTCACCGTGCCCCCCCTGGCACAGGTAGGTGGCCTCTAGCCCTGATCACCTTGCCCCGGGCAGGCAGGTATCACCAGCTGTAGGCAGTTCCCAATGATAATCTTGTGCAGGCCCTTGCATGCCAGGCACTCTGGCTCCCCCCTCTACAACCCCCAGGACGCCCTCACACAGGGAGAGAGAGCACCTTCCTGGTGAAGCCTTGCCAGGTGTTCCGCCCAGCACCCCATTACCATGCAAGCCCTCTCCTGCATTCTTCCACTTGCCACCCTGGACCTGAGCCATGCCCTGCTGACCAGTCAGCCAGGGTCCTGCCCACCAGTGCGGGGACCCATAAGGGATCCAGTGGGCACTGAGTCAAAGATCATGCTCAGTCCAGTGGGCATGCCCAGTCCTGTCCACACTCAGCTGGGGTGCCCCTAGCAGAGCCCACTTGCCAGAAAGGCCGTGCTTGGGAAAGCCACACCACTGACTGCTGTCCTCCCCCTCGGCTTGGGAAGCTGGTGAAAATGACCTCTGAGTGCACCTGGTCGGACCCTCTGGTGGAGCTACAGGCCCTCACGCGGCTGACCTACTTTGCGCACATGGCCCGAGACCACGAGCTCACCATGGCCTGCTCACAGCGAGCCACAGAGATGGGCATTAAGTCCCTGAAGACATTTCCCAAGTACGTGAAGGGCCCAGCATGCAGACAAAGGCTGGGATGCGGGAGAGGGTGGGGGACCAGGACTGAGTGAGCAAACCGAGTCCCATTCCCCCTGCAAGATGTCCACAACTCACACTCAGGACAGAGAAAACAGGAGATGTAGGCAGAATCCAAGTAAGTGCTTTGGGTTAGGCCCGGACAGACAGGTGCTACTTTGATAGAAACGCAAATGTTACTTTTTGATAGAGACAGCCACAAAGCTGTCTCCATAGAAGGAGCTGCTGGAGTGTGTTAATATTTTTTTAAGTCAGGATTTTCTTATAGAGACTATCATGTAATCTCCGTTGCATATTTTAATACTTGTAAATATTTTTAATTTTTTAAACCCTTCTCTGTTTATGACACAATCACATAAAGATGCTATCTATAATAAGTATCTATTGGGCCTCCATTCAAGTACTCCCTCAATGCAAGAATACTTTGTTCTGTTAAACTGGCGTTCCATGATGCTCACCTTCCCGACACGATCACTGAAGACAAAGCAGGTGCATAAGCAAATGTGGTGAAAAAAGATGGTGGAGCCTGGCCATCAAAAGACATAGCATCTAGGATCTTAAAGACTTGAAGGTAAACAAGCAGCCATCTAGCTGAGAAGCAACAAAGCCCACATGGAAGAAGCACACCAGCCTGTGTGATCACGAGGTGTTGAAAGGATCAGGTATCAGGCATCAAAGAACAAAAAAATCAAATCACTGTGAATTAAGGAGAGTGCAGAGTGGGGACCCAACGCCCATCTGTAAGCAACTGGACATCCCCTTAGGGAAGGGTTGCGGAGAGGAGATGAGCCAGTCAGGGTGCAGTGTAGCAACGATGAAACATACAACATTCCTTTAGTTCCTAAATGCTTCTTTACCGCCCCCGCTTCCCCAACTATCATGATCCCAATTCTATCTTACAAATCTGGCTAGACCAAAGGATGTACACTAGTACAGATAAAAACTGGAAACACAGGGAATCCAGGACGGATGATCCCTTCAGGACCAGTGGTGAGAGTGGCAATACGGGGAGGATAGAGGGAGGATGGGGTGGAAAGGAGGAACTGATTACAAGATCTACATGTGACCTCCTTCCTGGGATGGACAACAGAAAAGTAGGTGAAGGGAGATGACGGACAGTGTAAGATATGACAAAATAATACTTTATAAATTATCAAGGGCTCATGGGGGGGAGGGGGAAATGAGGAGCTGATGCCAAGGGCTTAAATGGAGAGCAAATGTTTTGAGAATGATGAGGGAAACAAATGTCCAAATGTGCTTTATACAATTGACGTATGTATGGATTGTGATAAGAGTTGTATGAGCCCCAATAAAATAATTTTTAAAATCACATATTCAGTTCAACCAATTACCTCTTTCAGAAGATTTGATGGAATTTTTCTCGTGTGGAATCTTCTAACAGACAACATCAACCATTTTCCTTTTTTTTTAAGAAAACAATTTTTGCTTGTGTGGATTAGCTGAAGGTTTGCAGGGCAGATTACAGTTTCTATTTATTTTATTTGGGGCTCTACCGCTCTGTCACATTCACACCTGAGCTGACCTCTTGCCATCCCCGTTTTTAAGGAGCTCTCTGGCCGCCCTTCCCAGACACATTTCCAGGTTTTCTGGTGTGTTCAATATTCTTTACCAACAGGATAAATTAAATGTATCAATTCTTCTGTCTTCTTTAGTCATTGTTCAGTTTCAGTATGCTTATGAAGCGATTGGAAATATGCAACTTGCACTTCAAAAAGAACATCTGCAAGCATTTAAATTAAGCATTGGAGTAGTTAACCTTAAATGGCAAGATGGTTTTCTTCTCATTATTTCTAATTTCCAAATCTTCTAGACGTGGTTTTCTTTATGCATGCATTTTTGGTCTTACAAAAGGAAACTGATTTTATAACAGCCTACCTGACAACTAGTGCTGGCAATGTTGGAGTGAAACCAATGGTCCCACACTTTTGGACAACAAAAGTCATGAAAATGGTAACCTTTGTCTAACCTGTATGCTCAGCTAAAATAGAAGCAAAGAGATTCATTGGGGAAAAAGAGCGAAAGAAAGAGCTGCTGGAGTCTGGCTGTATTGCGTTCAGAAGACCCCACCAGTCCTGCCAGGACCTACCTCTGCCAAACAGCCACTCCTGTCGTGATATGCCCCAGCCAAACTCAGTTCCCTGGGTCCCCAGGCGAACCCACTAGGTCCCCAGGGACCTTCAAAATCCCCTGTAGTCAGCTTTACTCTCCTTCCGACCTAGGAAAGGGTGTCCACAGGCCACTGCTGTCCTCTGGTGGCGGCCTGTGTCACTGCACCCTGTGCCCCTTCCTGGGGCTTCATCTGGTCAGTGCATCAATGTTCACGCACCCTGGGCTGGGGTCTGGGAGGAGGAGATAAGGTCAGGAGAGGCTGTTTCACTGTGACGCTGCTGATCAAGCCGGACACCCTGACCAGCCCAAGGTCAGGCTCGAAAAGGCACTTCACGTACTGCTGTCCCGTTCCCTTTTGTGCAAATGGTTGTTGACTCCACAGCCCTAAGGCTACTTGGCAAGACGCCGTATAGCAGGGGCAACAGCGCCCAAACCAAGCCCTGGTCCACGCCATCGAGGGGTCCCACGGGCTCCCAGCAGTACCGGGGCTGGGGAGACCCACCTTGAGCTTCCCAGGCTCCAACCCTCACGGAGCACCCCGAGAGAGGCAGGCTGCTTCCAGCCAGGCCTGTTTGGGTCCACAGCCGAGCGCTTTAACCGCTGCGCAGCCCACAGTGCGGCGACTGCTTTTTCTGTGGCGCTCAATCAGATGGTTCTTCTGGCGGCACGAGGACAGCCCCGGCATGCCCGGCTGGGTCAGAGGGGCCTGGCTCACAGCTGGGTCACCGAGGTCCCCATCTCCCACCCTTCCACCCCCCCAGACCCGAGGCTGGCTTCGTGGCAGAGATGCTGAGCACTGCCGCCTGCATCCAGGGCCAGAGCATCGTGGGGAACTTGAAGGGACAGAAGCAGCTGCGCTTGAAGGCAGCGAAGGCATTCGTGGAAAGCGCCAGGTCTGAGGCTGGGGCGTGTCTCATGGCCGGGCAAGTCTGATGGTGGGGCGTGTCTTATGGCGGGGGTGTGTCTTATGGCAGGCAGGTGTACTTGCAGAGGGGGCGCTGGGCACAGGGAGGACTCTAGCCAAACCAGGCACCATCTGGGCCTCCAGATCCGCCATGGGCAGACCTTGGTCCGCTAGACAGACCTTGGCGGGGAAGTATGGAGGAGTGGGCAGCAAAGTGGGGGTAGCTGTCAGCAGCCAGAGGGTGGTCCTGGAGCAGAGGGCAGGGGCTTCCAGTAGCAGAACTAATGACCCCCACTTCCCTAGGCCTGAGCTTCCCTAGGAGTGAAATATGATTGTCCTGGATGCTTGGGAGCACCCGTCCCCTGAGCTGGCCAGAACACTGCCTCCCATTGGTGCATGACAAACAGACAGTGTGAGACCCAGGGATACCTGGGCGGGGGCACACCTCCAGGGCAACACTGCTGCTGGCAGGGACATGGGGGCTCGAGGACAACAGGGCCACAGGAGGCACGGAGGGTAAGACATTGCTGCGTGGTCACTGAGCAGCCACTGCCCCAGGTTTGGGTGCCTTGCCGGGAGCAGTGCCCTGGTCATGCTGGCCGCCAGGCATTATTGGAACACCTGCCTCCCGCTGCTCTCCTTGGCGCTGAACCGCAAAAAGATGAAGACAGCCGTACGCAAGCTCCTCAGCTTCATCACCAAGACTGAGGCCACGAAGCAGGTGGGGCCCCGGCCCGGCCAGCAGCCAGCGACCCTCCTCCCCCGAATCCCTCAGCCGTTCTTGGGCACGCTGGCTGCTGGTTATGCAAGAGGAGGGAGGGGGCTCCCTGGGGCCAGACTCCCAGAAACCTAGCCCCTCTCCCCAAGCTGTAGTAAGCCTCAAGATGAGGGACGCAGCCGTGTCTGCTGGGACTTCTCCGCAGGAGACAGACAGGACGCTGCTCCTGCACCAGTGGCCGACGTCAGACTTCCAGTGCAGTGGGATGACCGAGGGCAACTTCCTTCCAGGCACGTGGGCATGTTTCTCAGGCCCTGTTCCTCTAAACCCCACCGCCCCTCAGCCCCTCAGGAGTCCAGGGTGAGGGGTGCAGACAGACCTCCCCTGCCTCCAGAACCCGAGGTAGTGCCCAGCATAGCCGAGAACTCGTGTTCTTCCCCTTTGCTGTACAAAAAGTGGGAAACGCCCGAGTTAAAGCAGCAAGCCCCATTTAGAGAGACGTTTATGGGAAAAGGAAGGGGCCCAAGGGGGGCAGTAATGACTCCGTCACTAATGTCTGCTGACGGCGAGGCTGGTGCTCCAAGCTCACCCGCCACTGACGGGCAGCGGTTCCCACAAAGGTGTCGTCGTGGAAGCCCCAAGGAGACCTGCGCTCCCCGTCGGATCGCATGAGTCAGAATCAACTCCATGACCGTGGGTTTGTGCTTCAGTTAATCATGTGCGAGAGGTCCTGGGTACTGAGGGAGTTGACAAAGGCAGTAGGAAGAAGAGTACTCTCTGCTGGTTCACATTTCATAGAGAGATGAAATTGGTTGAAAATACTGAGCAAAGTATATGCCTGGGTGTGGCAGCTTTCTGTGTCACCTTGGCTGGGTCAGGAGTCTCAGGGGTACGGCAGTTGTGAAGCCTCGTAATGCCCCTCAATGTGGCCTAACAAAACAGACAGCTCCATGATGGGCAGCCAAGCAGCTGTAAGATCAGGGTGGCGGGCACCCCCTGATTCAGGTCACAGCTCTGACGCCGCTGGAAGGTTTCCTCATGGCCTTGCCTGTTTCCTGTACAAACAGATGCTGTGGGTTAGCTTGCTTGTTTGTTTGTTTTTTGCTGGATCTGGATCCTGCATCTGGCTCCTAGATCTCCGGCTCTGTGGACGTGAGCCAGTGGTCTGCCTGGTGCTCGAGGGAGCCATTGTCAGCCTGTCTGGTCTGCCATCGGATCTGCCTACTTTGGATTCATTCACCTCTCCTGCCATCAGGCTAACCATTGACCTTGGAGTCTTCTACCTCTGCAGTCATCAGCTGACCTTCACCAGTCTTGGAGCTGTACATGTCAGGAGAAGCCTCCGGCCTAACGTCTGACCCACAGACTTAAAAGTGGCATGGCTCCCCACACATCACTTCAGATCAAGGGACTCAGCTCGCAGAAAACAAAGCACCGCAGTGGGCCTGTGTTTAGGGCATTCCCTGGTCACTAATGACACCGTGGCTACAACAGTGGCTCAGGCAGAGGGACAGTTGTGAGGATGGCACAGAACCGGGCAGTATTTCTTTTGTGGCCTGGGCCACTATGGGTCGGAACCAACCTACATTGAGTGGTGACAGCACCTAGCAACGTCATCATCCTGAAGCAACTGGCTTGACAGGACGATGGAATGGCCTTCTGAAGACACAATCATGGTGCCCCTAGGTGGCAACACTGCTGGTTTGGGCAACGTTCTCCATTCAGGAAGTTGTCTGTGCTGTTGGTCAGTGTCCAGGGTGTGGTGGGGTCTTTCCCATAGCCAGCATCCACAGGTCCAGGAACCTAAGGGTAGAGGACATGCATTATTCTGGGTGACCCACTCTCAACATTTTGCTTCCTGTCCTTGTGACCCCATGCTTTTGGAGTTTGGAGGTCGTAGTTCCAAAGGAAGGGATCCTCCCACCTGGAGACAGGACGCTGGTTCTGCTTCTTTAGAAAGCCCAGCCTAACACCCCAGGGAGAATCAAAGATTGTGTACTGAGCCCCAACCATTGCATTGTGTGCTGGTAGGAAAGTGGGAGGTGGAGCCGTGGGAGCTGTGGCCACCAAAGTGGGGGTGAAGACACCCCTTCAGCTCTCACAGGGCTGGGAGTGGGGGCCGGGTTTGGACTCTGCTCCACCACCCGGGATCAACTCCAGATGCATCACCTGGCTCAAGCATCCCTGACCCTCACTCATGTCAGGCACAAGGAGTCTGGCAGTCTCTGCTGAGTGACGTGCAGGTCACCACAGCGTTTCCCTCGGGGTCAGGGCTCCAAACGGACCCCCTGCTGGGGGAAGGGCCTGCCACCTGCGGCTCCACACTCCCGGTTGGTCCCAGCAAGGGACCTTGTCCTCAGGGCGCTGTTATCCACCCTGCCACTGGGTCGGGCCCTGGAGGGTCAGAGGGCACGGTTGGCTAGGGTAGAGCAGGGATGCGGGCTCACACCTGGCCTTCCCTCCCCAGGGGCCGAGGACGACCTCACGTTGCGGGTGGCGCTCTACAGCCTGCTGTTCCACAGCCATGCTGACCACAGCGACTGGGAGGGTGGCCTCAAGGTGCTAGACGAGGCTGTGCAGGTGTTGCCGCGGACCCCGCACCGCCTGTGAGCACCCCGGGACCTCTCCCCCAGCAAGCCCTTCCCTAGGGGCTCCTTTCCCAACTGCCTCCAGGTGCCTCTCTTTCTGTCCCCATCCCCGAGTGCCCCCTCCCCCAGCACCCCTCTGGAAATGCCTCTCCACGTCTCTCCCCCAAGCAGAAGCCAGAACCTTCTCAGCCTCTCGCTCCCTTCCCTGCGTGTCGCTAGTCTCCCAGACGCAGTCACACATACATACACACACAGTCACAAACTCACAATCACACACACAGCCACACGGGCTCACACACACATAAATACAATCACACGTGTTCACACACACTTACAATTACATGTGCTCACACACAACCGCAATCACACGTGTTCACATGCAAACACACACTCACAATCACATATTAACTTATACACACTCAAAACTACTCTCACAAGCACATGCGCTCACCCACTCATCCACACCCCCCCTCATAAACTCCTCCCCACACATACACATACTCACATAGCCACACTCACACAGACATGCACCCTGGCAATCACTTGTGCCCACACACTCATTCACACACACACACACCTCTTCATAATGGCACATACAGACATAAATATGCTCACACTCACAGACAAACACCACCAACACCACACACAATGCAGGTGCTCCAACAAACCAAACTGAACCAAACTCCTACCATCGAGTGGATGCCTACTCACAGCGGCCCCGTAGAAGGTATAGACTGTCCCTGTGAGTCTCTGAGACTCATTCCTCGTGGGAGTAGACAGCCCTGCTGACCTTCGGGACCACAGCTCAACGTGTGATCACGACGCCATCTGGGTTCTTCTCGCACATGCCCACATGCGCTGTCCTGATGTAGGCTGGGCCAGCCGGTCTCAAGTGGCCGGAGCAGAGGCCCCTGGGTAGGTTCGGCCTCAGCAAACATCCCCCTGGTTCTGATGCTGCTTCCATGGCCACACTTGGAGAAGCAGAAATCTGAGTCAGCTCCGAGTCCTCGCTGTGCACACTGAAGACACGGGCCGGGGAGCCGCTTCTCACTGGTGGGCACTCGCACCCACAGTCCCTGCGGGCCAGGCTCTCTGGGGCACAAGGGATCAGAATGCACACAGACCCGTCTCCACAGCCAGCAGAGGCTGCTTCAGGTGTGAAGGTCGTTGTCACTGCACATCCTGACACACGTGTGCGGCTCCGCCACTGCAGCCCGTGTCCCCAGCAAGAGTTCTGAACAGACCCGCAGGCATGGGCACAGCTTGCTCTGGCCAAGCCTGGATTTCTGGCTGGTGGGGTGTCCCGTCTGGCACCGACCTGAGGCCAGAGGTGTCCCTCTGTCCCTTAGCTTGATCTTCAAACGCATGGTGATTGTGAAAGCCAAGCTTGGCCAGAGCTTCACGATGGAGATGCAGAAGTTCAAAGACGAGAGTGAGGACTACCTGGCACGCATGTGGCACCGCCTGGCCCTGAACTCCAGGGACACCTCCGGGGAGCTCATCTGCTATCACAACGCCATCCAGGCCCTGCAGGTGGGCGTCCCGAACCCTGAGGAAGTGAGGGGGGCAGGGCCTGCATTGCCCTGCTAAGCACAAGGTCAGTGGTTCAAACTCACCAGCTGCTCTGAGGGAGGAAGATGTACAGTCTCAGAAGCCCTAATGGGGTCTGTTCACTGGGATGTCCCTGTGGGAGGGGCAGAGTTAATTGGTCAGGGGACCGTCCTGCTGGGCAGTCATGGTGGAGGCCTGGCTACCACATGTGTCCAGAACTTGGACAGCGGCTCAGTGGGCCTGGAGGGTCTCAGTGGCTCTCAGCAGGCCTAGGGGTGGTGAGGCACCACTCCCCACTTGAGCCGCCATGGCCTGGGGGTCCCTGCACCAGTCCCTGTAACCAGTGCTGAGAAACCGGGAGGCCAGCTTGTGTGTGGAGGGAGGTCAGCCCACCTGGCCCAGGGCCTGCAACAGGGATAGCGTCGGGGCTCCCTGCATGAAGGACCCAGTCCTGCCCTCCTGCCCACCCCTGGGGTTTTTTGTAAGCTCATGGAGTTGTGTGCCCATCACCATACACATTTTAAAACCTAGAGACTAGGCCTGCTTGCCAGGCTCCCATCCCACCCCAGTAGCCCTCTGTCCAGCTCTGCGGCCCTGCCCTGCTGTGGTGCTTCAGGTCAGGGCTCTATCTGTTTCATGTCGCTTGCATTTGCCACAATGCTTCCCAGAGTCCTTCAGCCGGAGAGGCCGTGTGTGTGTCCCTCTCGTCAGTGGGGGAACACAGGGTTGTTTCCAGGATGGGGCTGTCAGGGACGTGCTGTGAGGGTCCCCGCGTGCACTCAGCAGTGGGGGTGCTGGCTCAGAGCGCAGTTCTCCTCCTAGCCTGGACCCAAGGTGGCCACACCCATAGTGCATGGAAGCCCGGCCTCCGCAGCCCCCGGCTCTGGGTCCTCCTCTTTGTGGTTAGGGTCCCCCGACGTGGGAATGTGGTGGTGCCTAATGGGCGTTCCACAGTGATGTCCTCTCCCAACTGTCGCGACCGTCATCCGGTTACTGTCTTGGTGGTCGGTGGTCAGTGGGTTCTGGTCACTCTGGGTGCTGCCTTCTCCTTGGTCTCCCCCACTAGTCTTCCTCCTTTTGTTCCCCCCAGCCCCCCATGCCAGCGACTCCCCTGGCCCCCACCCAGCTCTCTCCCCAGCCCTGGTTTCCCCATGGGGCTGGCATGGACAGTGCCAAGGGGCCTTGCCTGGGGCTTTGGGGCCTTCCTATGGGCCTCCTCTACCTGTGCCCATGCACCGTAGCACGGGCACACCCAGACTTGCTCTGCGTGTTATTCACATCCAGGTCTCGCCAGAAGAAAGTCCTGCGAGGGAGGGTGGGCTAAGCCTGCACGCAGTTTGCAAATGACCCCGCCCCTGCGAGGGCATGAGTGGCATAGGTCTGGATGGAAATAGGAGAGGACTCCCCAGGGAACCTGTGAGGGCCTGACTAGGGATCTGCTGGGGGTCTGGCTGGGAGTCTGTCGGGCCTGGCTGAGCAGCTACTGGGGGCCTGACTGGGGGTCCGTCAGGACTCGTTGGGGAGGAGGCAGGAGGGAGCACAGGGGCAACTGGCAGAGGTGAGGGGCAGGACGAGCCAGCGAGTCCCGCCACCCAGGCTTCTCAGGCAGTGATGGCATCACATGGAGGAGCTTCTGGGCCTCACGTCCCCTCCTTGCTCTGCAGAAACCCGAGAGTGAGTGGCAGAAGGTGGACTACATCCTGGAGCTGGGCCAGTGGCTGTACTGCAAGCAGTGCCCGAGGGAGGACGTGATCTTCCACCTCAAGTGGGCCATCGAGATCCTGCTGAACATGCAGCCCCCCCGCAGCGCCCCCGAGCCAGAAGGTGCGGGGGTTCTCACGCCCCCAGCAGCTCTGGGAGAGGCGAGGGGCCTCCCAGAGGGCTGGTTAGTGACTGTGCCCTTGTTTCCAGAACCACCCTCTCCTCTTGAGCGGGCACTGGAGGCGCCCGGTGCTGCTCCTGACCCCAAGAAGGAGGCGGCGGGGCTGACACCCTGGGAGAGAATCCGGGATGTCCGGCAGCTGGACGCCCTGGTCCAGGCCCACGTCCTGCTGGCCCTGGTACTGTCGCCGAGCTCGTCACACTACCAGGACTGCTGCCTGACAGCCTACACCTTTGCCAGGTGTATCTGGCAGGTGAGGCCAGCTTCGTTCTGTGGGCAGAAGGGCCACTCAAGAACCTCTCTGGGAGTCCAGCCAGAATGGCCCTTGTAGAGCCTACTTGAGAGCCCAGCTACCCCATACAGAGAGCCGAGCACATCCAGACCCCTGGAGGCCTACGGGGTGGGACACCTATCCATCTAGTGATATGAGTGCTGTCTTCTGCCTGCCCCTCACTCGAGCACCAACAAAACAGACTGCAGGACCCACTCGTGACCCCTGACCAACCCCTAGCCCCTCCAGCTCTTGACCCCTCTTGCAGGGGGACCTCTTGAATGTCTGTGGCCCATTCTAAGCTGACTGTCCCCTGAAACTCTTCCCTCACCGTGAGCTGGGTGTCACTGCCTCAGACAGCTGTCCAGATGGACACATGGTGTGTGGCCATGAGCGTGACAGAGTCGCCGATGCCCTGCGGCCCCAGCAACTCTAACTGACCATGGCCACAGGCCGCTGGACTGTGCCTGCCTCTCTCTGCCTTCCAGGTTTCTCTGTCCACAGCTGGCAACCTGAGTTCAGAAAATAAAGCTCAGGCCACAAATGGATCCCCTTTGTTACCGACAAAGGAGAAGGAGGAGAAGAAGGAGAAGAAAGGCAAGGAGAAGAAGGAGAAGGAGAAGGAGGAGAAGAAAGGCAAAGAGAAGAAGGAGAAGGAGGAGAGCAAGGAGTCTAAGCAGGTACCGCGGGGGTGTGGGGGTGTGCATGCGCGTGCATGTGAGTGCGTGAGCATGTGTGCGCGTGAGGGTGTATGCATGTGCACGGGTGCGTGTGAGTGTGCGTGTCAGTTTGCTTGTGAGCGTGCCTGTGAGCTTGGGCCCTTGTCACCAGCAGCTGGATGGGGTGGGGCAGGGGCTCCGACTGGCACAGGCCCTCTCACGTCCGATAGCGTGGCTCCTGGAGCAGGAAGTGCAGGTAAGGCCATCTCTGGGCGAGAGGCGGACCCACGAGAAGCTCCGCAGGGCGATCAGAGCTGCTGGGCTTGCTGCTTCGGCTCGCAGAGCTCCGAGCCCACACGGTGTTCAGGTCGACATCCAGGGCTCTCCATGAAAGTCCTGCTCACCCACCTCCCCATCTGCACCGAGCAACGTGTGGGGACCTGGGCCCACGAGCCTGGCTCCCAGAGCAGCTGCGTACCAGCAGGGTCCAGCAGACAGGATGCTGGGCATCGTGTGTGAAGAGGGGCATCAGGCCTCCAGGCGGTGAAAGCAAAACCCAGAGGGGCTTCCTCAGGCCAGGGTGGGTGACCATGACGGGGCCGGAGCTCTGGGGTCGCAACCCCAGGGCCCCAGGAGCGCCGCTCTCTGAGGTGCACGCTGCTCACCTGGCCTGGGCTGGGGGCTGCCCGGTGGACATACACGTTCTCTCCACTTGTTCAGGTCAGTCTCGCTCTTGCCTTCACAGCCTCAAACCCCGGTCCCCATCCGAAGACTGGAGGACTTGCCTGCCAGCATAGGGGAGTGGGCATCCTATTCCTGCCCTGAAGAGGTCATCTCGATATTTAAACAGGACACGGGCCACTTCACTGTCAACCCATCGACCATCCAGAAGCCCGTGAGTGGCCCGTGGTGACACAGTCAGTGTTGTGGCGGTGCCCCACTCAACCGCAGTGGAAGGCATCCCAGGGGTGCATGTGTCACCTCAGAAGGGGGCCCCCAGCTCCACCCAGGTCAGGCCCTGAGCTCCAGCAGACTCGCAGTCCCCCACTCTCCCACAGCCACTCTCCTTCCTCAGCCAGTCCCTGAGGAAAGCACTGTCGTGTCTCAGGGGCCCCAAGCCTGATGCCTGGTCCTGCGTTTCCCCTTCCTGTGGCTCCATCACTCACCACGTCACCACAAGGCAGTGGCTTATGCAGCGCGCACACCACTGGCCAGACACCCTGAGGGGAACATAGCTGAGGCCAAGTCCCCCGCTCTCCCGGGGTTCTGGACGAGGGGTCCAGGAGTGCCTGCCGTCACCGTGCCCTCGGCTGCCTTCTTCCCATCGCATCTCCTCTGGATGAGGGTGTTCGTGCTTGGCTCAAGGGCCCATCACCCTGTCCTGCGAGGCCCAGAGCAACCACACTGCCAGGCGGGGCCTCTTCCCGCTCAGGTTGTGGAGAGGAGGGTCATTCTTCAGCCAAGTGCATCCCGCCGCCGCTATGGAGCCAGCCCAGGGGAACCCTTGCGTGATGACTGTGAGGTGGGGCACCTCTCCAGATGCTCACTGCCTGCCCCTTGGACGTTCTCTTCTGCGTTGTGCCCGCTCAACCCCCTTACCCATGTGGTCATAGCTTTCTGTCTTTTCCATCGAGGAGAATGAATTCTCCACATTTGCTGGCAAGACCCTCCCCGCAGACCATCTACCTCCACTCGGCGCCTGCCTTCTGCCCTCTCGGGGATCGTGTCCCATGAGCCGAGACTCTTCATTTTAATGCGGTCTAAGTCATGAATCTTTCCCCTGTGATGGGGCTTCCTTGTGTGTTCTGCTGAAAGGAGTTTCTTCCCAAAGATACTTTCTCAGGCTGTTCCCCCAAAGCTCCATCGTTTGCCTCTCAGGCTTAGATCTACAATCTACCTGCAGTTGCTGTGCACGTTTTCAGACGCGGAGATCCGACAGCCCCGCCTCCACTCCTCGGCAGTGCCCTGGGGGCCAGGGGCAAGGTGTCTGCGTCTCTGTCCTGACCCCAACATCTCATGGTTACTGGAGCTTTTTCATCCTGAGGGGTGGGGGTGGGGGTGGCTGGGAAAAGCCCCGCCCGTTGCTCTCCTAGAAGCTCTGGTCTCTTCTCCGCATTCCCCGCTGTGCTTCTGCGAGTCTTTGAAAATCGGCTGCTAGGGTCCAGTGAAACACGAACACAAGCACCCCAGCACAGACCAGGCCAACGTTCCCGAGCAGCATCTTCCCGTCCACATGGGGGCTGGGTCTCCACTCCGGCAGCTCCCCTGTGCCATCCCTGGGCAGTGGATGTGCTCTCTGTGGGGCCCCCAGGCATACTGGTTCCTGGCCCTGTGCTGGGGGGGGCATCATGGAGGGGCAAGTTCATTGCACAAAGACCCTACGAGCTAGTGGGTCCCAGGCCCGCCTCGTCTCTGACCGTGTGCGCGTGTGCACTGCGTGTTTTTGCAGACGTGCACTCTGTATTACCTGGACCACCTGGCCAGAGCCCTGAGGGAGCTGTCCCTGCACGCACTCCTGGTCCCTGTGCTCCAGCTGGCTGTAGTCATCGCACACGCTGTGGTTGAGAGCCCGAGCCTGGCCGACCTTTACCACCTCAGGTCGGTGCCACTGCCCGCTGGGGGACACCAGGAGGCAGGGAGAATGTCCTCCAAGCAGTATAGAAATGTACCACGTGGTGGACTAGAGATGCAAATAGTGAAGTCTCGGCTTTGAGAAAGTAGCCTGCATGGTATAGTGGTTATGCACTGGGCCTGTCCCCACAAGGCCAGCAGTTCGAAGCGGCTTGGTGGAGAAAGACCAGGCTCAGAGAGTTACAACCCTGGAGACCCACTAGGCAGCTCCGTCCTGTCCTGAAGGAGGGCCACGAGTCCACATTGGCTCGATGGCACAGTGGGTTTGGTTTTCGGGGGCCCTGCATAGAAACCTCACTCCCTCCACGCTGGCCCTTCCCCACAGACTGGCCCAGCTGTGCTCCGACCTGCAGCTGAGAGAAGCCGCGTCGTTTCATGAGGAAGTGGTGGGGCAGGTGTACATGACGGAGCTGGAGCAGGCTAGGTTCGTCTCCCGAGACACAGCTTGGGCTCCACGGTGTCGCCTGGCCTCTTGGTCCCACAAAGGGCACAGCCTGAAGCTCCCCTGACAAGTCGGTAGACCGGGGTGCTTGCTCTCTTGGTCCACACTCCCTGGACACTGGCCTCTTGACTGTAGACTTGGCTCCTTTGTTCTGGTGAAGCTTTGAGTGTTGGGTCTGGCTGGCCACGTCTATTTTTTTTTTTATTAGCTGCAGGAGAGAAATTGCTTTGAGGAAGGAGAAGAGCAAGGAGCCCCTGTTGGAGGAGAGTTTGCACCTGCTGACGGCGCCCAACTCCCTGGAGCTGCTCCGCGAGCACAGGGCCACGGCGGCCCAGGACAAGGTGAGGGAGCGGGCCGCACGCTTGGGTGGGCAGATACCTGAGAAGTGTGGAGGATGGGATCGGTGTGCCCACCCTGTGGGATGGCAGCAGGACCTGGGCAGTGTGGGTCCAGAATGGAAGCACAGATGCCCAATGGAGCCCCACCAGTTGGCGAGCAGCCCGTGGCCTCTGAAGGTTCACCAGCACACTGGAGACCACCGGAGCCGGCCCGGGCTTGGTCAGCTGGAAAGGAGCCCCTTAGTGGGAGCTGATGACTGGCCGTGACCTGCAAGGGCCCCAGAGCCCCCTGGGGCAAAGCTGAGGATGGGCTTGTTGGGTGGGCGGCAGCGGGTGAGGATGGAGCAGGCCCTGGGGCACAGTGTGGCAGGAGGTGGAGTCCAGATCAGCTTCTGCTGTCTGTCTGTGTGGCTTTCAGATTCTGAAGGTGAGCGAGGAGGCTGGGAAAGGCCTGGATGGGGCGTCTTTCCCCCTCCTGTGGACCCTCAAGGCTGAAGTGCTTTTGGAGATGGACCTGTACCAGCCCGCACGGCTACTGCTCTCTGAAGCACGCCTAGCCTTCCAGGTAGGGAGGCCCCGGGGTCCTGCAGTGGCAGGGCTGCCCACTGGGGGCACTTGGGGGCACCCGCTCCTGCGGAGCCCTAGGAGAGGGTGACGAGGCTGCAGCCTGGAGGGGTCTATATCACAGCACCCAGGGCTTCTCCAAACACCACGGTCGCAGCCCCCCGAGGGTGCAGGCAGCACCAGGCAGCCAGGTTTGCTGTCGGTGGACGAGGGGTCCTGGGCCGCTGCCGCTGTGCTTGTCCGAGAACTCCTGCTATCAACTCCTGCGCACACGCTTGCTAATGTGTATGTTTCATGACTGCGTGTGTGTGCAAAGGTGCGTGTGTACATATGTCTATGTATGTGTATACGTGTGTATGTGTGTGTGAATGCATAGGTGTCTGTACGTGGTTATGTTGTATACTTGTGTGTGTGCATGCATATATGTGTGTACATGTGTATTGTGACTGTGCTCTGATTGCGTATGCACATTGGTGTTTTGTGTGTTGTGAAGGGGTGTGTGTACGCACGTGTTATGGGTGTGCACACGCATATGTGCCCATGCGTGATGGGAGTGTGTGTGTGTGCACATGCTGCGGGTGGGCATTGCTGTGTGCGCGTGTGGCAGGAGCCCCTCTCTCTGGACCTTTTGTAGGAGCTTGACGAGCCGTGTGCGGAATCAAGATGCATGCAGCTCCTGGCCGAGTTGGCCAACAAGGAGATGAACCACAAACAGGCCGAGCGGCTGACTGAGCGAGCCCAGCAGCTGGGCGGCAACGAGGACTTCTGGTACCGCTCCACCCTGACCCTGGCCGAGACAATCCTGTCCTCAGAAAACCAGGACAGACACTTGGTGGTGAGGAGCAGCCTGGGAGGTGGGCCATCTGTCACCGCAGGCTGAAAGCAGCCCGGGGCATGTCCCCGTGTTGACAACCAGCTCCCCACAGGTGTGCCACCTGTTCCAGACACTCGCCAGCACTTTCTTGGCCCTCAAGAAGGAGCGGCCCAACAGGGCCCCCCTGCTGGACTTCAGCATCACCGACCTCGAGGCCAGGTAGCTGGCGGGAGGACATGGGTATGAAGTGGGGCTTTGTCCACAGGCGTCTCAGGCCCCGTTCCAACTGTGGGGATTCCCAGGCTCAGGCAGCTGGGGCCCGGTGACCCTGCCTGAGAAACCCCAATGGTCCTTGGGGCCTCGGTCACCACTGGGCTCTGCTGTGGGCACCCGGGGCCGCGAGTGGCAGGTGGTGAGGCCTCTGCCCGGGGTGTTCAGAAGCTGAACATCACTCGCTCCCTAATGCCCGAGAATGCTCCTGAGTTGTCAGCCACACACGGGCCATCACCAGTCCCCTTGCAGGACAGATAGTGGCCACCAGCGGGGCCTGTGCTGGGCCCTGGGGTATGCCATGTCCTCCTACTGCATGTGGCATGGTGCTGACCAAATGGTCAGGCACGGCGAGTCCATCAGGACCCCCATCCTTCTCTCTCTGCCGCCGACACTGTTACCCCTTAGGCTTCCCCTCCCTCCCATCCGTTTGCCTCTGAGCCTGTGGGGTGGAGGCTTGGTTGGAGTTGGGGTACATGAATGTCTGGGGCAGGGTCGGGCAGCATCCCCTGTCTCCTGGCCTCGCCCCTGACGATGGTGCCGCGACGGGTCCCGTGTCTTGCCCGCTGCCTTCGTCTCCTTTCCGGAGACTTGTTTGCGGGTTCAAGATGGACCATCGTTGGTCCACAACTTCTCTCGCAGTATTGGACAGGCCCTCACCCTGCCATGTTCCCCTGACTGTAGGCTTTTGTTGTTGTTGTTTTTTAATCATTTTATTGGGGGCTCTTACAGCTCTTATAACAATCCATGCAACAATTGTATCTAGAACATTTGTACACATGTTGCCATCATCATTTTCTAAACAGTCTCTTCCTACTTGAGCCCTTGGTATCAGCCCCTTTTCCCCCCTCCCGTCCCCACCCTCCCATGCTGGTGACCCCTTGATAATTTATAAATTATTATTATTTTCATATCTTATACCGTCCACTGTCACCCTTCACCCACATTTCAGCTGTTCGTCCCCCTTGGTGGGGGGAGGGGGTTCCCCCTTTCTCCATTTCCTCCCCCCACATTCCCCCTGCCCACATGGCATTGCTACTACCATTACTGTTTCTGAGGGGTTTATTTGTCCTGATTCCGTGTGTCAGGAGCTTTTATATGTACCAGTGTGCATGCTCCTGTCTAGCGGCTTTGTAGGCAGAACTGGGGTCATGGTAGTGGGGGAGGGGGGAGCATTAAAGAGCTAGACTAGGAATGTTGTGTGTTTTGTCAGTGCTAGACCGCACCCTGGCTTGCTCGTCCCTTCCTTGTGACCCTTCTGTGGGGGGATGTCCAGTTGTCTGCAGATGGACTTTGGGCCTGCATTCTGACCCCTTCGTCTGCATCAACCCCTGACCGTAGTTGATGGGCGCCCTCTCTTCTTGGATCTAACTGGTCTGCTCGGAACCAGGTGTCCGTTGATTGATCGGAGCAGACGAGGCTTCTTGGTTTAGTTTGTCTTTCTCTTCGGCTCCTCCCTCTCGGATGCTGCCCGCGCTGGCGGGAAGGCGCATGCGCCTCTGTCCTGCTTCTTCAGTGGGTGAGCCCAGTGCCCTCAGCTGGCGGTGACCCACCCTGGGGAGCTGGGGTTTCGCCAGCATTTCCTGCCACCCAGCCCGGAGGCCACAGGAGTGTTGCTGGTTGACAGAGAGGGTGTTGGCTGTCACTGCACCAGATGGACACGTGCCCAGGGGCTAGGGGCCGGGCTGACCAGCCTCACCCTGCAGGTGCATCAGCCTGCAGCTCCAGGTGGTCCAGGAGTCCTTCTCAAGCCACCCCTCAGAGTTCTTGGAGCTGCTGGTCAAGATGGACCAGAGCTTGGTGGACATCGAGAAGAAGTTCATTAGCTGTGGCTGCAGAGAACACTGTGTGGACGTGAAACTGGAGCGTGCCAAGATCAAGAGGTGAGACACGCCGCCAATGCTGCAGTCCACGCCTGCCTTCTCAGAACCACAGGCCTGCCTTCCCCCGGTGGCCCAGCCCAGCAGGACCACCCGGCGCAACCCTCCCCAGACACCCTGGGCTCTGCTGCTGCTCAGGGGCCCACGTACCCCTACCACCTCAGTATCTGGGGTGTCATGGTCCCAGCACCATCTTCATACACAGGGACATGGTGCACCCTATCTCAGCACACAGCACCCCACTGAGCACCGATGGCCACATTGTACACGCGTGCGTGCACACACACACACACACACCTCACACTCAGCTCTGGTCTCAGGAGGTGGCCCACACACACTAGTCACCTCCCTCCTGGGTCCTCAGACCTCCCCCCAACGGAGAATAGCTTGAAGGCTCCTGCAGGGGAAGAGCTAGTCTGACCTCTGGGCCTATGTCCAGTACAGGGAGCCCGACCCTGGGGACACCGTGGGGCTGCCCCTGCCCCATCAGCCTCAGAGAAGGACAGCAAACCATGCTGGGAGCCCCTGCACTCCTGGGCCCACTTCCTAAGGGGCGCCCCTCCTGCCCTCGGTCCACCCCCTTGGACCGGCACCAGCACACCAAGCTCAGCAGTGTGGGAGGGGGGAGCAGTCTGTGTCAGGAAAGGCAGCAGCCACCTGCTGGAGTTTCCGTCTGTCCTTTTCTGTATCACCAAGCACCTGCTCACGGGAGTGGGGGGGAGATGCACAGGCTTGGTGCTCACACAGAAGACTGGTGTCGCCCTGTGTGCTGTGTTATTTTAGCTTTTAAACCCCGTCATCTTTTCACATCAGACCCTAATAAGATCAGGAGCGTCGTCGTCATGTGGCCACTGTCCCAGTACACTTGCTGGGGATGGTGCTGGGACAAGGAGCCCACTGCTGCAGCTGTGAGGGGCCCCAAAAGGTCAGAGGTTAGAACATGGCAGCCTCGTGGCAGGCGAACGTTCATCAGGATCATGACCCTAGAAATCCCACGGACAGTCCGACTTTGTATTTTGGGTCGCCGCGAGGCGGAATCAATGGTGCCAACAACAGGGACATCGTGCTTGGACCGTCTGTCCTACACCCCTCTCTTATGTTGAAAGGTTGCGTGCCCAGGAAGAAGAAGACGAGGAACAGAAAACTGCATATTACCTGGAAGTATATGACCTGACCCAGAGAGCTGTGGCGGAGGCAGAAGAGCGATTTCACAGTGTTCAGGAGCTACTGTCCCTTCAGGACGTAAGTGTTTGTGCCACCGCCCTGCCCCCTTTCCATCAGCGTGCCACGGCCCTCGCTGTTGTTGGCAGGTGCCACTGAATCAGCTCCTACTCACAGTGGCCCGAGGTCTGGCAGACGGACACACTGGCCTGTTCTTCAGCGAGAGCCCATGGGTGCAGCCCCTGTGTCCATCCGTCCTGTCCAGGGCCTTCCTCCTCTCCGCTTCTCCTTTGCTTTCCAAGCATGATGTCCTCCTCCTGGGGTGGGTCTCTCCGGACAACACGTCCAAAGCACTGAGGCCAGGCCTCCTCGCATCCTCACCTCTAAGGAGCGCCCTGACTGCTCCTCTTTGAGACAGGTGTGCTGGGCCCTTTGGCAGTGCCCGGCACTCTCCCTGCTCCTGGCCAGCACTCCTTCCCTGGTCTTCCCTGTTCACGTCCAACTTTCACATGTACACGAGGTGGTGGGAACCCCCACGGTGTGGCTCAGGCTCAAGGTGACCGCTTTAAAGAGGTCCCGTGCAGCAGAGTGACCTAATGCAATGCGTCGCTTGATCGCCTGACCACTGATTCCATGAGCATTAACTGGATCCAAGCAAGGCGGACTCCTTCACAACTTGTCTTTCCTCCATCCATCACGACGTCACCTGTGGGTCCAGTTGCAAGGGTTGGGTCTGCCTTACACCAAGTGGTGATCCATGCGGAAGGCTGCAGCCCTTGACCTTCCTCAGCAAGTGCTTCCAGTTCTCCCCATCTGCAGAAGGAGGCGTGGCCCGACGCCTCCTCCAGTCCTGAGACCACATTCTTCTTTGTATAAGCCAGCTTCCCTAACTATGTCTCTGCGCACACCACCACCTCATCGACGGGCCCTGGTGGCACGGTGGTCGAGCACTCAGCTGATAAGCGAAGGGCCGATGGCATGAAGCCACCCACCACCCTGTGGGAGGAAGCTGTGTGTGTGTGGGGGGGTATCTGCTCCCTAAAGACTGCAGCCCAGGAGCCCTGTGGAGAAGTGTTGCTCAGCCTGTGGACCCCCCACGATTTGGAGTCAACCCAGTGCCCACCACCACCAAGAGTGCATCCCTTCCTGCCTCCACCCCCTTCACCATGCCCTCCGGGTGCAGGCGCAAGCCCCTCAGCTCCCTCTCTCTGCTGGCTGAGCTGCACCAACCTCCCAAACCACCGAGCTGGACAGAACGCGGGAAGCAGACCTCTGGACCCTGGATGTTAGGCACGGATGAAGAGTGGCTCCCGAGAGGGGGGCCCTACGTGCTCACAGGCACTGCAGCTGCAGAGAGGGAGTTCCTGCCCCTTGATGACCCCAGCCTGGGTAAACAGCACCAAGAGCCCACGCAGGACAGGCCAGGATAGTGTTGCCAGGGAGGAAACCCCAGAGAGCGCCAGGGGCTAGAAATGTTCAGCCTGGTGCTCATCAGCCCGTGCCTGAGCGGCAGACGGAACTTCCCACACAGACCGCGAGCAGCAGCGGCCGGCATCCACGCAGGCCTGGGCATGGCCCCGTCCCACCGGCCACTCTGGACAGCCGCATGCTCCCTGCAGCGCCCTAGCCTGCGTGTCAGGAGAACTGCAGTCAGGAGAAGAGTTGGCAGCAGGCGAGCACTACTCCAGACCTACGGAACATTCTCAGAAGGAAGAGCTCCTGTCCAGAGCCATGCTGGGGACTAGTTATTGGGATTCGCAAAGGATCCCAGCCCCAGAAGGTAACATGCAGCGTATGGAACCCCATTGCCCTTCACCAGTCAGTCATCCACTCCCCCACCCTGCCCACCGAGAAGGAGAGTAAGCCAGCCATTGAAGGCGACCTGGAACGGAGAGCACTGATGTAGGGTGGGCCCCGCAAGGGGGGGCAGAGTCATTTGCATGGTGGCATTTTCGCTACAAGGTGGAGAATGAAATAGAGAGTCTGCAGGAAGTGGCTTCGTTTGTAGGTAGGTTGTAGTGAACTTCTAAATAAAAATTTAGCAAGTTAAATCCAACAACATATTAAAAGGATAATATGCGTTATGACAACCAAACTGAGTCTGTCGCAGGAATATCTAACAATTTAGTTAACTATTTTTTTCGGGGGGTGGGGGAACCTAAGATATGAAAACCATAAATAACATCTCAGTAGATGCAGAACTGGCCCTTGACATTCCCAATTTTTAAAAATCGAACTCTAGGGGGGGAAAATCAAACTCTAGGAAGCTGTTCATAGATTAGGACTCCCTGGAGTTGGTCAAGGACATTTAAGAAAAATGAGAGCCAGCGTCAAACCGAGTGGTGGCCAACTGAACGTGTCCCCTTAGATTGGGGGTAAGGCACGCTAGGCCCTGCTGCCGGCTGTCATTGTCCTGGGGGTCCTAGCCAAGGCATGAAAGCAAGCGGAAAAAATGACAAGCATCCAGATTCGGAAGGAAGTTGCTCCCAGATGGCGTAGTCCTCTGTGTAGCAGCCTGTGGAATCCGCCAAACAAATGAAAGACATTGACGAGCGAGTGTAACGAGGTTGCAGGAGACAAGCACAGCATATGCATAGCAATCGCATTCTTCTTTACTAGGAACAAGGAACCAAACAGTGCCATCTGCAGGGCTTGAAAGTACAAAATGTGATGAAACATGTGAAAACTTGTACCCCGAAAGCGATACAACGTTACAGAGAGAAATCAAAGATGCCCAAACTCGATGGACTAGCACTCCATGTTCATGGATCAGAAGCTTCAGTCTTGTTAAGATGTCAGCTCACCCTAAATTTTCTGTAGGCTCAGGACAATCTTACTGAGATGACAGGATATGTTTTCATAGATCAACAAAGTGATGTTAGAGAAATATGAAAATACAAAGGACCTCAAAGAATCCACACAACTTTAAAGGGGTTGGGGAACAGAGGTGGAGGTCTAGCACCGCCTAATTTTAAGACTTATTAGAAACTGTAGGACTCAAGAAAGGGCCGTGTGAAAGTGGAACAGTGTTGGCGGGACAGAGTGGGAAATCCAGAAAGAGACAAACAACGAACGAGCAGCTGATTTTCAATAAAGATATAATTAAAGGACAAGAGCTGAACTTCAGTGCCTCCCTTGGGTCACGATGGGTCCGAGACCTGAGCCCTCAAACTGCCAGAGGGCACCTAGGACAGTGCCCCTGCAGCCGTGAGCTTGGCAAAGCGTCGTCCCTCAGACGCAGAGTGACAAAGTGTGTTTGCTGGAGTGTGCAGGTTTCAGAGTTCGCACAGTTCGCACAGCTGAGTGTGCGTCGGCCGCGGCTGCGCCTCGGTGATGTTGCTGTGAAGTGCCCCGGGCACGGTCGCAAGCTTGACCTCGCACCTGGCCCTTTCAGCTGCAGAGCTCCAGCTCGCCCTTGGGGAGGAGGCTGGCGCAGCTCAAGCTCTCCCTGGCCGAAGGGGCTCTGGACATGCTCCAGCTCCTCTGGGAGGAGAGCCTGGAGCAGAGCCTGGAGCAGGGCTCATTGGACAGGCTTCTGGCCGACTACCTGCACAGCACGAAGGACTACAGCTCCGTAGGCCTGGTGAGTGCTGCCGCCGCTCCAAGCACCTCCACCCGCGCCAGGCCCCGTGCTGACGTACTGTGCTGACGTTGACGCAGTCTGGCTCAGAGGCAGCTCTTTCCTCACTGGGCGCACCTTATAGCAGGCAGATTAGCACTGGGGAGTTGGGCGGGGCGGTGGAGGAATCCATCGCTGGTCACCAGCCACCAGCTTCCCGCAGCCTGTGGGCACCGAGTCCAGCTGAGAGGATTGGCTGTTGGCCATGAGAGGCTGACCCCTGCCTGTCTTTGGAGCTGATACTTGGAGGGGATTTAACTGGGTAATAAAATGGGGGTCTTCTTAACAGCTGCCCCCCAGGTGCTTCCACAGCCTTACTTCCTGAGTCCCCATCTGCCTGGCCTGCACTGGGCCATGCATGAAAGGTCTCAATCAGTTATCTTTTTCTTTTTTTTAAAGACAAGCTGAATTTTCAAACTAGCCTCTCTTGGAAGGAAATACAGTCTTCCAGTTGGGCTGTTTTCTTAGATCTTGTGAGGCACGAATGAGATTAGTGTGACATAAATGGGCCAGAGATGGTCCTGGACTTGAACTTGGTTGCCTGTATGTAGCTGCTTGTCAGGTTTGGGTGGATTCCCCGGCAGAGCAGAGGGGTTCCGGGAGGCGCGGCTGGGGTGGTGTGGTGTCCTATGCCATCCGGTGGTGACGGTGGTGTGGTCTGTGTCTCTGAGCAATGGTTCCTGCTGAAACGGACCTTGGCACACACCGTGCTGGCCCAGCTCAACAGCCTGCAGTCCTTTTGCACCAGCCGCACCGAGAGACGTGCACACATGCTGGGCCTGATGGGAAGGGCCCTGCGCCTTCTGGCTGCAAACGCCAGCCCCGTGTCCCCTGCCGTCTACTGGGACGAGAGCCTCCTGGTATGTGACGGGGTGGGGTACCCACTTGTGCTCCTCAGCTGAGCTACAGGCAGAGATCTGGGGTGTGGAGTATCTATCGAGGGACAGTGCCCTATGGTGGGTGGGGGATGGCCTGGCCTTTAGCCAGGCTAGCAGAACAGAATAGGGGTCACGGGTCTCTGAGACAAACTCGTGGGGGCAGGTACGAGAGGGGGCTCACAATAGGGGTCAGAGGACAGGGAAAGCACACCCACACCAAGTCACAGCCCCCGACAGTCATTCTGATACCCCTGTCCTCACCAAGACTTTGAGGTAATTCTAAGTAGAGTGTCCCCAAGACCTGGTGAAGCCTGCTCACCCCAAGTCCTCGAGGCCTTGGCTCACCCACCCCAGCAGAACACCCCAGGCACCAGCCCGCCCCAGAGATGGCTGGACCCCAAGGAACAACAGTGTCCATTGGTTGTGGTGGATCAGCCGGTCTAAGCCACAGGGCTTCATCCAGGGACTTGCTCCCATGCCAGCCTGAGCTGTGCACACGTAGCACCGTGGGTGGCAGGGCCTGTGCCCCATCTGGGCAGCATGAGTGGGCAGCGACAGGCCAGGTGAAGGGCAGCGGGCTAGGTGGCTCCGCTGGAAGGTAGAGGGACTCACACACCTAGGTAGGAGTGGAGTGGGGTCCCCCCCGCACCGCCCTGGCATCGAGGCGGGTGCAGCTGGTTGGAGTCCTGCAGCAGGGACCCATCTTGCCCAGGGTATCTGCCCCGCCTTCCAGGGGCCATTTAGTGGGGTGGGGGGGGTGGGCACCTGAAGACCCATCCCCTGCGGCCTCCCAGGTGGAGCCCAAGCCGAGCAGTCTCAAGTCCACAGAGGAGGCCGAGGAGGAAAGTGCTGATGAACACAGCTTGACTCTGCCAGCCGACAGGGTGCTGCCTGAGGGCCCCAGCAAGAAAGGCGCTCAGCTGAAGGTAGCCATCCCCCCTCCTGCCGCCCAGCATGGGATGCCACCCAGCCTGACACCCCTTCCCCCACCCCGCCCCAGAAAAGGACCGTGCTGGCACAGCAGTACTTGGCCCAGGCCTCTGAGGTGCTGCTGCAGGCCCTGCAGGCCTCACTGGGCACAGGGGCCCTGGACGTGGCTGCCGCCGCTAGCCTGGAGCTGGTGGAGTGTGCGGGCACCCTGGACCTGGCCACCAGCCTCCAGTTCCTGGCTCTGTCTCAGGTATGCCCCTACACTCGCCCCAGGACCCCAGTCCCTGGCCCCTGAGGACAAGGAGTGTGGCGGCCAGTGCCTTTGGACGGGAACGGGGCCTCCCTGCCTGGGGGCCCTGTGTGCCCAGCCCCCAGCCCCAGCATGGTCTCTTTCAGAGCTGCTCGGCCTCAGAGATGATGCGGGAGGTCCTGCTGGCCGCCACGACCAGCACCAGCAGCTCCCAGCTGGCAGCCCTGCTGCAGCTGCAGGTCCGGCTGAGGGCCCAGGGCAGGGCGGCCACTGACCTGTGTGCCAGTGTGGAGCAGGGCCTGGCCACCATCTCCAAGGTGAGGGACAAGCAGGGTGGAGCAGCTGCTGTGAGCCAGCCTTCCTGCCAGCTTCAGTACCAAAGAGGGCAGCTTGGAGGCCCACTGTTGGCACCCCCTCAAGGCTTGGGCTTCCTGGGGTCAGGGAAAGGGTGGCCCACTTGGAGGGGCTGTGAGGGGAGTCAGCCTGCAACAACTGGCACTGAAGCCTGTGTGTGTGCATATGGGTTTGTGTGTGTTGGTACCTGCCTACGCATGTGTGTTGTGTCTTGGGATGCATATGTGTTGTGTGTACGCATGCCTGCATGTTTGCATTATGTCTGTGTGTGTGCACTGCGTGTACTTGGTGCATGCACACGCGTGCATACCTGCAATGACCTGTGTCTGAAGGTGTGCATACATTTCTGCATGCTCATACAGGCTTACATGTGTGTGTCCATGTATAGCTGCATGTACATGTTGTGCACACACAGATCTTGTGCACATATTTGTGACTGCACATGTGTGTATGTGCACACATGTTTGTGTGACATCCATCTGCATGTGTGCATGCGTGTGTGTCTGTCAGGGTACCCGCCCTAACACATCATCACGGGTCGGATAGGCACAATTGTACCGCAATATTAAGTAAAGATTATAGTGAAGTCATAGAGAGCATGAGAGACAGAAGCGAGATTGAAATAATGGAGGCAGACACATATCATGGTAGCATGCTCACCTCAGCCCCACTTGGTGGTCCACGTGGAGAGAGGGGGAGGGGAAGGAGGACAAGGGGAAAGGGAACAGGAGAGCGAGGACCGAGGAAGAGAGGATGGGGGAGTGTAGAGAGGCCAAGAGAGATCTTTATTGCTAACTGTGTTGGACAGGGTTCTCTAGAGAGACAAACCAGATTGCTAGTAATTATATATAAATATATTTATAAAGATAGATATATAATTCAAGAAATGAACCATTAAATTATATACAGATAGATAATACAAGAAATTAACAGTTAAATTATAAAGCAGTGAGACACTAGCAGTGTTTTAAGGTTTGAGAGCCGCCAGTTGCCAGTCCCTTTCTGTAGAGAGAGCTGCAAACAGCAAACAGCAAGGCAGGTCACCAACTGTCGGTCCCCAGCTCTAGAGACGAACATTCCAATCGTGTGGGCTTAAAGAGACCTTAACTTACAGCGACACAGTCCACAGGCTAGGCATCCCCCAGGTAGTGTACCCCTTTAAATTGAGGCACAGAACAAGCAAGGCAGCCGCACGCAAGTCCGTTGATTAAAGAACGAGAGACAAGCAAGGCGAGGCTCACCGAGCCATTTATCCCTCTGTCCTTCAATTAATCCTACTTGTGTTTACACGCCAGGCTGGCACAATAAACTATCGCACTAACCCAGGCCTATATACCTTTGGGGGGTGTGCAAGCCCCCTAATTACAGATGAAAACATATGTCACAGGAAGGGGTTATATTATAGGTAATACAGCAAGGAGGGGGGGACAATCTAGGGATACACGCAATAGGAAGAGGAGGGATTGGGGATATCCATGTGACAGGCAGGGCGGATCCTAGATTCAAGATGGCAGCCTAACTGTGGATGTCACTGAGCAGGTTTGACCTGTTCTCTGGATCAATCGCCATAGGTGTAAACTCCACCTACAGGGACCAGCCCCAAACCTTTAGAGAGAAGTAGCCCATTGTCTTTAACAGCAGGGAATGGGGCCTACCTGTGTGGGACCAGACAGTAGTCTGGCAACTGACTGCCTTCAGGGAGGTAACTTGACAATCCTTTACCATCAGCTGCAAGCAGTGTCCCAAGTCTAACATATATTTGGGGGAGACGACTTGGGAGAAATCTTTGTTTCCCACATGTGTCTATATGTGCAAATGTCCTGGTGAGTGTGAGTACATGTACATTGTCAGTGCCGTGTCTGCACGTGAACATCTGTGCATGTGGACACGTTTGTTTGCACACAAATGTGTGCATGCATGTCAGCTGTACCTACGTGTCTCTGTGCATACACGCATTTCTCTGTGTTATGCGGGCATATTTGTGGTGCAGGGTGTCTCTGTATACAAGTGTCTGTGCGCACATGTTTGTGTGTGTGTGTGTGTGTGTGTGCATACCTGTAGTGTCATGTGTCACCGTGAGCATGTGTGGTGTGTAGGACTGTGCCCGCAGGGGTGCAACTAGATAATGTTCTGGCCCTACTTCAGGTTGGGTTCAAGTGGGCACCAGCATTCTGAGGCCCCTGGAGGGCTCCCAGCAGAAGGTCCAAGCCTGCCCTCAACCCAGTGCTGGGAAGAGCTCATGCCCACAGTCCCTGCCCTTCCGAGGGGACTGGGCCACAGCGCCCGCATATTGAAACCCGGGCTAAGCCGCCTCTCGTGACAAGGACGTGGGGCTTCGCTCAGCCTGAAGTCCACTCGCTCTCTGTGGCCCCCCAGGCTTGGCAGAACCTCGGGGTGACCGAGCAGCATTTCACCCTCCTGAGCGAGGTCCCTCCCATGTTCCGGGTCCTCTTTCTGCACTATTCGCAAGACAGGTATGTCTGGCCAGCCCGTGCTCGTTACCCACGGAAGGCTCCCACAGTTGGAGCTCCCAGCCCGCTGCTCCGCGGGAGGAAGGGCAGGCTATCCGCCCCTGTAAAGATGGACAGCCTCCGGAGCCCAGCGGGCTGCTACTCTGTCCTGCAGGGACATCCACTCCCTTGCCTACAGCAGATACAGCTGTGGGCAAGTTGGGTGGTGGGGGGAGCTGGGAGCCAAGGAAACAGCCTGTGAGTCGGAGCCCCCAGAGCAGCCCCCACCCCCAGCAGGGTCCTGCTGGCAGAGATGAGGACGTGGGCACCGGGACCCTCTCCTAGCTCCCATGCCCTTGCAGACCTGTGAGGCCCTGTCGGTCTGAGAAAGAGGCTGAGGCATGACCCCCAACACCCTTCTCTCAGGCGCAGGGCCCCTGAGGCTAGTCAATGATGGCTGGGTAGGGGTGCTGTGGGCGCCATTGCTGTGGGGCCAGGACTGCCGTGGCAGGGGCCTGGGACCCCCCCGAGGGCCGTGTGGGGGGGTGATCGCGCGTGGCTCCTCCCACAGGTCCCGTCTCTATGGCGCAGTGTTCGAGAAGCCCAAACTGGTCTCTGCACCCAAAGGAAAGCAGGTCGCGGTGGGTGGTGAGTCCCTGTGCTGGGCCAGCCCAGCAGCTGAGGGGTGGGGGTGGGGGGGTCAGGCAGGGCAAGTTTCAGGGCAGCAGGACTCAAAGTAGCTGGGGGATGTCCTGCTCTTGGCCTCATCTAGCATCCTAACCCGCCAGAACCCAGGATGGAGTCGGTTCTCTGGAGCCACCGGGGCCCTTCCACCACAGGGTGCAGACCTTAGGGATTTGGCAGGCTAGGCACGTCTTGGGCTGAGTGGTGGGGCTGTGTCAGGCTGGGCGTGTCCTGGACGACAGGGGGTGGGGCTGTGCAGGGTGGGCAGCACCCCCAGCACCCCTTGGTGGTTTTACTGAGACCCCCAAGCCCAGGAGGAGCCATGCACCTGTTGTGGCTCCCTGTGAACTCCTGGGCCCCAGACGCGCGCCCTGCTGTGACAGAGACCCCATGTGAGGCTGGGCCCTGAGTGCCCGTGGCCCTGAAAGGTGGTACTGGCCTGTGAGTCCTTTGCTGGTGGGAGATTCTAGGACTGCCTTCCTAGGCCACCCCCCGCCCTCCTGCTGGCCAACTGCCTGTCAACACTCTTGACCCTCCATATACAGACGTCACAGTGTCCACCCCCCTCCCTCAAGGCCCCCGTTGTGTGCCGGGCACTGACCTGTGGCTGAGGGCAGGCTGTGACTGCTGCAGGCTTGGCCTCTTCCTCCCCGCAGGCTGCTGCCGGGTGGCTCGGGTGACGGTGGACCCCAGTGTCCTCGTGAACCTGCTGACCAGCATTCAGCAGTTGCGGGAGCAGCCAGTTGTGGAGACCTACATTGAGGAAAAGGCCCTAGGCAACGACTCGGTGAGCGGCCTGGGTGCCATGCTTCCGCCCAACCGGGGACCCCTCAGGCTGGTGGCTCTGGCCAGGCGGGACAGGGCCGGGGGAACCCGCACCAGGGCTTTTACGGGGTCCTCCCTCCCGGTGCTTTCCGATGGTGACAGATACTGGGCACAACACAAAACTCCCAGGATGAGAATTACCTGCAGGCCTTCAGTGAAGTCCTGACTCCCCTGGAGGAGTACCTGAAGCCACTGTTCCCGCTGATGGCGTGTCCCGAAGCCAAGTAGGTGCAGGTGGGGATGCTCGGGCCTCGGTGCCCACAGGACTGGCGGTGAGGCTGAGTGGGGCAGGCCCACTCTGCTGAGGTCAGACCCGCTCTGGTCAGTCCGTCTCTGGCCCGTGGCGGTGCGGGGCCCCATCTGAAGATCCTGGGGGCAGGAGAGGAAGGGGGTGACGTATGCACAGCCCACGATGTGTGTTCTCAGTGAACAAGTGGAAAGCCAGCCATGTGCCCCGAATTTCAGAACACAGATCCCCGTGCCCGTGATGGAGCCTGGAAAGCCCAGGGGCAAGGACAAAGAAAGGAAGGTGTCTACGCCTCCAGGTGAGTGGTGGTGAGTACCCCGCCCAACACAACAGAGCACCCCCTCAGCGGCAGCCAGGACCCGCCCCTCCCTCTGAGGTGCTCACAGGACCCTGGAGGGAGGGGGCGACTCCCTGCTCTGGTAAAGAGGCTGCTTGAGGCTTCCAGAATGTATGTGCATCTGTGTGTATGCCTTCATCAGTGTGCACATGCATGTCTGTTCATGCGTGTACATGTGCATGCGTGCATGCATGCATTTCTGTTCATGTGTGTCCATGTGTGTGTGCCCATGTGTGTGTGTGCAAGTATGCCTCTCTGTCTGCACTCGTGTGTACATGTATGTGCGTTGTGTGTGGTCGTGGTGTGTATTTGAATGCATGCATGTGTGTGTGCTCACGTGTGTGCATGTGTGTCCAAGTTGCTGCTGCTGTCAGGTGCTCTCAAGTCAGTTCCCGTGAACAACTGAGTCAAACACTAACCAGTCCTATGTCGTCCATCAGCTGGTCTCATGGATCTTCCCCTCCACTGTACCAAGCCCAGTGTCCGGTGACGTGTCCACAGTCTGAGCCAGCCAGCCCTCAGGTGGAAGGAGCAGGTGGCTGTACTTCTGTCAAAGCAGATTCGTTTCGGGCAGCCCCAGTGTGCACGCTCAGTACTCCTCACCACGAACTCCGACTCACCAGGTCTTCTGAGGCCTGCTGCACTCAGCGCCCATCTGTCACGTGCACACGAGATGTTAGAAAACACAAGCACCAAGGTCCTCAAAAGGACATCTTGGCTCTTTAACACTGTAAAGAGACTTAGCCAGTGCGGTGTGTAAAATGAAGTCCTTGACAATGTCAGTCTTTTGTTCATCCATCATGATGCTGTTTGTCGGCGGCTGTGAGGATTTTGCTTTCTTTACATTGGTTGCAATCGACACCAAAGGCTCCAGCCGTTGATCTTCATCAGCAAGTGCTTCACATCCTCCTCACTTTTAGCAAGCCAGCCTGTGTCCTCTGCACATCACAGGCCCTGGATAAGTCTTCTCCAGTCCTGAAGCCCCTCCTTCTTTGTCTAATCCAGCTTCCAGGATTACTGCCTTAGCGTACAGTTGAATACGTTTGGTGAGAGGATGCAAGCCTGACACGCACCTTTCTGGACTTTAAACTGTGCCCTTGTTCTGTCCGCACAGCCTTCTGTAATCCCTGTTCTCCTCAAGGCCACCCATACTTGTCCATGAGCCACGCAGTTGAACACCTTTGCGTAGTCAGTAAGACACAGTAAGCATCCTTCTGGTGTTCTCTGCTTTCAGTCAAGGTTCAGCAGCATCCCTCAGGCTGTCTTTTTAACCTGGCTTCCTGGCAGCTCCCGTCAATGTTCTGCTGCAGTCGTTGCTAGATGACCTTCAGAAAAGCCTTACTCGTGCGTGGTGTCACTGGTAACGTCCTTGAGTCTGCGCAGTCTGCTGGGCCACCTTCCTCTGGGATGTGTACAAGCACGGGTCTCTTCCAGGCTACTGGGCAAGGACCTGTCTTCCAGATTTCCTGGCGTACGTAGACGAGGAAGTGCTTCCATCGCTCCCTCGGCTTCTAGAAACCTCACCCTTCGGCATCCTTGATCCTGGAGGAGCAGGAAGTCGGCTCGTTCTTCTCTGCGTGGTGACTGTGCATGCTTCCCGTCGTCTTTGGGTGTTTCCTGCCCGTAGATCTTTGAATACTGAAACTCAGGCGCTGATTTTTTCTGGAGCTCATTCAGTCTCAGACACGGGGACTATGCACTTCCTTGGGGTTTTCTCATTCTGGGTTTCTGCACATTTCATTCTTTAGCATTGGCTTCTCTAGCTGCCCACTGATGTTTTCTGTTCAGCCCTTTGGCGCCCTCCTTGCTGCCATGTTCCAGTCTCTGCTGGGGGGGCAGTTGCGCCTGTTCTTCCTGCCTTTCTCACGACTCTTGCTTTCTTCATGTGTGAGTTCTTGGCCTCCCGCGGCTCCTCAGATCTTCTGCCACTCGCGTTCAGTGTGTTAAATCTTTTCTCGAGACCATTTCTCAATTCAGATAGGAGAGACTGACGGCTGTATTTTGGTTCTCATGAGCTTGCTTAATTTTCTCCAGCCTCAGCCTGGGTGGGCCTGTCCCACAGTCAGCCCTGCCTTGCTTTGGCTGGTCCTATTAAGCCTCCCCTTCAGCTCTCCACACAGATGCAGTCGATTTCACTCCATCAGCCGAGGTCTCCCAGGGTTGCTGTCAAAAAAAGCACATGCTGTGAGGAGGGGTTTGTCTTGCAGAAATTTCACCACCATTGCAGCCTTGCTCGTTTCTCCGTGTACTGCTCTTGTTTCCAGAATATGCGTTCCAATCACCAATGGCTATCAAGGCATCTTGGCAGCATGTTTGATCGATTTCACATAGAAGCCATTGGTGGAGTTCTTCAGTGTCTTCATCACTAGCTTTAGTGTAGGAGCTCTGGGGGTATCGTGGGTTACATGTTGGGCTGCTAGCGATGAGGTCAGAAGTTCAAACCCACCAGTCACTCCATGGGAGAAAGACAAGGCTGTCTGCTCCCGTAAAGATTCACAGCCCAGGACATCCCCAGGGAGAGTTGCCACCTGTCCTGGAGGGTCACTAGGAGTCAGAATCCACTCAGCGACCGTGGGCTTTAGGTTCAGTGATTGTGTGTAATTTGAACAACTAATTAGACTTCCTGTGGGTGTGTGGATGTTCTCACAGCGTCAGACTGCAGGGTGGGGCTTGGAGTGCTCTTTGTGGTGGAGCATGTGATGTCACTCTTAGCAGAACAGCAGTGCCAGTCCACTCCAGCCCCCCGTGCCTGTGGCATCAACCGCGACGCATTCCACTTCATTCTTGACCGCTTCCATGGTCCTGAGTCCCTATTTGTAAAGCCGTGTGCTGATGGGTCGTGGGTGCTTGCTGCTGTTGCTCTCATTGAACACGTGAGGGCTGAGTGTTTGCCAGCTCTGTGAGGAGGAGGCCGCTCGTCCTCAGTCAACATTCTGGGTGTCTTCCGACGAGAGGGGGCCCTCTACCAGCCTCTGTCTGACCAGGTGCTGTTGCTGCTGCGCGTAGGTTTTCCATGCTAACCCCCCCTGAGGCAGATTGCTCATCTTTCTAGTCTGTCTGATTCTGGAAGCTCTGCTGAGATGTGCAATAGGTGGGGTGGCTTCCTGCACCACAGCAACATGCAAGCCGCCCCAGCGTGAGCCTGGCAGATGAGTGTGTGTGTGTGTGTGTGTGCGCGCATACATGGATGTCTGTGTGCTGCTGCTACTGCAGCTCATAGATTTTCTGTGTTAATCCCTCTGAGTATATTTGTGTGCATGAGTGTGCCTGCCATATATATTAGTGTGCACATGTGTATATGTGCATGCATGGGTTTACATGCATGTTTGTGTGTCATGCATTGTTTATACCCATGTGTACAATGTGTAATAATGTATGTTTGTGTTGCGCATGCAGTTCAGGCACTTGTGTGTGGTGTACATGCGTGTACACACGTATGCATGTTTTGTGTGCACTTTGGCATGTGTGCATATGTACATACATGCATGTATTGTGTGCACTGTTGTGTGCACACACGTACTGTGTGCGCGTGTACATTCATGTGTTGGGAATACACTTTTGTAAATGTGCACGCGTGTGTAATGTTCATATGTGTATTTAAATTCATGCATGTGTCATATATACGTGTGTGTGCAGTGTACATGCATGCAAGGGCTTCTATGTGTCTTGTGTGCTTTTGTACGAGTGCACACTTATGTGTACCAGGAGTGTGCATGTGTTGTGTGCACATGTACACCTGCACACAGAGCCTCAAGAGCTCAATGTCAAGCTGCCATTTCAGCAACTGCTACAGTCACACCTGAGGTTGCAGACAATGTCATCCTGATCGTGGACCGGCCCCTCCTGGAGCTGCCCTTGGAAGGCCTGTCCATGTTCGACGAGGGGGCAGTGTCCTCTGTATCTCGGGACTTCTCTCTCCAGATGCTAATGAACCGCCTGCGCCAGGAGGGGACAGGTGAGAGCCCCTTGTCCACGTGGAGCCAGAGATGGAACACAGCTTAAGTGCGTGTGTGGTGGCCAGGAGTCTCAGCTCTCAGAGGCGTCCTCGGCCACAGGCAGGACATGCAGGTGTGCTCTCAGTTCTTCCCAGGGCCATGCCCACCCATCTGCCTGCACAGAGCCACTCCAAGGGCAGGGCTGGTGGTGAGTAGGCAAGATGCTCCAGGAGAGGCCCCACTGGGGCCTGGGGGCTTGGGGAGCTGGAGGGGGGTTCAGTGGTGTTTTCTCACTGGGTGTGTTGACACAGCGGCTGTAGACCTCAGTTCAAACACAGGGGGCAAGCGCTTCCTTCTGGCGAAGCCCCAGGCCATCCAACGAGACCACCGGGAGGCAGGTCAAGGCTGTGAATGAGCACTTGCAGTGAGGTACACTGACCCTGAGGGGCTCAGACCAGGGCAGCCTCGGGGCAGCCCTGGGGATGACTGGGCAGCATCTCAGGCTGCAGGCAGGGCAGAGAATGGGAAAGCCGGGCTGAACATCAGAGAGAAGGGGACCCCAGGCCCGACTGAGCATGGATCCGAGTGAGGAAACTGCCCAGGTCAGGCATCTGAGCCCCACGGCAAACCCCTGGGAGCCGGTTCCCACTGGTCATAACCCAGCAGGACATCGTCATGACCTAGGGTGGACAGCCCCGCCTTTTACCGACAGAGCGGCTGGTGGGCTGAACTGCCCACCTTTCAGGTGTCAGCCCACTGTTTCCACCCAGTGAGGGAAGACCCACCCAACAGGAGCACCCCCAGTGCCCACAAGGGGCCCATGGGGAAAGGCCTCATCCCCACTGGACTTACAGTGGCTTCCACAATGATTGGCATGACCAGAAGGGTTTCTGAATGGGGTTCCTGAGCAAACGGAGCCCCCAGAGTGTCAGGCAGTTCCATAACATTCTCAGGATTGAAAATGCCCAGCATTCACTCTGCTGGTCCTTACCATGGGGCTCACCTTTTTTCCACGGAGTGGAGGTTAGCAACCCAATACCCAATACCTAACCCCAAAATACACAGACTCTGACACCCAATAAAAAAATGACCAGCAGGAGTTAGAGAAGCAGGGAACCATGACTCCTACTGAGAAGGAAACAAGCCAGGGACAGAAACAGGCCCGGAGACGGCAGCTGAGTCACCATGGACAGGATGCTGGCAGAGCTGTATCCCATGCTCAGGAGGCCGGGCGTGCACAGGAGGGCCACAGATGTGACTTGGGTCCAACTGGACTGGCCAGTGTCCTGGGTGGGGAGACGGCCAGTTGCGTGGTCGGGAGCTTCGCGTGGTGCACCTGTGTGAAGTCTCCTGGACCAAGCTGGATGTTTGGGAGATGGCTGACATGCCTACTTCACCCAAAGCAGAAAATCACCCGTCAACCCTCTTCTCTCTCTCTGACAGAGGGTGGAGCACGGAAGGAGGGCAGAGCCAAGGAACCCAAGAGGAGGAACATAGGCAGGAAGGGCAGGAAGGTGGGCAGCCTGCAGTGGGACCCGGACTGCAGTGGGGGAAGAGGGACAGCTGGGGGGACCCAGGGCCGTATTGGGGGGGCAGTTGGAGGGATGGCTAGGGGTGTGGGTGCAGCTGGGAGCCAAGGGAAGCAGTGGAGGGAAGTGGAGAGCCCCCCAGGGCCTGGGGGGGTGCACGTATAGAAGTCTCTACCACTACTTCCCTCAGGGAAGCATTCCCCGGATCCTGCCCCCCAACTGCAACATCATCGACTCAGACAACTTCAAGTGTATCCTTTCCAGCAATGACCCAGCACCCCTGACCCATCTCCCGCACCTCGAGCACCCCCCTCTGCTAACACTTTGATGCCCCACCCCAAGCCCCGCCTCGCCTGTGGCCGAGCACCCTCTCCTTGACTGCGCCCCAGTCGTCGCAGACCCCTTTGAGGAGGCCCAGTGCATGGGTGAGCACCTGCGCGACCGATGGATGCAGCTGAGGCTTCATTTGGGGAGGCGGGCATCCCCTGTGTCTTAGCTCCACTGGGCTCAGGCAGACAGAACGGGCCTTAGTGCACTGGCGGTTCTGTGGGTCCAGCTCCCCACCCAGCCAGCTGCTGCCATGCCCTTGGGCCCTGTCTTCAACCTTCAATCTGCCTAAAGTGGTTTTCGGACTCGGGGTGTGTGTGTGTGGGGGGGGGGTGGTAACATGGCCCCCTGCTGAGATCCAGGCCAGATGGGCAGGGTGGACTGGTATCCATCATTTGCCCCCGCCCGCCCCCGTGACCCGGGGCCTCCCCTCAATCTCTTTTGCAGAAGCCTTGACTCCTGTCTTCATGACCCGGGAACTTGTAGAAAGATTTCGAGAGACTTTCACGAACCGCTGGACGGGTCACCTGGGAAACAAGACCTTCCCGAGGTGAGGGGCTGCGCTGGGGTCGGGCTGCTCCCAGGACCCGCCCCCCACAGGCCAGAGGCCCCACCTTCTTCCTCCGCACATCACTTCACGATCCTGCCCTTTTCAAAGGCCCTCCTAGGCTTCTACATACCCACATCCCCATCACCCCCCTGCATTAGCCCTCCCCCTCCACACCCCTTCCCTGAGCTCCTGCCAGTCAGGCAGCAGGGTCTGGGCCCTCCAGGGACCTACCACATGGGGAATTTGGGTTCTGAACCCCAGCTCACAGCTGGGGCCCCTCTGCCCTGCACCCTTAGTCTGCCCCAGTCCTGTTACCCAAGTCATGCCCCCAGACCCTCCTATGTCCAGGCTCCCCTTTCCCATGGTGACCAGTGCCCTCGCTGCCCCCTGCCCACCGAGGCAGCCCTATCCTCTGGGCATGGCCACCTCTGTCCACTCTCCTGAGCACTGCTGCTCCTGGGATTCCACCATCCTGAGTCGGGGTCCTTCCCCACGGCAGGGCTTGACCCTGCCCCACCCCTGCCGTCAGAGCATGGGAAGCGGGCAGTCATCAGTGTGGCAGAGGTGCGTATCCAGGCCCTTCTCTCCAGGAGTGTGTGCCCACCCCCAGAGCAGCCCATCTGTAGGGATGGTCAGCTGGAGAGCCCTTTCATGTCCTTACAATGCCCACTTGGCTCCCTCACAGCCAGGCCAAGTGGGAGTGATGGTGGCCACTGCGTCCCAATGGCCCCCAATACCCCTGTAGCCAGCGGAGTCAGACCAGTGGTCACTGCACTCCCTGATTCCCCAGTCCCACTGCAGCACCCCCACAGCCAGGCAGTATGGTGGTCACTGACCCCCTGCCCTCCCTGCAGCCAGGCAGAGTAGGAGTGGTGGTCACTGACAGGCACCCCCTCCCCTCTCCGGCAGCCAGGCGGAGTGGGAGCAGCTCCTGGGCAGCTGTCAGGGCTTCTTCTTCTACGGGATGGAGAGCTTCCTGTCCCACATTCTGCTGGAGAGGCTGGTGGCCATGAACTTGCAGGGTGAGGCACCCAGCTCCCACAGTACCCGGGGTGCAGGCAGGCCCACCCAGTCCTTCCAGCAGCACCCTCTCCCCCCCCCCCCCCCCCGCTGGGTCCGGGTCAGCGGGGAGGGTCATCCCTCCAGGCAGGGTGGGGCAGCTTAGGGAACATACTGTGGAACACCCTTTCCTCAAAGTCCTTCCATTTGACTTGTGGCTCAAACCTCCCCAGCCCCACCCCCTGCCCTGGCTGTGACCCCAACCCCCATCCCGTGTGTGCCCCCCAGCCCCAGAGGGCTGCACAGGGTGGGGGAGCCTGGCCATGCTGCCTTCTGTTGCAGAGTGCCAGATGATGGTGCTGCTGGACCTGACGCACTCCACCGACAGCCTGCGACGCAGCTCTGAGCTGAGGGAGGGCAGGAGGTACGCCCCCTTGACCAGCCGGGAAGCGGGTCCAGCTCAGCCTGGGTCAGCTGAGACCCCAGGCTAGCTGAAACCCTGGGCAAGCTGGGGCACTGGGTGAGATGGGGGCAATCAGGGCAAGCTGGTCCCCTGTGCCCATGGGAAGGGCCCCCAAGGGAGGAAGGCTGGGCTCCGGATTCCTGTCCTGCCCCCTCATGAGCAGAGGGTGGGGCAGCAGCTTGGGGTTTGGGGCATGCCCAGACCCTCACTGTTTTCCCCCTGGCTGGCCTGTGTCTGGAGGTGCCTCTGACTCCCAGTCCTGCTCATCCGGCGCTTTGGGACCTTCTGTAGAAAGGCTTGAGGGTGGCGACCCCAACGTGCCATTTCCCCTGGGACCGGCAGGAAGTCCTTGTGCTGATCCAGCTCTGCTCCGCAGTGCCCTGCAGCTGTCCCTGGAGGGGCCCGTGGAGACGGCCATTCTCCTGAGCCTAGTGGGTGTCAAGAGCATTGTGGGGAACCAGTGGGCCACGCTGCTGCAGGACAACGCCATGCGGGCTGCCATGCTGTGGGACAGTGAGTGAGAGACTAGCCAATGGGACCTGGGCCACCGCTGAGCCCAGCTGAGGGGTCCCTGCCTCCCCTAGATCTGCTGCCTCTCGGGAAGCCGCTGGGGAGGGCAGTCCACCTCCTCCAGAAGATGGGGGCTGATGACATGGCCGGCCAAGGTGAGCCCTGCCCACCCCCCCAGACCAGGCTGTACCTGCAGCATGGCCCCTCCAGGGGGCACTCGGAGGTTCCAAGGCCTACCTCCCACCTCAGGGTCTGCTCCCAGGAGCCTGGACGCAGCACCCCCTTGGGCCAGGGCAGGGAGACAGGTGCCCCTGGGAGACAGGGAAGAGACAGGTGGCACCTGGGCTCCAGCGCAGACAAATCACATGGCAGGAAGGGCTCTCTCTGTCTCCTCCCACCCCCCAGATGGGCAGGAGTGATGATGGGGGAGGGGCATTGCCATGCACCCAGGGACCCATCTGGTCACAGAGGCCCAGGAGGGGGTGGATACGGGTCTGAGGTGGGGGGCGGGAATCCTCCACCTGAGTAAGCCTGGCCCTGACTGCCGCCCTGCTCTGCCCAGATGAGCCCTTTCTAGCCTCCCGGCAGTGGCAACAGCGCCAGCCACAGAGGCTGCCCACGGCCCTCAACCTGGTACTGTATGGTCTACCACACCAAGCCATTGGCTGACTGGGGGAGCAGGCGCTCTGGGAGGCCTCCCCATCGCCCCCCCCCTGCCAGCCCTCAGTCACTCTGCTCAGAAGACAAAGGGTTTCGTGGGAAGGAGTGCCCCCAACCCTGATTTCCGTGTTCTAATAAACAAACAAGAAAAGAGACGCCTCTCTGGTGTCTTCCTCACTCAACCCTGGGTACCCAGCCCCAGGCCAGCTCTCTGTCTGCACCCCCACCGTGGTCTCCTGCTCTCCCCAAGGCACACTCACTGCACCCCCCCCCTTCCCCTGTGATCGCCTGCTCCTTCCTGGTACTGGCCAGGCCCACATCCGGTCACAGCCCCAACCCCAGGCCATCTCTGTGCCCCTCACCGCCCACCTACCAGGATTCAGGGTCTCCTTTCCCAGATGAGCCCAGGAGATGAGTGTGGACAGGGGCTGCCTGTGAGCAGAGGACAGCCATCTCTCCAGGGCAGGAAAGCTTCCAGCACCGTGGGAGACAGGCAGTGGGGGAGGGACCTCTGGGCTCACCACCACAGAAGAGCCCTGGGAAGGGCCACTGCTCCGAGCTTGGACCTCTGGCCTTGGGACCTCCAGAATCACACGTGGCCTGTGCTGCCCAGGTGGGGTGTGGGACCCAGGGCCGGGTGCATATGTGCCCCACTTGTGGGGCCTGGTGGGGGGTGCCAGCAAAGAAGCCTAGAGCCGGGGCCCACCGGGCACCTGTGGCCATTGGGAATAAAGCCCCCCTTAGTGGTTACATGTTGGGCTTGGAAACCCCCAGCCCGTCTCAGAGAGCAAGACGAGGCTGCTTACTGACCCCGGGAGAGTTACAGGCTCGGCCATGCATTGGGTGGCTCTGTCTGCCCTACAGGTCACAGTGTGTTTGCTTTGGAGCAGCTGCGCCCGGGCTGTGCCCCTACCGTGGGCTCAGTTCAGTCTGCAATGGGGTAGCGAGCTGTGAGACACACACCCCTCCAGGACTGCCCCCGTGGCTTGGCCACTTGCTGCAGGGACTCAGCTCACTGTGGCCTCTCACAGGGCTTTGTGGTTGGTGATGAGAGCCAGTGAGAAGAAGGGGGAGAGCCGTGAGCTTGGCAGGTACAGTAACTGCAGCCACACCCCGGAGATGGCCTGGGCCGGGAGCCAGAGAGGGACCCTGCCGGGTGGGGGTGGGGTGTGGGTCACACTGCAGCGTCTAGACTTAGTTCCACATAGAAAGTTTTCTTTTGAAAAAAGGGGATGTTGGGTAATATGGAGAGGCTGTGATTCCCTGTTTGTCTGAAGATGTTTCCTTTCCAAACATGCACTTAACTCATCCCAGTTTAAGAAAGGAAGGCAGCGCTAACTGATGACCAGGGAAATGTTCCAATCAGCCGCACTGGAAACACGAGCTTTCTTCTAGAAAGATGTTGGCATCCACCCAAACAACAGGAATAAAAGCTTCTGGAAATATTTCATCTCCTCGTCCTCCTCCTCCGTGTCCACGCATGTGAGAAATATGAAACCGAGGCGCTTGTTCTGCTCGCTGAGTTATGGGCCAGCAACATGACGAATCACAGTATCAATTAGCTTCTGCAGCGCCAGTGGCACGTGTAATATATTCAAGCGTGAAAAAATTGCTCAGGTGAAATTTATGTAACCCTAAAAACTATAAGAAGAAGAAAGACCACTTGGAATTTATTGGTCCTAATAGGAGATGGAGGGTAATTCCAATGGACCGCAGGGCCCGGGCGAGGGGTCAGGGAGGGGGCATCCTAGCACCAAGGGCCCAGGAGGTACCTGGGCCACAAGCCTCAGCTTCACTGGCACCATGGGGTGGGCCAGGCCCAGCTTGCCCTCGAGCTGTGCTTGGGGTCTGACCTGGTCACTCAGGGTGGCTGGCAGGGTGGGAGACAGGTGGGGCCTCGCCCAGGCTGGAGCATTAGGGTGCCTTACTTACTCTGCTCTGTGCCCAGCCCTGTCCCCCTCAAGACAAGGCTGCTTTCAAAATGCCCACGTGCTTGCTGGTACCTGAATGCCAAATCTCTGCATTACAGATACAGGCTTGGCTGGAGGGAGGGAGGTGAGGGTCCCAGGGACCCCACCACCGGGAGGCGCCCAGCACCTGCCGTGCTGCCGGCACGTTTACAATGAAAGGGGTTATTAAGAAGACATTTGATGGTAGGAATTTTGTAAATCACAGGACAAAGGAAAATATCTTGGGGATGGGGGCACCTGGCCCCCTGCTGGCAGTGTGTTGGCTCTGTTCCCCTTCTCCTTCACCTGGCACCAGGCCCTGAGTCTGTCGGCAGCCCCAGCCTCAGAGAAGGCTGTCCGCACACCAGGTAAAGGCCCTGTCCCCACTCCTGCAGCCAGGCCTCCTCTCTGAGGATGACATGAGGACAGCGCCCCTGCCCCCTTCCTGAAGACCCTCCTGTACAAGGGCCATTGCATGCTCACTTGGTCTCTGGCTCCCGGTCACCTCTGTCCTGGCCATCTGGCGTCCTGGTCAGGGCCTGCCTGAATAAGACCCAGTTAGAAGCAGGATGAATTCTCTCCCCGAGAGAGTCAGGGGCTGTGGGGGAGGGGGCAGAGGCTTTTGTGGGTGCAAACCTTGTCCCTCACTTATCCCTGGAAGGTGGCACACCAGGGCAGCCAAGGTCCTCAGAACAACATGATGTCCACCTGGTCTGCACCGCAGCCTGGGCTCTTCCAGGGCGTCCATGGGCCAAGGCCACCCCTGCCGCCTACCCCTGCCTGCCGGGCCCTCCCTCTGTCTCCAGCCGAGCTGCTAAGTCAACCGCAGCTCAGAGAGGCCTGTGACAGGCTTGTGAGGAAGAAACTGGGCAGGTTAATAAAACCAGAGTCTCCCGACCGTGTGTGCACGTTTCTGTCCATCCGCCCAGTCCCTAATGGTTTAATCTCTGTGTTAAATAATTAAAACTCTATTTTCAACGGTGAACAATGGTTTTCATTAATGATCTTCCCGGGGAAGCCAGTGGTTTCATATCTTGTAAAAATGATTAAACAGCATCATTATCTCGCCTCTGAGATATAACTCAGCAACTCCCAGAAAGGCCATCTGTATTCCATTAAAGCTCCCTCCCATCCCATTTTGACACAATGTGACTTCATGCCACCGTAACCCCCGCCGTCCTCCGGTTTTATTATGACGAGGAGGAAGATAGAAACAGCCCATTTAATTATCCCATTTCCCACAGAGAGATCAATTTCCAACACGTCTTCCCCCTCCAAGGAAAAAGAAGGCCAAGGTCCCCGGGGCAGGGTGGGTGGTCCTGGTGGGACTGCTGGAAGCCTCTCGCAGGCTTTGGCTGCAGGCCAATGACCACCAGGACGGGCCAGCCCTAAGAACTGGAGCCCACCAGGGCCCGAGAGCAGGGCCAGGCCTCGGCTGGGCCGTGCTGTGCAGGAGACGGGGAGTCTTGTTCCCCAGTACCATGCCTCTCCAGTTCGCTGGAGCTGACTCCTGTCCCATCCCACCCCACCCCTAATCAAAGCAGAGTTGTGCTCACAGAGGGATTTTCATGAGTTGATTGCTAGCCTCTTTTCCAGAGGGGCCTGTGCGTGGACTTGAACCTCCAGCCATGGAGCCTCTGGACCACCCAGCAGGTGGCCTGTTTCACAGATCTGGGTTCTGATAATGAGGCTTGGTAGGGAGGCGCAAGATTTACTGCGGCAGGAGCTTGGACCCCTTGTCAGGGTGATTCAAGAGATGTGCCGCCTACCTTCCTCGACTGCTCCAGCACCATCTAACCGTTTGACATTTTTATCACAATTCATAGAGATCAAAGAGGGGTGACCAGATTGATGCCCAGTACAGCTGGCCCCTCTACAGGGGAGCCTTCACTGTCCCTGCTCCAGACTGCAGTCCTGTGACAGGCCGGGCTGGAGAGGCTATCAGGCCATTACCACGAGGTGGAAGTTGCTGGGTCCGGCCTGGTGCAGGGCCTCCTGGGGCAGGACGGGCCACCCAGGACTGGAGTCACCCTCCCAGGCTCAGAGCCTCCCTCAAGCTCTGTGTTCCTCTGAGCACAGCTGGAGGACTGGGATTCCAGCAGCTGCGGTAGCAGCGGCCAGGTGGGGAACTAGCCATGTCTGCTGTCAGAGGGTCTTCAGGGTGCCCCCAGGTACCATGTCTCTGTTCCTGGAGCCCAGGGTCCACTGGGGTCGGCCCCGCCCTGGTTTTGATGCCATGGCTCTGTCCTTCGTCACATGTCCGGGCACACCCCCTTCAAGCTCCTCTTCTCCAAACCCCCCCCTTTGGGGGCTTCAGTCTTTCCGTGCACCAAGATCCAGTGGGCCCCAGCGTGTCTCCCCTGCCACTGCTGCAGGTGGGAACCACGCCCACACTGGAGCACCAATGCAGGGGCATGGCTCAGGCACAAACTAAGCCCCTGCCACAGCGGCTGACCCTCCAGGACAGCTCAGGGCTGCCCACTGGATGCTGGGCTGGACATCTTTACTGGAGCTGACAGCCTCCTCCTCCTCGCAAAGCGGCTGGTGGGCTCACAAGGCTGACCTTATGGTGAGCAGCGCTGGGCCTGACCCTGGGCACCACCAGGCCCGTGAGATGCTGTCTGCTGAGGGAGGGGGTCTGCGGGGTCCACGATCAGGGGTCCTGGAGGTGCAGTACTGAGTACTTGACTGCTAACTGAGGGGGCGGTGCTTGGAAACCCCCACTCCGTCCTGGAGTGGGGCTCTGCATGGGGGTGGAGGAGGGTGGGCACCGGGAGGAGGGCTGAGGGCCAAGGAGGACAGTTCTTCTTGCTCCTTGTGCAGTTAGTGGTCAATGACCACGTGTGCTGCTGCTGCTGCTGCGGGGCCACATGGAGGTCCCTGGTTTCCCTAGACCACTGGTCTTTCTGCGGAACCGCAGCCTTCCGGTTAGCAGGCTCCCAAGTCCACCCTCATCAAATGGGCTCATCGCCACCCCTCATGAGGGTCCACGGAGTGCAAAGCCCCCTGGAAAAGGGAAACTGTGAGCTGCTGGCCTCAGCGCTGCCCAGCGCCTTCCTCCTGTGGGACGGATGGACGGTTTGTCTGCCAGGCTAGAACTAGCAGTGCTTTGCTATGGCAGATGTCACCAGGTCCCTCCCCAACGACAGGGTCTGGGGTCCCCAGGGGACCCTTGCACCCAGTCATCCTGAACCCACCCGAGAACTGAAAGTTGGTTTCTGGAGCTCTGGGCGTGGGAGCCACCGGGCTCTCCCAGCCTTTGTCCTTGCCCCTGGCTGTCACTTTTTAACTGTGTTCGGATCTTCGTACAATGCGGACACTCACTGCTTCCTGTCTGCCGTCCACTGTCAGTTTGTGCAGATGCAGGGCTGTGTCTACTGCACAAGCAGGTGCTGCTGCCCCTGGCCCCTCCCGGCTGTGAGCCAGTGGGCTCTGCTGTGCAAGTCTGGGGTTTAGCCTGCCTACCTCCACCTCCCAGTAAGTGGCCCTAATAGGACCTGCTGGCTGTGTCCACTGGAGAGGAGCATCCCCAGTTGGCTCGGCTTCGGGGGGTGGGGAGTCAGTGCACCTGGAGCCCAGAATGGAGGGAGCTCAGGGACCACACCCTTCCCACCTGCCCAGCCCCCATGGAATTTGCACCCAGTGCTTATCACAGCACCCCACTCCCCCTTAAAAGAGTTGAGCTCTGGGGTCCAGCCAAGGAGAAGTCTTGGGCTTCATGATTGGGGGACCCCTGGCTGCACCCCAGTGTGACGTGTGTGGATGGTTGTATTGGAGGGCAGAGCCCACTGCTCCCAGAGCCATGCTGCCTTCCTGGGCCACAGGGACGCTGACCCTGCCATGCCATGTAGGCGCCAGTGGCTCAGCCAGCCAGCACAGCGCACAGAACCTCAAAACCACTGCCCCACCCCACCGTGCCCGCTTCTGATGGCCTGGGGTCTTGCCCAGCAGGAGGGGTCAAACTCTAGCTCTGACTTGCCCATCAGTTTCTGCTAACCCAAGGACCCGGGGGCTGGCCTATGATCAACTGGTCCCCTTGGTTCACTGCCAAGATGGGCCCTGGACAGAATGTATGGGCAGAGGAACCAGAGGGCTGGGTCCCACACTCTCCACTGGGGTGGACGAAGCCTCAGGGGCATAGAACTTCAGAGCCCACCTCCCTGCTCAGCGCCCTCCAGTCCCCCCACCCTTGTGGGTCTCAGACGAAACGTACCAGCAGAGGGCGCCTGCAGGCAGCTCTCGGGGCCTGTTCTGAAAGCCCAGCAGAGGGGACTCTGTGGCCAGCCTCTGGGGGAGTGTCCTCTCACTGGCAGGCCAGGCGCATGGCTGCAACCCCCCACTCCAGAGCTGCCAGCCCACCCTGGATCGAGAGTGGCTCAGCTGGTGCCCCACAGGTGTCCCCTGGTACGCAGCCTGCTGGGTGGCAGTCACGCCCACAAGGCCACCTGGAGTTCATTGTCCTCGGGCACATGTCTGACCCACGGTGACCTTCAGTCCCTGGGCTCTGCAATCCTGAGGGTGTCCTAACGTGGCTGTCCCAGGCCTGGACACTGCTTCTCACTCGCCCTGGGGCCATCCCAGTGTCCCCCAACCCCCCAAAAGCCCTCCCCAGCCCATGGGTGTTGAGGCAGGTGGGAGAGCCTCACCCAGCTTGACCTGTGGTGTGTGTGTGATGTGTATGTGGTGTGTTTAGTGTTGTGTGTGGTGTGTACGTGTGTTGGCGGGGGTGCTTTCTATCCCCATGAGAAGTCAGCCTCAGAGCCCAGAGGGCAGGTAGTACCCTACCCTGTGGGGTTGCCAGGAGCCAGCAGCATTCCTCAGCAGTGAGCTGGCTTTCCAGTGACGCCCAGGGCCCCAAAGGTGCATCTGAAGGCAGGACAGACACGTCACCCATCCCACTCCTTCCTTTCTTCACCCAAACTGCACTCCAGAGAGCCCGGGGCAGGGGGTGCAGGGCGTCAGGAATGCTGGGTGGGTTCTGGCTGTTCGGGGGAGGAGAGAGTGGAGTCCTGTGGTCCAGCCGCCCCCTCTGCTTCCATCTCACCCCCCAATATGAAGGTCAGAGTCCTGAGAGGACAGAGAAACCATGGGTTGGAAATGGGAGGGTCTACGAGAAGCCAGGGTATACCCCCAGCATATGGAATGTCCCCTCCCAGGAGACCCGTCTCCTAGGGGCCTGACATCCCTAGGTGTACCCAGCTGGGGGTCCCTCCTACCCTCCCAAGGCCAGGCTTCTCTTGTTCCCCCCCCCCCATTGCCTTATGTTCCTCATCTCGTTAGTCAAGATGTTCTGCCAAGACTAGAAGGCCAAGGTGAGGAGGAGGGCAGGACAGAGGGAAGGGGACTGTCCCCAGTCACCTTTGAGGTGTGTGTGTGTATGGCGGCAGGAGACCATTGGCTCTAGTCCCCAACTTCTAGCAATACTGGAAGCTCCCACAGTGGACCCTTGGGCTCCAGGTCACCCCACTCCCCTTTACCTGGAACTGATGTGGTACCTACCTCAGTGGGGGCCTGACTCACCCTCCATCCAGGACACCCGGGTGGTCGACCCACCTCAAAGGCAGAGGCTTCAGCCTGAGCCCCCACCCCCCCGCCCCACTCCAGCTCAGGAGGTGGCTAGGTTACATGGGACAAGGGCAACTCATCGCTTTTGGAGACTTGAAGGCCTGGGGACCTGCACCTACATCCTCTCCTCAAGGCAGATGTTCCTCTGCCACTAATTTCTGCCCAGGCTTGGCTGGCTATTTGCTGATCCTTCCCAGGGGCAGTGGTCAGAGACAACCCTTGCCACGCCTGCCTTGTGCCTGTCTTCCAGGGTCTGACCTGCTGTCTTCGTGGGATCCTGGCTGTCCAGAGGTGGCATTCATGGGCCTCCAGGGCAGAAAGCCAGCAAGCAGTTCTGCAGACTGTGGTGATGGTGGGGGCAGCGGTATGGGCCTGTGAGGGGCGGAGGGTGGTGGAATAACGAGCAGCCCCCACGAACCTATCGCAATAGGAGGGACACCTTGTTCTGAGGGTGGAGAGCTAGTGCTGGGTCCCAGTGCCAGAATCGGGTGTTAAGGGGTCTCCCCACCTACCCCGTGCCCCCATGCGAGCACCTGGCCTCCCTCCAGCACTCCCAGGCCCAAGCCTATTGCATAATCGGAGCCTCTGAACTCATCTAACCTGTCCTGCGTGAGATAGTGCGCCCCAGTTAGGGCGCAGGCGATAGAATGGCGGTGTCTGGTGCACAGGGCCAGAAAACAGGGTTCAGGGCAAGACAAGCTCGGGGAGTGAGAAGCCTCCCACGGGGGTCGCCAGGTCTGGGCATAAGGGCAGCGCTACCCCTGTCCCTCCGACATGCTGCCTCCCTTCCCCCGCCCCCTCCCGCTTGGCAGGACAACAGGTGGGTTCAGCCGCTGAGTTCCTAGAGGGTCTGGGAGGTGGGTTAGGCCCGTTCAGATCACGCCCTCTGGCTACCTCGCCCACCCAGCCCCTCCCCTCTTCCCCGCCCCGCCCGTGCCCTCTGCGGGGGGCAGTTCCAGGGCCCACACCTAACATTCCGCGTTCGCGGTGCGCGACAAACCCGGGCCCACGACGGGCTCCGCTGGCCCCAGGGCCCCCGGGAGGTGCGGAGGCCCCGTCCTTAGTCGACACAGACCCAGCACCCACCTCAGCAAGAACCTGCGAAGTCGGCGCGCTCCGAACCCCAGGCTGGCCTCGCTTCATCCTCGCTGGGCCTGCAGGACAGCAGCGCCTCGGTCCCTCAGTGTGGCCCGGCCCGAAGGGGACGCTGGAGCGCGCGGCTTAGTGGGGAACAGCCTTCTCCTCACTCAAGACGGGGTCTCACGCGCCACCGGGACAGGACGCCCCCGAGCGTGCGCAGAGGAGGCTGGGCCCAGACGGGAGCTTGGGGTCCCACCCCTGGGCCGCAAAGGGCGCTCCGAACCGGAACAGCGACCTTGCTCCTGGGCCCGTGGCGCCAAGCCCCTCGCTAACTGCGCGGAACGAAAGCGAACCCAGGAGGGGTGCCGCGTAGGCGCTCCCGGGGCCCCTGCACTCAGCCACGAAGGTTGCCTTCCCTCGCGACCGGGAAGCCCCGGAGGCTGGCGTGAAACGCGAAAGTCGTTGCTAGTGACGGGCCGAGGCCAGAGGAAGGCTGGCATCCCAAGCCTCAAAACGGGGTTAGTGTACTCCCGGCCCGGTTGGGGGCGCGGGGAGCGAGCTGTTCGCGCTGCGGGTCAGGTGGGAGTGAGAGGGGCCGGTGGATGCACGAGACACCCCCACCCCCCGCCACTGGCGGTAAGGCCCAGAGTTTGGGGCACCCCAGTCGAAGCAGCCTGTGGGGCGGGGGGGGGGGCGGTGTTCCTGATCCCCAGAGGACGAGGACCTCGAGGGCCCAAGGTGCCCACAAGCCAATGTAGGGGCAGGCGGAGGTCCTGCACGCGCTGCGCCGGCTGGTCTCTGTATCCAGAACTCCAGCTCTTCTGTCTGGTGAAGTCGCGGGACAGTCCTGGACGTGGCGCTGAGCTCCCGGTGTTGCTGCCCGTGAATCAAGCTTTGATGCCAAGATCCAGCCTGTCGCGGGGGGGAAGGGGGTGGGCGGGCCGGGAAACGCCCAGCAGGGAGCTCGCGCAGAAGCTCGCGTGTGGCAGGTGGCCTCTGCCGTGGCCCCTAGACCTCGTTTCCCACCGCGGTGAGCCCCCAGGCAGGCTTCCTCCCGTGCTGGGCCTGGGACGCTGGGGCGGCCTCCAGGGTGAACCCTGGAGGGAGGAGGCGCGCCGGCTGGCTCCTTGCCTGGACACCACACGCCTCGCCAGGCGGATTCTCAAATATACACGATTTCGGGCCATAAAACATGTGTCCGTGTTTTTTCCTGATTCCCCATTAAAACCTTTGCCTAACTAAACTCCCATCCAGCGGGATTTATTTCGTCCCCAGGGAGATAAATCAGGGGGCAAATTTACAGCCGGGGAGGCACCTGCCGCGCTAATGGGCCCTTCATGGAGTGCCCAGCGGTGCGGGGCGCGCGCGCAGACGGGCCACCCACCGGCCAATGGCCGGGCCGCGGGCGCCGATGACCAATCAGCGCGCGCGCCGCGCGGGGGCCCCGCGGTTATCAGCGCGCCCGGGCCGCGCGGCGCCGCTCCGAGCCTCCCGGAGTTGCCGCCGCCGCCGTTGCCCCGCGCCCCAGCGCCCGCCCGCGCGCCCCCCGGCGGGACCGTCCGCGCCCGCCCGCCCGCCCTCCCGTCGCCCTCCCTGCGCTCCGGCTCGCGGTCCCCGCCCGGGCCGCGCGCAAACTTTCTGGGCCGGCGGGCGCGGCTGCGGGGACCGGATGGGCGCCTGGCCCGGCGGCGGCGGCGCCCATGGACGCTAACCGCCCGGGCGCGTTCGTGCTGAGCAGCGCGCCCCTGGCCGCGCTGCACAACATGGCCGAGATGAAGACGTCGCTGTTCCCGTACGCGCTGCAGGGCCCGGCCGGCTTCAAGGCGCCCGCGCTGGGGGGCCTGGGCGCCCAGCTGCCGCTCGGGACGCCGCACGGCATCAGCGACATACTAGGGCGGCCCGTGGGCGCGGCGGGCGGCGGCCTCCTGGGCGGCCTGCCACGCCTCAACGGGCTGGCCTCGTCGGCCGGCGTCTACTTCGGTCCCGCGGCCGCCGTGGCGCGCGGCTACCCGAAGCCGCTGGCCGAGCTGCCGGGACGTGCGCCCATCTTCTGGCCCGGCGTGGTGCAGGGCTCGCCCTGGAGGGACCCGCGCCTGGCCGGCCCCGGTGAGTGGAGTGCGTGGTCCGGCGTGCGGGCGGCGGGTGGCAAGAGGCCCGGTCCGCACTGAGTGTCCCCTTTGCAGGCCAGGCCGCCGGCGTCCTGGACAAGGACGGCAAGAAGAAGCATTCGCGGCCGACCTTCTCGGGCCAGCAGATCTTTGCGCTGGAGAAGACCTTCGAACAGACCAAGTACCTGGCCGGCCCGGAGCGCGCGCGGCTCGCCTACTCCCTAGGCATGACCGAGAGTCAGGTCAAGGTGAGCGGCCCGGGGCCGGGGGCCGGGGGCCCAGCGGCCACGCGCTGCGGCGCTCCGCGCTCCGCGGCCGGTGCCCGCGTACTACGAAGAACCCGGAGCCCGGCCCCGGGAGGTGCCATCGCGCTGGGCCCCGGGCCCTGGGGCGGCTCCTCCCCCGTGCGGGCCGCTAAGGGCTGGACACCACGCCGGTCCCCACAGGTCTGGTTCCAGAATCGCCGGACCAAGTGGCGCAAACGGCACGCGGCGGAGATGGCGTCGGCCAAGAAGAAGCAGGACTCGGACGCCGAGAAACTGAAGGTGGGCAGCTCGGACGCGGAGGACGACGACGAGTACAACCGGCCCCTGGACCCCAACTCGGACGACGAGAAAATCACGCGGCTGCTGCAGAAGCACAAACCCTCGAACTTGGCGCTGGTCAGCCCGTGCGGCGGCGGCGGCGGAGGCGCGGGGGACGCCTTGTGAGGACGCGGGAGGCCGGAGTGTCGGGGCGCGGGATGGGCGGATATATTTTTACAGAGTAAGTTACGAAACGGCCGCTCCGGCTGGCCGTGCGGGGACCCGGCCGGCCGCCGCCCCGGCGGGATCACTTTGTATAATCAATAAATTATTAACACGTCCGCGTCGGGGCCCTGGCTCAGGGGCTGCGCCGCCTGTTTGTTCCGTATAAAATCGGGCGACGCCTCGTCGCGGCCAGGTACCATGGACCCCAGGCGCGCCCGGAGTGGGCGGCCGCCTAGCCGCAGCAGCCCCGGATCCCGGATCCCGGGGCGGGGGTCGCGCGCGGGAACGCGGGGCCGAGCCGCTCCCCCCTCGAGGCCGGCGCGGGGACGCAGCCCGCGTGGTTAGTGCGGGAGGGGTCGGCCTCGCGGCTCGCGAAGCCTCGGACGCCCGCCGCGCCCGGGAGCGAAGCCGCCGCCGCGGGACGGAGCCGGGCCGTTGCCGTTTCGAGAAGCCGTCGGCGTGGTCGCGGGAGCAGCAGAGCGGGCCCGAGGGCCTGCGCCGGCCTGGGCTGGTCCTGCGCGCCTTCCAGGTAGGTGCGTCCTGGCGCAAGTCAGGCTTCCTCGCTGCTGCTGCCCAGCCGCCCGCTGAGGGCCCGGCATCAGAGTTGGGGCTCCCGAGGGGACTGAACGCAGCTCTGGGGCGCCGTGGCTTAGCCAGGAGACCATGGTTCAGATTCGCGCTGAGCTCTGCAGAAAACCCCGCGGGACCGCTGACCTCCCCCAACGAAGTGGCTGACCAGGGTGGGTTTGGGTTGGGGGAAAGCACACCCCTGGACCCTGGCAGGCTGTCAGGTCTGGGGCTTCCGTGGTCAGGGAGGGGGCACTAGACTCACAAGGGTCATCTGGCTTGGAGACAAGGGGGTCCGTCCCCTCCCCTAAGCTTTCCTTTTCTCAATGGCGGAATTAGGGTTTAACTGCTGCCAGAGGGATTTTAAGGACTTTAACTGGGCCAGCCTCAGTGTGCGGTTTCACCCTGGGTCTGCAAGTAGCGGGCGGAACGAGCTGAAGATGGATGGTCGGGGCAGGGTCCTCAGGTGACCACTCCTGTTAATGCTCGGAGTAGTGAGCTAGTCAGGGTGCTCCACGGTGGCCTGCCATCATAGACCAGAAGATCTGGGCTGGCAGGGACGCATCAGCTCTGTTCTCCAAAACAAAGGAGCCCCTGGTTCTGGGACTGGGGTGGGGCCGCATCTTCATTTGCATGCCCATGAGGTGCCTCCATGGGGCCCCAGTCTGAGGGGCTCCTTGAAAATGCTGGGGGTGTTTGTGTTTTGGTTGGGGGTTGGCTTTCTGCCCTGCTTGGCTTGGCTAGCTCAGGCAATGGGTTTCCCTGGCCGCACCCCTCCCACCCCCCGCAGCTGGTCATTTCTGCGCACAGTTCTGGGCTCAGGCTCAGGCATGGGGGGGTGTTTGAGTTGTGCAGAAGGGGTACATTAGGAATCCAGGAAAAGTGCCCTGGAAAACGGGGAGTATAATCACTGCAGAGACCACCCCCACCCATAATCCACCTACCCATAGTGACCATTTCAAAGAGCAGGGCCCAGGTCCCTGTGACCCCCAAGGGCAAGCGCAGGGCAGGCCGAGGATCGGTTCAGAGAAGCAGCACGCAGCATGTTCACCAGGATCGTTTTATTGCTTAGGGGCTGGACCATCCGTGCCACAGGCCGGCACGGGACCCACGCCGAGCCCACACACAGGGGGGCGGTGGCGGCCCCGCACACAGCGAGCAGTGACCACAGCCTTTGCCCGGCCAGACCGACTCGTCTAGAACACGCTTGGCAAGCAGAGGCCCGCCCACTCGGTGCCAGGGCCTAATGCCACCTGGAGCCTGGGGACTCTGTAGTGTTTGTTTTCAATGAAGCCAATAAAGCCCACACTGTGTTTCGCTGACAAGCGCCCACCTCCGACGCTGGCAATGGGTGGCACTGGGACGGGCGTCTCCTGGTTGGGTCTGTACAGCCCATGCTAGAAGCGGCTCTACTGTGAGTGCGTGGGGCTCGGCTACTGCGGCCGGGCCTTACATTTCATGGGGGTTCTTGGCACCAGGGAAACAGCAACGTAAGACACAATAGTTTACAAAGTTCTTAAAAGGACACGCAAGCCCAGCGGTCGCAGCCACGTTCCGTTTCTAATGTCTCAGAGGGCTGGGGGTAGGGGTCAGAGGGCAGGGGTCAGAGGGCAGGCTTTGCAGGCGTGTGTACTGCAGACAAGTCCCCCACTCCCCGGCCCCGACTCAACCTGCTGGTGGACGTTGGCAAGCACTCAGGCTGCAGAGAACTTAGCATAGGTTTTGGTAAGATTTATAAATTATTTTAAAAAGTATATATTTATAGACACATTGACGTATAAAATGGAAAGCAGCTGCGTGTGATTCAGAGACCATGTCCCACGGCAGTAGAGTGAGTGGCACGCCTGCCTGCGGCCCGGGGCTCCCTCGAGGACAGTGACCAGAGTGAGAGCCCCCAGTGAACCCAAGACGCAGACGCGCCTCGCTGTCTATTAGAGTTTTGGCAACAGAACTGTGAGTTATTTAAAAAACCCAAGATTTCTACTTAATGTCACATGAACAGACAAGACAGTGAGGTATGTGAGGCTTTTCCGGATCGCTCCGGAGCTGAAGCGAAGTGTGGGGCCGGCGTCTCGCAAGGCGCGCTCGGCAGGTCTATGACGCAGCTTAAGAGCCGTGTTCAGGGTGCTGCTCCCGTCTGTCTCCTGCTCACTACAGGGCGGTCTCTGGCAGGGGCTTCTCGGTGCGCTGGCATCGCCTCCCTGCGTGGAATCAGGGCGTGTGTGAGGTAGCAGACACAGGGGGCCAAGCTCAGAAAGGAGGCCAGAGGGAAGTAGGCATATTTACCACACGTCACTGCACGACACAACACTTGTGCACGGGAGCATGAGGTTTACCTGCCCCGGGCGCAATCCGGAAGGCCAGGAACACGGGCTGCAGCAGGAGGGAGAGAGCATGAGCATGGGCGCTCTGCCATGCACCCACCTGCTCAGACCCTCGTCCACACACCCGCCGCATGCAGATGGGGACTCTCAGCCCCCTGCCCTCGCCAGCCCAGGACCCCCACCCCCACCCACTCGCTGCCACTTGCCTCGGGGACCCTCACCCACCCATAGCCCTGTGCATAGTGACACCCTGGGACATGGGACAGGGACGGAGACTAGGGGTGTCACCTGTGTCTATACAGAACTCAAGCAGCCCTGGGGCTGGGCGAGGGCTGGCCGGCACGTGGTCACACCACAAAGCTGCTTCCACAGTGCTGACCACCAGTGGCCCCTCAGAGGCCAGCAGGGGGTCTTAGGAGCAAACTTGAGCGTGGCCCCGACGGTCTGTAGCCAATACACACCTTTCATGGCGGCAAAGTCCCGGCGGCTTGTGCTCTGAGGGGAAGGTCCACTCACCTTGAGTCTCGTTCAAAGCACAGCCCAGCGTGTGGCCACTCTGCCAGCCCCGACGGAGGCGGGAGCAGCTGCCCACCCTGGGGCCCCTAAAGTCCACCCTTCCACCTCCTACTGTCCCCTGCACCACGCAGCTGGCTGGGTGCTGACGTCACCTTGTGGTCCCCCATGCAGACGCTGGGCCCGATGTGGTCGTAGGAGACCACCTTCTCCTCGCTCTCCGACTGGGAAAAGCAAACAAAGGGCGGGTTCTTGGAGGGCCCCGGTCAGAGGCTCTTGGGGTTCCTGGGGCATGAGGGGAAGCAGGGAGGGGCTCTGGGACAGTCCTCTCTGCAGTCCCTGGGAGCACTGACTGGAGCCTCCTGCATCCGTGACAGCACGTGCCCATGGCTGCTCAGCAGTGTCTGCATGTCAGCCCCACGCGTGCTGGGGGGCGGGGGGCGCCCCTGCGTTTTCAGAGGTGTCCAGGGCGCTGCTGCAACCAGTCTCCTCTGGGTCAGCCGCTGGCCCGTGTGACAACAGCCACCCGGTGGGACGTGAAGGCCCCCGTGGAGCTGGCAGGGCTGCCGTGCGCGGCACATTCATCACATGCCGCATGGTGATTGACAAATTACAAAGCAGCGTAAAATTGCCGTCTTCAGCTGCACAGCACTGAGACGGAGAAACAAATGACGGGCGGCGGCAGCCCACACCTCGCTGAGCACTGCTCACACGTCTGCCGCCGGCTCCGCCCCGCGGGCCCCTCTGCGTCTCTGGCCCGGGCAGCACATGGGCCATGACGGCGGTGCCCGAGCGTGGTGTGATGGATGAGGCTCAAGGCTGCCTATGGCAGTGTGTCCCCACAATCTGCCCCCAGAGGGCCTGTCTCTGTGGGCACCAGAAGCTGATGGCTTCACACTGGGTGGCAGCTGAGCTCCCAGGGTGCCAGGCTGGCCTGCGGGCACTGGCCCTGCCCACTTTCCCAGACCCCGGGGGGTGTACATCTCAAGGCCACTTGTGAGCCCCTCCACCTGCCGGGGCCACTGCAGGCAGAGCGTCACAGGTCAGGCTGGGGTGTGACACCTGGGTGGCCAGCCCGTCCCCTGGCCCGAGGGCTCGGCCCTGGGAGCAGCGTGGCCCTTCCCCTGACTTACCCTCAGAAGCAGCTCCTTGGCAGCTGGGGACATGAGGATGCGGTCACACCAGGCGGGACAGCGCGTGTTCATGTACTGCCTGCCCTGGCTGCAGTCCTCGCTGTAGGGATAGCTGGGAGACACAGGAGGCCGGGCTCAGCACGGGCACACCCCAGGGGCCTGGGCTCTGGCACTGTTCAGATAAAGTGCTCCTTAAAGGGACAGTGTTCCTATTGTGCGTCCACAGCTGCCTGCATTCCAGGACAGGGGGGGGCAGGGACAGCAAGCACGCAGGCAGCTCCTGCTCAGCCGCTGGGGGAGGGGAGACGCATGTCATACATGCCCTGTCCCCAGGCTGTGTCCACCCCCCCTCAGTGCAGCAGCACCTCCCCAAGGCTGACAGTGGACCCGGGGTGGGGTGCATGGGAGGGGAAACTCTTGATAGTGAGTGGGCCTCCCTGGCACCTGGGCAGACACTGAGGGAGGGATCCCATTTGTAGGAAAACAAACGAAGAGATAGAGGAGAGGCTGGCAGCAGCCAGGACTGGGGTTGGAGACATACTGGTCCCCAACCCAGTGGGGGCCCTGCAGGGCAGGCCCTGAATGGGTACCAGGGTACTGTGTGGTCTGGGGAGCCCCATGGGTCGCTCCAGTTAAGGGACCAGGGTTCAGGGACCAACATGGCTGACCCTGGCACGCTGTGAGTCCCTGGGGGAAGCTGCGGGGGAGGGCCACACAGGTCACAGTGGGATCAGGGCTGGCTGGCATGGCGAGGGACACACCATTTGCCTGACTGTGTGCAGCCTTGGAGCCACTGAGGCTGCAGGCAGACACCTGCTGGTGGATTGAGATGGAGGCTGGCTGGTGGCACGTCAGAGAAGAACGTCAGCTGAGTCGCCAAGCCCTGAGGCCAGTGTGGGACCCGTCACCACTGTGCAGCCTCAGGAAGACAGGTGTCTGAACACATGTGTACACGGATGGGCGAGGAGCCACGCTGGACCTCTTGGAGGGCTGGCCGGCCATGAAGGGGCCAGCATCTCTGGAGCACTGTGGCTGCTGAGGACAGTTGTCCCTGCCAGGAGCAGGGAGTGGACAGAGATGCTGGTGCCCTGCCCATGGCACACACAGGCAGAAGAAGGTGCTGCCAGCCACCCCTGAAAGCGACAAGAAGGTGGGCCGGGCACTTGCCACGGCAGAGTGATTAATGTGGAGACTTATCTGAAAGCAAAGCCAGTCGGGGGCGGGCCCGGGAAGCCAGCTCGGGTGCAGCCATGCCCCTGAAGGGCCAGGAGATAAAGCTAACAATTACCCACCTGTGCTGGCTGGCACACACCCTGCCCTGCCCTCAGCCGTGTTTTCTGGCCAGGTGTCCAAGTGTTGACAGCCCAGGGGCATGACCCAGGCAGGGGCTTGTCGGCTGGCCAGTAGTCCACAGACCCTGCAGACAAACTGGCTGAGGGCAGTCACGTATCCGCCGGGGGTCTGCAGGGGTAGGCCACTTGCTAAGGAGTAACTGATCCCAGTTACGCTAGCTAAGTATTGCTCACCGGCTAGAGGCCAGCAGCCCCAGGAATGTCAGCAAGGACAACCAGCCTGTCATAAAAACTGGCAGGGACCATCTAATGTGACAAAGGCCAACATCCAAGGCCTGGTTTCAAGAACAAGTGCTTTCTAAACTCCTCCAAAGCCGAGGAGGCCACACAGCATGCAGAAGCACAGGCTTTAGCCAGGCACTGACAGCGGGGCTTGGTGGAGCACTCAGCAGCTCAGAGCACTTGGCGCCCCTGTGCAGACCCCGTCCGAGGGCATCACTGCCCTCTGGGCCCCTGGTGCTGTCCCTGCGTGCTCTGCCTAGGTTGAGTGACAGCCTGTAGGCTGGTGACCTGTCTTCCTGAGCATCTGGATTTGTCCAGGAACAAGGTGCATGTCTTTTCTGGTGTTAACTGTACAATTATATCCAGATTATCGTCACAGATGCAAATTCTGCTGAAGCTTCAGGCTACAGCCCCCAAATGTTTGAAAGGCCTCTGACCCTTGGTCGTAACCCAAGAGGAACCCCTGAAGACCCCTTCCTTCGGCCAGGCTTGTTCGAGCAGCACAGCCGTGTCACAGAAGTAACCGCGTCAGACCCTCCGCCATGGCTCGGACTGAGAGCCACTCTGCAGGTCGAGGTAGCTCACCGGGGTCCCAGAGCCTGTAAATACTTAGGTGAGATGACAGCCTAGCCTTCTCCCAAGGTTCTAGATAAGGAACTTCAAAACGCTCATGGAAGAAGTCAATGACTCCATTTTCCCACCAGCTTCCTGTAGCTCTTTTCTTATTCAGAAGCTGGAGGCTGGCCTTTTGTCCTGACTTGGCTCAGTCAGCCTTGTCTTTCTGCCATGGAAAGTTGATTTCGGGAAGGCTGGCTCCCCTCAGTAGAGTGTCTCTGGGACAGCACGTGCCTTGGACTCTGACAGGCAAAGAGGATGTGTTCACAGTGCTCAGCCCCCTCAAGCCTGAGCTCTTGGGAAGGGAGGGAGAAAGCAGCTTCATGGTGCCACTGGGGACGCTGTGCGGGGATGTCGTCTGTGTGCCAGGCGATGCCACGGGACGCTGTTCATGTGCTGGACAATGCCACAGGAGGCTCTTCCTCCCCCCTCCCCTCAGGATCAGGATCCTGTCAGTGGACCTAGCAAGCTGGCTGCTGCAGTTCAGTTCTCGGCGTGTGGATGTGTAGGGGTCCCTAAGGCAGCCTGCTAGCTGAAACGTGCTTACAGAACCCACAAAGACAGTCTGCAGGGCTCACGGAGCACCACCTCTACTTGCAGGGGTGCCATGGTCACAGTGGGATGAGCTGGCCCCTTCAGAGGAGACTGTTTGTGCACTTAATGACCACATCTAAGTTTTCAAGGAAAAAAAAAATCAAAATTCTGAAAACTCATTCCCCCTGTAAGATTGGTGTCTCAGTACTTAGAGTTTCTGATGAGATTGCGGTCTCCTGGTGCGGGGGGACCTGAGGGGAGGCTGAGATGTGAGGTCCGAGGTGAGGGTGAGAAGGGACGTGTGCGGGAGAGTGGAAGGGGACTGTTGATGTGAGGCCGAGGGAGATAAGGCTTGGAGGTGGAGAGGCGTGACGTCTGAGGGGAGGGTGGAGCGGTGTGTCTGAGGTAAGCTGACATAAAGTCTGAGGAGAGGGTGTGGAGAGACTTCCGAGGTAGAGAGGGCAGGTGGTGATGGTGCTACCACCTGTGAGACCCACCGTTTACTCCCCAAGTACTTAGGCTTTGCTTTTATTCTAAAGCGATCAGTACTTTCAGAGCTAGGCCTCACATTAAAAACAAACTGGCATCTAGCTGGGCAGCTGCTGCAGGCGGCTTCGATGATGACCTGGCCTTCTGGAAGGGGAGTTTAGACCTGGCGGGTGGTGGGTGGTGCAGGGCGAGACCATCTACAGCAGTGGGTGCTTCGGGTGCGCAGAGCAAATAGAACAGAGTCTGGAGAAGGCCAATGCTCCCTGATGGGATTCACTCTCCAGCCACTGAGGACGGCTGGTCGTCCCCCTGCCCCAACCTGAGGGCAGCTGTCTCTGTACACAGAGCGCTGCTGGGCACACCCACAGCCATGTGGGCAGTCCTAGTCTGCTCTCCACTCCCTATGCTGGCAGCACCTAGTGCCTGCTGCCGAGACGGCCTGCCCCTCAGGATGCTGCCCGCAGTCACGCAGAGAAGCCACGTCAGAGGCACCGGCTCCTTGGCAAGCAGCACCTGCTGAGTCCCCAAGGTCAGGAGCCTGGTCATCTGTACTGAAGGCCTCGGGGTCCTGGCCTGTGCCTGCGCCCACACCAGCCCTGAGGGGACGGGTGACCACACTGCAGCCCTGGCTCCAGTCGCCATGGCCTCTCCTGTCTGTCCTCGGGGAAAAGGGCACACCCCAGCACAGTGGCCGTGGCAGCATGGGTGCCCCTGCAGGCACACCAGCCTGTTTGGAGCTCTGAGAGGAGGAGGGCAGGAGGGGGTGGCCTGGCTCTGGGGGCCCCAAGTGTGTGTGCATGGGGCGGCCACACTGTCTGCACACAGCTGCTTGTGGGGACAGACTCACAGACAGACAGGGAGGGGAGAGGTGGTGAGCTGGCCCCCAGGACAGGCAGCGTGGTCCTCACCTGGGGGGGAACGAGATGTCCAGTTCGTACAGTCTGTCTTTGAAGACGGACAACTCTTTGTCGAACTCCAGGAGCTAAAGAGTAAAAGACAACGAAGAGACATCACTGTATTTCCGACGCGGGTCCTGGAGGTGCTGAGGACCAGGACCTGTGCCTCCCATGGCACAGCACTAACACCCCACCCCCGCACCCCATCTCCAAGGTTTCTGGGTTCTGCAGCCATGAGTTCGGCCGCTCACAGGTGTTCTGTCAGAGGCTGGCCAGGAGGGCCTTCGCTGCGCTGCACCCAGGGCTGGGTGTATGACACAGGCCGGGTTCCCAGCAGGCACCTCCTGAATGGGCACTTCTCTGGCATCTCCAGGGGGCGCCACACAAACTCCAAGAGCCTGCAGGATGGGCAGGATGGTGGCACACAGAGCGCCCGGCGCGAGTGAAGGAGGTCACAGCGTGCTGACCACAGGCCTATGTCCTCGCAGGTGGGCCCAGAGGCGGCCTCCGAGCAGACACCCCACACTGGCCTGTCTCCTCCTCTCTGCTACCTCATAAATCATCCCCGAGCATTCACTCAGCAGGTGGGTGACCGTATTAATTACTGAGACCCAGCCCTGGGGCCTCTTGCCCACTGGGCCAGAGGCCACGCCAACTAGTTATGAGGGCAGCCCAGGGGCCCCAGCAGCGGTCCCTGCCTGCGTACCCTGCATGGCCGGGTAGCAGCAGTGCTCGGAGTGGAGCTGTGATGGCCTTCAGGTGGGTGGTTTCTGTGGTATCACCTGCCTCCCATTCTGCCAAAGCCTCACCCAAAATGTAGGAGTACAGGCCCCGAGGCGCTGGCACCCAGAGCACGGGCCCCTGTGCCGGGAGAGGAAGCCTCACCGTCATCGCGCTAGGCCAGCAGGGACCCTTCCCAGGTGCCCAGGTGCCTCTGGTGCCTCGAGCAACTGCAGCAATAAGGATGGCTCCCAGGGGCCTGCAAGGCAGGCAGCACCAACGTGTACTTGTGTGCATGCTTACAGGAGCGAGTCCGTGCCAGAGGGTGAGTGTGCATGTAGACACACGAGTATGCAAACGTGTACACAGGGGGGGCATATAAGATTATGCATTTGTGCCCACGTGTGTGCATGGTTGTGTCCATACCCACATGTAGGTGTGTGCCTGCGTGCTTAAACGTGTGCACATGCCTAACTTTCAGGGAGGTGCCTGTGAGTGTGCACACGTGTGCGTGTGACCCTCTTTGTGGGGGGCTATTGGTCTGACACCGACTGTGTCCAGCTTCAGGAAACGCTAGGGCACAGAGCTGCTGGGCTGGTGTTAGCGTGGCACATGGGAGAGGATAACTGTGCTAGGACTTTCTCAGGAACTGGCCAGTGGAGGGCAAACAACAGTGGGGGCACGGGGAACAGGAGGCCCCCAGGAGCAGAGTGGGCAGCTGGGGACTGGAGCATCCACCACGTGACAGGTTGTCCCCAGCCCAGGTCCACCGGAAGGCCACTCTGAGCCCATACTGGAGGGGCTGAGTGCCCTAACCTGCCCCTTGAGAGGGTCTGCTGGTGAGAAACTGAGGGATGAGATTCTGAAGGAAAATTAAGTTCCGCAAATGTGATCAACGATCCTGCAGGTACCACAGAACACTTTCTTGGACCCAAGGTAAGAGAGACACGCCAGCTGGGGACAATGACAGAGCAGTCGCGGCTCGTGTGTCCCGTAGATCAATGCATGTCGGGCTGAGCCACTGCTAAACACACAGCCAACATCTCCATCCAACAGGCTGCGCGGGCGCCTCCCAGCCCTGCCCTGGGACAGCCTCGGGAATTTAATCTCTCCAAAGCCTCACCAGGGCACTCCATCCTGCGCCCTGACAACCACGCCTATAATTAATTATACAACTTCGACGGGCTATCGACTCGACAAAGCCATGCATCATAGAAAAAGCCAATGGCCACGGACACATTCAATCATGTCCCAACCAATGATTACTGCTCTTAAAATACAATAATTATTTCCAGGAGCCAGCTCGAATTAAATTCCTGTCAGGCGGGTACAAGACCGCAGTGATGAAGGAGGCGATGGATTTTGGGGGTGAGCCTCATAGGCACATCTGTCCTGAGGGCGGGGGGTCTGAGTCGGGGTCAGCGCGGCCCGTGTGTGGGTGACCACAGTGGCTCCCAGTGTCCACAGCACTGCCGGCACACCACCTGTGTGGCCAAGCTCCCTGCAGCAGTGACATGGGACCAGTCAGCTCCGTGGGCTCCTGGAGCCTGGGCAGCCCTGGGTGCAGAGCGCTGGGGTTGTGCATGGGGTGGCGCTCTGGGTGCACGTAAGGAGGGCGCCTGCTGCTCCACTCACCGCGGTGCCGTTGTTGTCCTGGAAGACGTCCTGGTTGGAGTAGTCAAACAGCTTCTTCTCCAGCTGCAGCATTACCTGCCGGTCAGAGGACTCCATGGAGGGCCCAGCGCCACCCTCCTGGGTTGGCCCATTGTGCCTGAGGGCCCCCACACCCTGTTGCTGCTCCTCCCCATGGCAAGTGACAAAGCACTCAGGCCTGTTACCAAGAGAACCACCTACCCAGGCCTGGGCCGTGGGCCAGCACACGTGTACCCAGTACCTATGGGCTAACACACACATACCCCTGAGTAAGTCCATGTGGCCATGCGTCTTGCCACGCCCAGCACACACAGCTCCCCCACCCCAGTACATCCAGGCCAGCACGTGTGCGCCCCATGCCCCACACCCAGCACACACAGGCCAGCATGCGTGCAGCCCCCCCACCCAGAACATGCAGGCCAGCATGCGTGTGCCCTGTGCCCCACACCCAGCACAGGCCTACCTTGCGGTCGTTGTCTGATTCACGAAATATCAGCTTCACCACTTCGTTGGTGTCGGCAGCACGGACAGTCTGCATGGTGGCTTTTGTGCAGAGGGTCTGCAGAAACAGACAGGGAGGGTCAGGCAGTGAGGGTGGGGAGACGCTTCCTAAGCCCTTCTGCAGGAAATGCCCAGAAACGGCAGCTTCCTGGGGACAGAATGCAGCCTGGGTGACAGGGGGCCGAGCAAGAGGAGGGGTTGACCACAGGGGCTGGGGAGGGCTGTCTTGGGGTAGGACAGTAGACTTACTGTGACTGCAGGTGAATCATACCTCAGTAATACTGGGGGGTGGGGTGGGGGGACGGATTTTACTGAAAAGGAATCTTAAAGACCATCACAGCACAGAGGGTTTAAGTTGCCTATGAATTTTGTCTTGGAGGAAGACATGCTGCTCCAAGTCCAGGTGCACAGGAGCCGTGGCCTGGGGATCCCTGAACCACAGAGGGGGCGCCGTGGGACCTGAGCAGGGCTGGCATGGAGGCCCAAATCTGTGGACCGCCTGGCTGTGAACCCCCAGACCTCACCATGCAGTCCCTGGCCATTAGGTGCTGAGGGGGTGGGGAGAACTGCCAGCAAGGTGGCCCAGGCTGGGGCATTGACATGCAGGGCACGGCCTGCTAATCGGTCAGGCCCCACCATGGCTTCTGCACTCATGTGTCAAAAGTCAGCTCGGTGGCAGTGGGATTAGAGTAAGCACCCAAACACCAACTCCGTGAGGCCCCACCCCCACCCCAATCTGGGGCCTGGGGTCAGACTTCCATCCAGATGCTAATGGGTTTAAGTGGCTTAGCTGGCTTCCCCTGAATGGGGGCCCCTGGGGCTCGCAGACACCATTGTCACCTCCAGGGCTCCACTCAGGACATTCAGGGTCTGCCTGCAGAGACCTTAACTCCAGGGACCCGCAGGATAAAGGTCTGAGCCGAGGACAGAGGCCCACGTGCCGCCCACACCCCTCCCCCAAGACCTCCCCTACAGGCTCACTGGGGACCAGCGTCTTCCAGTCCCAAGTCCGGAGCACGCATGCAGAAACACTGCTGGCCATTCCAGACCGCCCACACATGGGCGGGACTTTCCTCTTTTGAAAGGAGGAAAAATATCTCAAATGCTGCTGCTGCTAAGGAGCCCCATTACTGTGCCTGTGCCCTCTGCTGAGGCTGAGCCCTGTGGGGGGGTGGCCTGTCAGCCCTCCAGGGAGGGCGGGCTGACAAGACCAGGGGAACTGTTAAGTAGCTAGCATTAAGGGCCTGGGATGTCCACTGGCGCATGCCCAGGAGAGCCAGCAGAGGACAAAGCTGGATTTTCCCGCTGGTGGGCACGATGGGCGTTACACCTGGATCAGCCCACCTGGGCCAGGTGACTGCAATTCAGCCAATGGGATCGGCCTGGGGTCGTTCACCACGCCTCCCCCAGGAATCCTTGAAAAGGCAGGAACAGAGAGGGAGAGGGGTTTTGTCTGGTCGACTTTGTGGGAAGAAAATTTGGGAGAGAGATAGTCTCTGCCAGGCTGCATGGTCAAAGGAATCCTATGGGTGCCACGTAAAACCTGAAGCTTCTTTTAACTCTCATTAAATTCACTTGGATCACGAGCCAGGTTTCGGCGTGAATTCTTTATCGTGCGGAGCCAAGGAGCGAGGTATAAATCTAGCCCGGAGAGACAGACCTTACATAAGCTGTGGGTGAACAGCCTGGGGTGCGTGCACTCCTTACCCCTGGACCCCAGCAAGAGGACCTAGTCCATGCAGTCTTCAAAGGAGTTGCTTTCAAAGCCAACTGAATTGGCTCTGATTTCTGACTTGGGGGCAGTCAGAGTAGTGGGGCTAGCCCATCCCCAAGAGAGCAGGGCAGACCCCCACTTGCTCCCTGTCTGGTTCCCACCCCAGGAAGCAGCACCTGGACTCTGGGCCCAACCTGGCTCCCTCCCCTGCTCCTGACACAAAGAAGCTAAAGCCATGTCCAGCAGCTGCCCTCCCCCTTACGGCAGCGGGGCTGAGGCTGGCAGCCAAGCTCAGGTGGTCTGGGCTCACGCCTGCCCCAGCTCAATGAGGAGAAAGGTGTCCAAAGGGCCCTCCCGCCATGGCTCTGGTGAAGAGTGGCCACGCCTGGCCCTGCCTTTGGGTTTCCGGAGGCTCTTGACCCCTGCTGGCCGTGAGCACTGCACACCGCGCCCAATGTCAGCGCAGTGCCAGCACGGCCCACTGCCCAACACTCGGACTGTTGGGGCTCAGGTCCCAGTTTGGTCCCTACTTCACCAGCTGCCAAAATTCTACATGCAGGAAGAGGACTGGGATTTCTACTTTGAATCCCCTTAAAACCATGTCCCTGTTGAGTTTCCACCCTCAGCACCCAGTTGCTGGTGAGTCAACCCAGCCCTGTGCCCCAGCCTGCCCTTGCTCTGCGCCTCCGGCTCACCCTGACTCTGTGAGGGAGCTGGGTGTCAGAACATCTGAGGTGGGCTTTCTGTCCTTTAGGAGCCTGCTGATGGATGCTAGCCTGTGACCTGGGCCTGTGTGGCCCTTCCTGGGACAGTTAAACTGATGAGTTTTCCTGAAGGTGACAGCAGGACTGTCCACACTACCATCTGTCACCTGTGCAGGTCAGTCCTCACGTCCTCTCTGTGAACTGCTAGTTTTCCAGGTCTCCTCTGCTTTGATGAGGAAACATTTCAAAGCACTTGTTTGGATACTAACATTTCCCTCTTACTCTCTCGGTCACACACACACACACACACACACACACATTCTCTCAATCACATGCTCTCGATCATTGGCTCCCTCAGATGCACACTCACTCACTCACTCACTCACTCCCTCACACACTTGTTCATTCTCTCATCTCACTCAAAGTCACTCTATACGCTCCTCTCACTCACTCTATACTCACACTCACTCCGTACTCTCCTCTCACACTCACTCCATACTCTCATCTCACACTCACTCCACACTGTCCTCTCACACTCACTCTGTACTCTCCTCTCACACTCACTCTGTACTCTCAACTCACACTCACTCTGTACTCTCCTCTCACACTCACTCTGTACTCTCCTCTCACACTCACTCCATACTGTCCTCTCACACTCACTCCATACTGTCCTCACACTCACTCTGTACTCTCATCTCACACTCACTACATACTGTCCTCTCACACTCCCTCCATACTGTCCTTTCACACTCACTCTGTACTCTCCTCTCACACTCACTCTGTACTCCTCTCACACTCACTCCATACTGTCCTCTCACACTCACTCTGTACTCTCATCTCACACTCACTCTGTACTCTCATCTCATACTCACTCCATACTGTCCTCTCACACTCACTCTGTACTCTCATCTCACACTCAGTACATACTGTCCTCTCACACTCCCTCCATACTGTCCTTTCACACTCATTCTGTACTCTCATCTCACACTCACTCCGTACTCTCCTCTCACACTCACTCTGTACTCTCATCTTTCACACTCACTCCATACTGTCCTCTCACACTCACTTCATACTCTCATCTTTCACACTCACTCTGTACCTTTGGCTTTCTCGAACTTAACCCCCAGTCACTTAATCACACAGGTAGGTGCCTTGCTCCCACCCCTCCCCTAAACCGTCTTTCCATCACCAGGGCTCTTTCTCTACAGAGAAGCAGTGAGGACAAGGGCTGAGGACTCCGTCGGGGTGGGTGGCAGACAGTCTCCGTTGAGGCTCTCCAGAAGCCAAGGAAGCAAATCCCGGATGGATGGCTATTCTGTTCTGGGCCCTCTACCTCCGGCCCCTGGCCTCAGGTGGTGCCTTGTCAGGAAGAGGGCCTGCTGGCTCCCTCCTCTTCATTTACAGGTCCACCGCCTGCCTCTCTCAGACCCCATTAGGAGTGTTTCCCCATGAAGTCTGCGCCCCTTGATGCAGAGCGAGGGGTCCTGGGGCAGGCGGAAAGGCCTGACTCAGAAGCCACAGTTCAAAGGTCTCTGGAGGAAGCTGGCAGATGCAGAACGAGAGGGGACATGGCCCATCCAATCTCCTCTTGACAGGCACTTCGGTCTCTCTGCAGTAAGAGGTGCGAGCTGTGTGGGGGCCTCCCCGGGGCTGCTCTGGCCCCCTCCCCCTGGAGAGACAGAACAGAGTGGCCGGTCTAATCCTGACCCTGGTCAGCAGGGGGTCCTGCTGGGCACATGTCTGGTCCAGAAAACAGGGAGCGGGTCCTCCAGGTATGCCAAGGCCTGGGAGCTGTGCTGACTGCCTCCTCACTCAGCACCCATTGGGCCGGGGCAGAAAGTTTCCAACAAAGTAGCGGGGACCGCCCTTGCTCACAGGACGGCACCCAATGTCTCCACAAACCAGCCACTCCTGCTTCCTCCCCAGGCTCCCAAGGCCTTGCTCTGCTGGTCACCCCGCCATGCCCACCTGGTGTGGAGCCACTGGTGAGGAACCAGCAGAGCCCAGAGCCTGGCAGGGGGACGGGAAGAGGACAAATGAATGAAGCGCAAGGGCCAGCCTGCCGGCCCCTCCACACCGCACCTGCCTGCGCCGTCGGCAAGGCGAAGGGTGCAGGAAAGGCCGGCATACCTGGAGGTGAGGGTCACGCACACCTGTCCTGCCACAGCAGGTCCGCCTGTGCCCTGCGGCCCCCTGGGCCTGGCCCCAACTGTGCTGCAGACCGCCGCTGCTGGGTGGGCTTGCAGTACATTCTAACAATTTTTCATGCCCATCCCTCCCAACATGACCCTGCTCGGGGCTTTTATCCCAGTGACGACTTGGGGCAGGAAGCACGCGGCCCTCTGACAGCGTGAAATCAGAGACAAAGCCTGCGCACAAAGGGCTGAGCAGCCGGCTTTGCCTGAGCCTGCAGTGCAGGAACCGGCGGGTGCAGCAGTGGTGCCTCTATCCTGGTGGACACCAGGAAGGACACAAGTGGCCTGGCAAGGCTGGCCCCAGGAGGCCAGTTCTGCCCTTCCTGACCCAGGGACAATGGGAACTTCTACTTCCAGCAGCATGGTTTACAGGTCCCCTGCCCACAGGGAGAAACACAGATACACCATGTAAGTCAGCGTGCTGCCCCAGGAGACAATGTGCCCTCTGCCCACAGCAGAGCTGGCCGGCACATGCTGGGTATGAGGGCCAACGGAGGGGGCACAGGCCAGGTGTGGGGGCTGAGAGGGCAGGGAGCAGACTGAGCCCTGGGCTCTCTGTGCTCCACCAGGAAGCGTCGCCATGAAAACAGCCCGAGTCCCTCACGCAGCAGCGGTGGCCCCGTCACAGTCACAGAGGTTTCCTCCGTTGGTGCCAGCAGAAGATCACTCCCCTTGAAACTAACGGCCTGAGCAGACCCCGGAAGACAACCAGGCTGTGGAGGACAGTCTGAGCCCTACCGTTTGTGGTCCCTACAGTGGATCACCCTGCTGACCCACTCCAGACAGCCCCCTGCCTACTCAGCCATACCAGCCCCCGGCAGCCCTCAGGTCGCTGTGAGAGGCTCGGACTCGGCTGCCTGCCACTGCAGCAGTGGAAAACCAAGAGCAAGAGACTTGCCTGTGGGATAGGCAGTGGGGGCCCTCAGTGCCAGGCCCCAGGAGGGCGAGCAGGGACCCTGGGGCCGGCTGGCGACATGCCTTCCGGTGGTAACCTGTGTGCCGGCGACACTGACTGGGGCCCAGTCACACTGCCAAGGGCCAGCAGGGCGGCCTGTGCCCCCAGTCAATGGGCCCCTAACTGGCGACCCCTCCCTCGGGGCAGCAGGGTCCTGAAGCCAGGCAGGGCTTGGGCAGGGCTCTGCTCCATCAGGGTGCTCTCTGGACCCTGTCCTGCGGGCCCAGGTGGCATGCGACCATGTATCTGTCAGCCACGGGCAGCTGGCTCTGGAGGGAGGCACCACCACTGTTCCCAAAAACCCATCCATCTCCGTCACTGCCAGCAGGGCGCACGCAGGTGTGGCGCCAAGAGGCAGGCATGCCAGCGGCACTGTTGTTGCTGTCACCGCGGCGACAGCCCAGCTGCCAGCACCCACACCGCACAGCCTCTCGACACGCCTGGAGGCTCCCTCGGTGCTCATGCGCGCCGTTCGGGGGTGCCCGGGGAAGCAACCACGGCATCAGCTCAAGACCGGCACCTCTGTTCTGCTCGGCGAGCACACCTGCACTGAGTGGTAGCGGTCAGCAAGGCTGGCCCAGCATCCAGCCCCACCCAGGCCGGGCAACACAGCCCCCGCCTCCGCAATCTCCATTAACAGGCTGGGCAGCATGCCCCTCCTCCTCCCAAGGATGTCTCCACGTGTGGGCATGGAAACATGCCCCCACATAGGTAGGGCAGCCCTCAGCAGACATCTCCACACCCAGGCAAGCTAACATTCCCCCGGCCCACCCACACACAGAGCCCCCTACAAACTGGCCAGTCACCCTCTGCAGCTGGCCCTCAGGAGACGAGCAGTCCCTTGATTTGGTCCGGCCTCCAAGGCTGGCTCTCGGGCATCGCGTGAGGTGGAACTAATTAGCCTCCCATGAATCTCCCACGGCGCCCAGGACAGGGAGCGGGTCAGTGTGGGCTGCCCCACTGTGCGCAGCAGAAAGCAAGGCGTGGAGCTGTCCAGGACAGAAGCCTGTAGGCACAGATGTGGCCACCGCTGAATCCTCAGGGAGGCCAGGTCCTATGGAGCTCTCATGCTCTGGGGCATCTCCACAAGGGCGCCCCTCAGGCCATCCGTGCCCGGGCGCTGCACCCTGAGCCTGACAAGATCACACAGGTGTCCTGTCTTTCCAAGCACCAGACAGGGTCACACACTTGCCTCTGTCCAGTACTGACCACCCATGGCCCATGGCACCTCTGCCCCACGTCTGCGCCCACAGAGGTGCTTTCTGGGAGTTTTTCTGCAGTTCCCACAAACGTCAGCATGGTTTGAGAGCAGTGCTCTCCATGCTAATGGGCGGCTTCCTGTCCTTCGCAGGGGCACTGGAGGCTGGGCAGAGGCCAAGAGGGCTACTTGTCTCCCAGGAAAACCGGTCAGTTAGTAAGGACGGACTTCCCTCCCCTGCTCTGAGTATGCCAACGGTGCCCAGCCCCAACTGAGGTTCCTCCCATGAGGCACCATGCTGTCTGTTGGCAGCAGCACTGGGCACCCTGGGCTGTGGGCGAGAAACACCTGCAGCCTTGGGGACTGACCCTGCACGGCGACTGCCTGCCCACTCAGACCAATGCCCAGAGGGGCAATGTTCAGACTGTTCCCCACTAGCACAAATGTGCACACATACATGCCAACACATGCCAGCTCCAACGTACACACATGCCAACACCAGAGTATGCAGGCACCCCCCAGGACCACATATACACGCTTTCCGCTGGTGACTGGCCCCAGAAGCTCCACAGAATACTGTTGGCTGTGAGAGAGGGCTGAAGTGGGAGGAGTCTTCCTCGAAGGTTCCAGAGGCATCACCTGGAATCCTCCCTCCCGCCACTCTTGCCCCAGGAGCGCTACTGATCCCCATTCCTCCAACAACACGAACGCAGCTTCCTAGCAAAACGATCAATAAAACTCAAGATTAAGACTAACATAAAAATGTTTACGCTGTGGCAGACCACTAATGTATTGTTCCTCCTCGGGGAGGGGGAACCACCTACATAATGTTTACTCTTATTTTTATTAGCAATTAAGCAGCTCGTTGCTCTCTGGTTGCCAGTGTCCAAGGAGGATAGGCTGCCTGGCTCGACCTGGCAGAAGTGGAGTGCATCCTGCTAAACTTCCTGTAGGCACAGCTGAACCCTGATGTCACAGGTCCCGGCGCTGACAGCAGGCATGGAGGAGCCTGGTCCAGAGGGCAGCAGGGGCTGGAAGCGGGGAAGTGGGTGGCCCTGCACGGTCAGCAGGCAGCACTGCCTCGGGGGCACTTGAGAAGCTGGGGGAAGAGTGGCAAACGCCAGCTTCCACCAGCTTGGGGCCTGCGTGGGGCCCCCCTGCCTGGAGGACCCCTGAATTTGGGGCCTGAGCGGGAGCCCCCTGCATGGAGGAACCCTGAGTTTTGGGCCTGCATGGGCCCCCCCCCTGCCTGGAGGACCCCTGAACTCCGGGTCTGCATGGCCCCCTCTGCCTGGAGGACCCCTGAACTCCGGGTCTGCATGGCCCCCTCTGCCTGGAGGACCCCTGAACTCCCGGCCAGCACAGCCCCTCTGCCTGGAGGACCCCTGAACTCGGGGCCCGAGTGGGGCCCCCCCCTGCCTGGAGGACCCCTGAACTCCGGGTCTGCATGGGCCCCCCCCTGCCTGGAGGACCCCTGAACTCCGGGTCTGCATGGGCCCCCCCCTGCCTGGAGGACCCCTGAACTCCGGGTCTGCATGGCCCCCTCTGCCTGGAGGACCCCTGAACTCCCGGCCAGCGCAGCCCCTCTGCCTGGAGGACCCCTGAACTCGGGGCCCGAGTGGGGCCCCCCCCTGCCTGGAGGACCCCTGAACTCCGGGTCTGCATGGGCCCCCCCCTGCCTGGAGGACCCCTGAACTCCGGGTCTGCATGGGCCCCCCCCTGCCTGGAGGACCCCTGAACTCCGGGTCTGCATGGCCCCCTCTGCCTGGAGGACCCCTGAACTCCGGCCAGCGCAGCCCCTCTGCCTGGAGGACCCCTGAACTCTGGGCCTGCGTGTCCCCTCTGCGGTCCTCCTTGGAGATGTGCTGCATTCCAAAGGGATCAGCTATGCGGTGTGGTTGGAAACCACTGTGGGAAAGATGTCACCATCTGGTCACTCGAGCACATGCTGGGTCTCTGGTCTCAGGTGGCCACTCCAGGGTGCGTCAGAAACAGTACCAATGTCCACACCTCATGGGAAGGACTAGAAGGAGGGACGCATGGCTGGGCAGCCCTGAGCAGCATCAGGTGCAAAGGCAGCCAAATGCTGACAGGTGCCCACACCAGGACCTTGGTTTCCACCCTAATGAGCAGCCCAAGAGGAGAAGGGGAGCCAGCTGACCAGTGGCCGTCTCGGGCCCCATGGACAGTATGAACTCCCCCTTCATTCCATGAAGCTGACCATTTGCTGTCTCAGGTCCCAAGGGATGGTCTCAGTGGCCCCTCCATTGGTGAGGCTGGCCAGTGGCCATCTCAGACCCAGGGGGATGGTCTGAGTGCCCCTTCCTTTGGGAGACCCATTGGCTGAAACACAGTCAATGAGAGACATGGGGGCCTGCCAGCCTCCATCCTGGGAACGGCTTCCAAGGTCAAGGGAAATAATCGGGCAGTCCTGATGAGCTACACGCATGGGACAGAGTCACGTCAAGGCCCCGGGCTCTCATTTCTCTCACAGCCACTGTCACCTCAAGTGGCCCTAGTGTGTGCCGAGCACTGTCCCTACCTATGGTGTATCAGCAGGCTCCCTACTGCTAGCAGGGCGTGTCCTAGGGGCCCCAGGTCCCATGCAGGGCTGGAGGGAGGGTGTCCTGGTCCCCTGAGCCCTGTGCATCTCTGCACCCTGAGGCGTACAGCCAGCATCTCAAGGCCTAACGAGGGCTGGGTGTTACCATAACAATATCTCTGGAAGAGCCCAGCCCTTCAGAGACCCCCAGGTGGACTTCCCCGGTCCTGAGCTGTGGCTTTCCTGTCATTTCCTGGGGCCACATCCCGACTGCCACATTCCCAGCCATAGCCCCTTACCCAGGCAGGTCCCCCTCTCCAAGTTGCTCCTTCCCTGCTGGCACCTATCACGCCATCCCACACCCCCACCCTGAGTCAGCAGCTTTCCAGTGTCCTGCAGTTGGCAACAGAGCCCACGGCACCAGATTCCAGGCTCAGGGCGCTAGTAACCGGCTGTCTGACTGAGGGCGACGGCAGCTGGCTCCCAGCCCCCACCATGGCTTCCCCGGGGCTGGAAAGCCTGTGCCCTTTGGGAGTTCCTGCTGTAAGACACAGCTGAGGAACTGCCCCAGAGGCCAATGCCCCTCCCACCTTTGTCCATGAGCCCAGGGGGCCAACCTACCTCCACCACAGACTTGGAGTCCAGGCGGAAGTTGAAATCACCAAAGACGAAGTATGCCACTTTCTCGAACCTCTGGTCGCAGATCCTGGCGGGAGAAGCAGATGGGTTAGTAGGTATGCCCACCCCGCCCTGCCCCATGGGCGCACGCCCTGCTTCCCCACCGTCCATTCATGCGTCCTTGCTGCGTTCCACGCCGTGCCCAGCCCACAAGTCGGCTCTGAAGCACTGGGCCCTCACCCAATGGCACCCAGCACTGCTGGTCCTGCACCGCCCCCAGGGACTCCGACCCACGTTCTAGGGTATAAATCACTTTATTCCCCATGTGCCGCAATGCACAAACGTCCAATCAGTGGACAGACAGGTGGCACCCTGGGGTTGGGGGGGGAGAGCAGGTTCAACCCTGAAGAGCCTGCTACAACAAAGGGGAGAGGGGCCAGAGAAAGGCCTGCCTGGTCAGGGGAGGGCTCTTTCTGGATCTGAGAACAGACGTGGCAGGGAGCTACCCAAGATGCCCACAGCCCCCTGGCCTCTGGCTACCCCAGCCGGGGATATATGTTCACTCTGAATGTCAGGTCATTCCCACAGTGACAACGTCACAGCACCCAGGCCTTCCTAGCCAGATGCTGCCTGGCCTCTCGACCATCTCCCTTCCCAGTGACCATGTGGCCCAGGGCCCCTGGGCTCGAGGTCAGCAGGGTCTCCAGCTATGCAGTCTAGGGACAGTGCTTTAGCAGACCCACTCTGGGATGCTAGCTGCCACCACACAGTCACTCGTATGCCTGCCTCCCTGGAGGTTCCTTGGAGCAGGTGGTGGAGACTCCTGCAGGCCTGGCCCGCCCCCACTGCAGCCCACCGCACAGCATGTGCCCTGGATGGGCATCAGGGGCCCTCCAAGCGAGGGGACGCACAGAAGGCCGTCTTGGTGTTTTTTCACACAGGCAGCTCGGTTCTCCCTGTTGTACAGAGAGCTCCACGCTGGGCATCACAGGTGGGAACTCCTGAAGTCCTTGCACGGCCCTGGATGCCCCCAGAACAAGGCTGAGGTTTAACCCTGGCCATCAGGAAGCAGCCCTGAGGCCTGACCCCACTGCCCACCGACCATGGGGGGCTCTCTGCTCTGAGTCAGGCCTGCCCTGGGCCTGAGTCCAGGAGCTTCTTGGAGGCCCATCACCCATAAGCCACGAGCCACTCACATTCACTTCACTTTCTTCCAATTCAGACGAACCCTCGCCTTGCTCCTCTCTGCGTGGCTTTGAGCCGAGAGGAATCCCATTGGGAGGGAGGCTTCTCTGAAAAATTACCTGTCTGCTCTTCCCCACCCGCGTGTGAGAACTGCCACTCCCACCGGCCCATAGGCGCTGTGCTTCCCACTGTGGAGGGCCTCACTGCAACTTCTAAAAACAAACCATCTCAGCTAATTCCATATTCCACTGACATCTCACTTTTCCTGCCAAAGTCCATGAAAACATCTGTTTTCCCTTATAACCAGAATCACTTTCCCTGTGTGTTAATTTGGGCAAATAGAGGCGCACTTTGAAAGTTACTGACGACACAGGTGACTGGTACCTTCACCTTCTTAGACTGTCTCTCACAACGGGGCCAGAGCCTGGGGGCAGCACAATGGAGTCCTGAGAAGGCCCCCAGCAGGCGCCCTACCCCACGGGCCTCCTAACCCCAGGGGAAGCTCAACGTGTAGAAGGGATCCAGGAGGGCCAGCCGGGGCCACCACAACTGCTCACAGCCTCTGGAGGGGCTGCCACAGTCTGTGAATGGCTTTGCTTCTGTAAGAAAGTTCTAGAAGACCTTGGGGGGGCTCTGGGAAGGGGAAGCTGGTCAGGACCCTCTCTTGAGACCTGGGCTAGGCAGGTCCCACAGAGACTAGGTGGGACCTAAGGAAGCCGGCAGGGCACACAGTCTCCTGGGGTAAAACCAACATGGGGCGCTCCTAGGGAGGGGGCCCTGGGAGAACATGCAGAAGGGCGGGGCTGCCACCTCGGACAGTCAGCGCCAAGGAAGCCATTGACAGACTGCTCCTGACACTGGCCAGTCTCAGGTGGTACCGGCTGACCATGCCCACCATGGAGCAGCGGCAGCCGTCTGAAGGCAGGCACCCAGAAGGCTCCCAGTGTCTCCTGAACCGGTGTGGGCATGAAGCCTGAGCTCAAGGAATTTTCCTCGTCTCTCAAGAACAGGATGGAGAGAAGCCCCCACTCTGCTGGGACCCCCCTAGGCCCCAGGGGCTGCACAGCAGGAGGTGGGGGTTGGTTACAGAAAGCGAGCTTGGAGATTCAGAGAACGGAGTGCGATTGGCCTCTGTACCAGTGAGCAACAGAAGGGACAGTCTGGTTCAACAACAGAGGTAATTCACAGCAAATTCCTCATCTTGTAGTGCTCCCCACGCCTGGCTTCACAAAGGAAAAGGCAGCCCTGTGTGAGGCTGCCTTTGGGACCCTGGTGTCACCTTGTGCCACCCACTACCCACAGAGAAGCCCACCAGCATGGTTCATGCCCACAGCAGCCTTACAGGAGGGGTTGTGAAGCTGGCAGCACTGCCATTGAAAACCTGACGTGATCACCCATGCCTGCCTGGCTCCCTATACCAGCTGGCTGATCGACAGCAGCAGCGTGAGGTGTGGAGGCCACTCAGAGCCGAGACGGAGGGCTGTCAGATCGGAGTGCATGCACCTGCATTCTAATTCCAGCAACGTGCACTGGGACCGAAAAGCAGAGAGGGCTGCTCCCAAATGCACAGCCTTGTCAGCGGCTGCGGTGATGGGAAGTCAGCTCACAGCACATCCTGCCTTGTTCACACAGAATGACATAAGCTGCAAAGACAGTGTTCCGGGCCGATGGTGGAGTGCCTGCTTGCAGCCACGCATGGTGCTGCCGGTGCCTGTGGCCCAGTGAGCCTTCATCTGGCGCGCAGGCATGTCAGTCTCATCATCCAGCAGCGGTGACAGGCAGCACAGGCCTGGTCCCCAAAGTCTGAGGGACAACGGTTGTACTGACATTGTCCAGAGACAACCACAATTCCAGCTTCCCGTCTGTCCTGAACCAGTGGGCGTGATGCTCAAGGCTGAGTTCCATGAGCTGAGGCCTGAGCCATGGTGGCATCAGGGCCAGCTGAGTGCCCGTGGTACCCTTGCACAGTCTGGCTGCACACAAGGTTCTATCCAGGACCCAACAAGAAAGAGCCTCAACGACCAGTCCATGCCGCTGCCCACAGTCATAGGACAGTCCCCCTCAGTGTCAGGGGCACCAGGCTGCCAGCAAACTGGCCCCTGTCCTCCAACTCCAAGGTGGGGGTGGGATTTCCCATCCCTGAGATGCAGCTGTGTCCACAAGCCTGCGCTGTGTAAGCCCCAGGCTGAGGCAGCAAGCAGTCCGATTGCTGCCCTGGGGAGATCCTTGTGGAGATGCTTGGGCCCTGACGTGGATGCCAGGAAAAGCCCCTCTGGGAAGCGAGCCTGAGCCTATTGTCGTGGTAACTCAGGTGCTAATTACAAATCCTGACCTCTCAGCCTTCACTGCCCCCATGGCCCCAGTTCATTTGTCTGAAAGGACCCTCCTACCTAGAGCCCCCCCCTTGTGCAGAGATGAGGGGGAAGGTATCCTGTGTCCCCACTCCAGGGGCCCATGCAGGAAGGGCTGAGGAGGTGGAGGGTGCCCTGTGTGAGGGTGTCCTGCGCGCTAAGTGCCACATGGGGCTTTCCTCACTACTAAGGTGCTCTTGTCCTCCCTCCTCCTTTCGAAGGCAGAGTTGTCCCTGTGTCCCTGATGTGTCTCCTGAGGAGCCTCCAGGTGTCCCCTATAGTGTCATCCCCGAAAGAGCCCTGAGCAGCCCCAAGGAGCCTGGAGACAGCATCCCTTAAGATGTACCCTGAAGAGCCCCTCCTGTTGTGTGCCCTGCAATGTGCCCTGGGTGTCCCGAGGAGCTCAGAGGAGTCACCACGGCATCCACTGTGGTGACAGTTGCCATGGTCTAGTGCTTTGCTCCTCAGGAGCTGTCTTTGAAACATAGCCTTGTAGCGTGAAGCAGAGATCTGCGTGGCCCCAGATGGCAGAGAAACAGGCCCCCTTCCTTGGCTGCTCGTCCCTCCCACGTCCGGCGGAGACATAAGAGCTGAGCGCCTGCTGCACGCAGGACTAGGTACAAACGTTTAGTCTGCAGCCAGGAGGGGCGGGTCTGCTCTGAGACCCAACAGGAGTTGCATGTGCTCATACCAAGGGCCTGCAGGGGCTGGCTGGGCAGGGCTTTCCCAGGTGGCTCCTGCCCAGGTCAGGGCTTCACACCCACTTTTGCACGTGGCTGTGTGGCTTCAACCGCTGGCACAGAGCTCCGGCAGTGGCGGCTGTCCCTGTGGCTCCAGGCAGGAGGAGTCCAGAGGACGAGCATTCCGGGCCGGGGCTGCCCAGTGACCTGGATCGTTAGCGCGGAGCTCGCTTTGCCTAGAAACGTGGGCCTTTGAGCAGCTGACAGTTGATGGATGACCTTCCGTGGTGACAAAGCAGGCTGTGTGTCGCCTGCGTATCCCGGCGCTGCTCCTGGGAAACTAATTGCCCGGAATTGTGCGAGGCGACGTTATTTCTCTGGCGATCACTGCTCTTGAATGCCCAGAATGAGCGTGAGACAACTCTTTTGACCGGACATAAAAGTTAAATGTCCCAATGTTGATCAAATTAACTTCGGCATCGTGACAATGGACTCGGTTAGTGAGCGAATAATGGGGGACAAAGGAGGGCTTTCGGCCAGATTCAGAGTTGTAACGAAAGGTGTTTGGTGAGGCCCATTTTAAAGAAGGAGGGGGAGTCCATTTCCAGGCCCCTGAATGGCTGGCCACTCAGAAAGTGTCCGGAGCAGCAGGAGACGATGCCTGTCTGATCAACCCCCACCCTCCTATCCCTCCCACCAGCTCAGCCTCCAGGACAGGTGAGACCATCTCACCTGCCCCACTGCCCAGCTCCAGAGTCTCAGGGAGAGTCATTGTGTGTGTGTGGGGGGGAACATGGTGCCCCACCACACCTCTGAGCCTGCATACTAACTGAGCTGTCTGTCTTAGCCTTTATAAACAAAGGACAAAACGAAACAAGTCAAATGCTCTGGATGTGTAAGACTGTGGTTTTGAATGTAGAGGCAGCACCGCCACATTTCTTAGCTGGAGGTGGGGGACAGCGGGGCACCCTAGCAGGAACATGGGTGCAGCCACATGCTGGCTCCCAGGGTGGTGGGCATGAGGGCGCCCAAGGGCGCACTGGGGGTGCCTGCTATAGTGTGGTGTCTGAAGGCTCCAGGGGGTCTGTGCTCTGAGTGACAATGGGTGCTGGGCTCCACAGTGTGCCCTGTGGGCAGGGGGTCTTGTGGTATAACTGGCATGAGTGGCCATGGGTGCTGGGCTCTATGGGTGACATCTATGGGCAATGGAGAGTCTGTGGTGTGAGTGACCATGGGCACCAGGGGCCCGTGAACACACTGTCTTGCTCCTCTGGGCTCTGCCCCAACCTGGTACTGCAGGCGTGACACGCTTCTGAAGTGTTTAGACTCAGGATAAAGGGACGTTGCCCCTCTGGGTTTCCTACTTAACCCTTTATTCGGGAATTCTTGGCCGCTCACAGCTCAGAGTGCTGCCAGGCAGCGGTGGGCTGGATCAGGTCTCAGGGAGCCCTGTAGCAGTGAGTGCCGGCCACAGCTCTGCAAGCCCGCAGACAATGCTCCTGGCGGTTCCCAAAGCCTGAATGGGGCTCTGTTGGTGGCAGCCCTCCGTCAAAGGGCAGCTCGGCTTTGTCCCCCACCAGCAGGGCAGAATGGAGTCTGCTGGTGGCCGCCAAAGGTTAGCAGCCGATGAAAGGGCATCCCACCATTCACCGCTCCCACAGAATGAGCCTTTGTGGTGGCCTCACTGCTCGGTGGAGGCCGGAGCCTCGGCTGGTTGCGCTCACCCAGAGCTGCCCATGGGAACCAAACCCTCCACCAGCCCCACCCCAACCCCTCCCTGACACGCTGTCCTGCCCAGCTCCCAAAGCTGTGCGCACTCCACTCGAGCCTCCAGCCCTGTGGGAGGTCCCGGGCCCTCGGCCTGGCAGGCTTTGCACAGCAGGGCCCCTCCCGGGCGCTCTGCCCATAGCACCCACACAAGGGCCCCAGGGAAAGAGGACAGATGGGTAGCACATGGATGAGCTAGCCACACATGGTCACTGGTGGGTATCTCAGGACCAAAACCTGTGTACACATACCTACATGTGCGTGCATGCTCACACACACACACACACAACACATGCGGGATATATACCATGGAAACTGCATGCACACACTTGCATAAAACAACTGTGTGGACACATGGGCACATACATGTACACACAGTACATACACAGATACAAATGGAACACAGGCACATCCAGGCATGTGCATTCATATATATGCACACAGATGCATGCATAGTACATGCATCCTCATAAGCATAGGCACACATCACATATGTGCACACAACAGACAATATGTACACATGTTTACACGTGTACCTATATACAACAGCACACAGGCACACAGGCACACGCAAGCACACACACCACATACATATGAATGCACAGACACACACCACTTAAGTGCATGTATATGATGAGACACACACCCATACAGCACACACCCACGTGTACATGAGTACAACACACATGCAGAAACCACACAATGTGCACACAACACACTTGTGTACATACAGTGGTACACACATGCACATAGGTATATACGTGCACACACATTGCTCGCACATGTATATGCATACACATTGCACACACACACACACAGCAACCTCCCCAAACATGCACACAATAGCACACAACACATTTGTGCACAGAGTACATAGATGCTCATATGCACAGGCACACAGCACACGTGTATTCATGTACCCAGGCACAAACAGACACAGCACACCAATGCCAACATGTACATGCACAGTCAATGCAGAGAACACATGTATAGAACTCTTCCCGATCCCCTGGGGACAAGGACACACCTTCTGAGGCCCTGGGAACAGGCTCACAGGACAGCGGGAAGGCAGCCGGGCCTGCTTTCAGAGGCCGGCCACACCCCATGCCCCCATGGCAACTTGTCCCCTAGTCTCTGGAAGCTCGGGTGCTGGGAACAGGCACACAGGCGCCTGCAGGTGGTGTCCCTTTGCAGCCTCTGGCAGTGGACTGTGCGCGAAAGCCCTCCTCTCCCCCACCAGCTCCGTTCTCCCTGTGATGGCACAGGGTGCATTTTCTTATCACTTCACAGGTATCTTTCCAAAGTGGCCCAAGGCAAGGTCCGGTCTCTGCCAGAGACGCCTGTTGAACACAGTGGCTGGGGCCTGCGGTGCACTCCCTACCTGTCTAGCACGTAGCCGAGAGCCTTGTGCCGGATCCCCGAGTACACGGATGGGCTCGTCTCCCAGGCCACAAGGTTGGACGCATCATGGAAGAGATGGATGTTCACGAGGTCGAAGGTGCTGTGCAGAGAGAAAGACGGTGAACGGGGTGGTGGCCGACTGACCCCACTGCTCTGTGGCAGGCCCCTTGGGAATGGGGGCATGGCCCCATCCCGCCCGGGTGGGCTACCTCCCTCTGTCAGATGCACTGGACTGGCAGCCCGGGGATGGGGGTGGGTGGGTGCTGACGCCTACCCCGGTGCAGCCCCCTCACCCCCGGCAGCAAGTCCTGTTCACAGCTTTCGGCTGCTCTCACCTAGAAGGGGCCCTCAGAAGACGACGGGGCCCTGACTGTAAGCCCCTCGCCTGCCAGCAGCATTGGGTGTCCACAGGGCACCCACCTCACCCCACAGGGCACGGAGGGGCAGCACTAGGCCAGGGAGCCAGAGCCAACCTCCTGCTACCAACCAGCAGCTTCTTACAGCTGACTGAGCCTGGCCTGGCATCTTTGCTGGATGGAAACCTTCCACCCCCAATCTTAGACTCAAGACCTGATTCAACCACACAACCCGAGCCTCACAGGACACACATGGCCCATTCCAGGTCCCAAGCCGTGAGCCAGGTGAATGGTGTCTTTGTGGAGAGCCACCATCTGCCCTGAGGTCAAAGCATCCAGCTCCCTGCACATACCAGTCGGCAAGGCACCACCTCGTCCGGATAAAGCCCTTCCGGGACCATTTGCACTGAAAGGTAAAGGTATACAGGTGAGCGGTCGAGGCGGGACCACAGCCCAGGGGACACATGCCTATTTCTCAGCACTCAGGGCACTGCTAGAAACGCTGATCTGTGTCCAGCATGAGAACACAGTGAGGATGACTCTCCGTTACTGTGTGAAAGTGGCCACAACCGTGCCCTGTGTTCTAAAGCCAAGCAGAGGCACAGATGTCAACCAGGTTGCAGCTGGGCTCCGAGGGGGCCCACACGCAGAGCTGCAGAACCTCTGGGCATGGTGAGGGAGGTTGGGGAGAGCACACCCCCCCCCCCCGGTGACACAAAGGGGTCTTCAAAACACCTGTCAGTGAGGCTCTTCTGAGGGGCCAGACCGCAGACCTTCAGGCCAGCATTCAGGCGCTGAGCGGTCTGGGCCACCCTGGGACTTTAGACATGGCCACAGAAAAGGCCCACAGAGCATCAGAGACACATGCCAAGCCTGCTGCCGAGCGGGGAGATGAAGGGCCCACAGAATGGCAGAGGGAACCAGCAGGAAACTCCCCAAACCCGCAGAGACCCTCTCTCCCCACAGGTCTGGCGCTCAGCAAAGCCATGCACCATTAACGACACCCAGGACATCGCCACCAGATCTGTCCATGCTGCGGTGAGGAGGCCGCCGTGTTGCCTGGAGAGAAAGACAACGATGGCGAAGAGCCGTACAGGCCCAGCCGAGGCAGTGGACCAGCGTACAGAGAAAACAGACACCCATCCCCTCAGGCGAGGTGTCAAGACCCTGAGTAAATCCCTTCATGAAGTGAAGACAGAGCATGTTGCCGGCGTGACCATAAAGCCAAGCACTGAAACAGGACCCCCCGCCACGCTGCGCTCAGCACGGTCAACAGGGCAGCCACGGCACCAGGCGGGGGGCGGGGCTGTGCAGAAACTCAAAAATCCCATGCCCTGAGAAGCCCCTGAAGGAAGGAACTGCAGGAGCAGCTGCCTGTACTTGGGCGGGCCGCAGATAGATGTTCCCAAGGTTAGGGGGGTGCTGAGTAACTTTCTCCTAAAAAGATAAGTCTGGGTTCCTGGGGACCCACACTGCACAGTCATCGGAAGGTCCCGCTTCAGTGGCACCCTGGGAACACTGTCAGCAAGAGTCACTCCTGGGACTCAGGGGAGTTTCTGGACGTAGGCACACAGCGGAGGGTGTCCCCGGCCCCTGCCTGCCATGGAGGGAGCTCTCGGCAGGCTCGGGTCCCAGCGCTGGGCCTGTATCCTCAATGTTCACGAACCCCTCCCACTAGGCCCAGCGCCCTCCTGCTGCTGGTCCCCGGACTCACTCTGAGCACCCAGCAGGTCACAGACATGACTGCAGGTGAGGGGACGCCCATCCCAGGATGACCAATGCCTTGCCTTGCCTCGCCTGGGGAGGGGCTCCACCCACCCGGCCCGGTGAAGCCCCTCCGAGGCCTGTTAATGGGATGCCTTTACCTCAGATGGATTGCGAATACAGGCAGTTTCATCCACTAAAAGAAGGCATCAATCAGGCCGAGAAGAGAGCGGCCGTGGAAGGTTATCACTACACAGCCCCGTGAAAGGCCCGCCTCGGAGCATTAGCGGAATGGATCCATCTTTCATAAGAGCTCACCGCGGCGCTGTGATCTATGGTAACAACCAATTTCTCACCACAGGCAAGGGGAAAAAAATGACCCGGCCTGATCGACTACACAAATCTGCTTTCTAAAAACGGCCTCCCATTATCTGGAGTGCCGCTCCCCGAGGCCCCATCGGGTGTGCGCTGAGCCAAGTGTGCCCACAAATCAGCAGAGGGAGCTTTGTTAGTTTTATATGCAGCGCGCTGTAATTATTCGGAATTGCATTATGCTGCCGTCATTGTAATTACATTTAGATTATCCATAAGTGATAGTAATAAAAGAAAGAGAAATCAGTCTTGAACCAATTCCCTCCACGAAAATGTCCAGCGAAGCGGAGGTTCCACGGAAAGGCATGGAAGGCGGGCGGTGAGCGGCAGGAGCCAGGCGAGGGCCCTTTCCCCAGCACCCCCAGGCCACAGTCACACGGCAGTACTGCTCTGGGGGCCTCCACAGGCACACAGCCGTCTCACCTGCATGCAAGGACACGTGTGTGGTTTGGACGTTTAATGCCGGCACGCTAGTGTCATGTGAGACCTGGCTTCCTTTGCCTTCCCAGGCTGAAGGACACAGGACACGCCGCCGGTGGGCTGGTTTCATGCAGTGTGTCCACGCAGGCACAGAAAAGGTGTGGGAGGAAAGTGCCACCTCCCACAGCTCAGGTATGCTGGAGGAAACCACCACCCAGCAGGGCTCAAAGGCTCCTTGGGGGCCCTGGTCTCACCCTGTGCCCACCAGAGGCCATACTCAGCTGAAAGCCCCCAGGGCCCAGCTAAGTCAACTGGGGACTGAAGGAAGGAGGCTGCAGACTGGGCACAGGAGGGTAGGGTAAGGAGTTGGGGCCTGGGGAATGCAGGGAGAGGAGACAGAAGGTGGGGGTGGGGTGGGGGATGGACTCCAGGTCCCAAAAGGCACTCAGGTCAAGGGCAGGCACAGGCAGGGAGGGACAGACACGTTCTCTGTCCTACCCACTCCAGTCTAGCCTGGCTGTCATCACTGGTCTCGGGAATCTCAAGGCAGCCTGTGGCTGACCAACAGGGCTCTAAGGATTCTGCCCAGTCTCTCCATGTTCCTGCCAGTCCCCAAGGCTCTTGATGTGCTCTGGCGTACCTACCCCTGAGCCCCTCCTCACTGAAACCCCTTCCTCCCTAAGTCCCTTCCTCGCTCAGCCATTCTTCAGTGAGGACCCCCCTCACCCAGCTCTCTCTTGCCTTGGCCAGCACTCATGGGCTCCCAGCCCTACCCCAGCAGACCGCACAAGCCACACGGCTGGACACTGAGTTGAGGAGGGAAGTGCCCACGAGGGGAACCCCAGGAGAGTAGCTCCCTGGGCCACACAGCCCAGGGCCTGGACAGCCCAGGCTGGGTGTGAGGGGAGGCCAGGCAGAGCCGGGGACAGCACCAGGGGCCCCGAGGCCAGCTGAGGAGAAAGCTGCAGGACAGCAGAGTGTGACCCCAAGTAAATGTCCCCCTATGACTCGAGCCTCGGGGAGACCCAGGTGCTCACGCTGCCCCTCCCGCCTGGCACCGTCTCTGAGAGGCCGACTCTGGTTCCTGGGTGAGAGACAGCGGCTCTCATGGCCTCCACCAGGGTCGGCCACAGGGAAGACCTGCCTGGGTCAGGGTCAGGGTCAGGACAGAAACTGATCTCCCCAGAGACGGCACCACAGCTCTGATGCCAAGTCCGAGCCGACGTGATGGCAGGACTCGGACAGAGGGCAGTGCAGACAGGCGAAGCCCGCCTCAGCCAGAGAGGACGGCCTGAGTGGTGACGACGCAGACCGCATCAGACCACAGGTCATGGACGGTACCGTGGGCACTTCCTCAGGGCACACCAATGGCCTGGGTGACGCAGCTGTGGGCATCACGTCAGGACACAGGCAGCCTTGGTGATGGCACTGGGTGGTCCCGGGGGCTCTGCCTCACCCCCTCCCTTCACTGGGCTCAGGGCAGAGGAGCGAGCAGGCCCAGGCCCAGGTGTAGGGCCCAACGGCAGAGTCTGGCCCAAATGGGGATGGAGACCCACTGCTGACACCTGTCCTTGGCTCGGGGGACAATCAATGAGGAGGCCGCACGCCGAGGTGGCAGGAGCGCCATCCTTCACAGAGCTGCCACGGCCCCTTCACAGGAGCTCGGCCATAAAGCAAGTTAATAAAGCTGTGGCCTTGCTGGAGATCAGCTCCGTGCCCGGGCCTCGTGGTGAGTCCGGGAAGATCGGTGGGGCCATCTTTCTTGTGGTGGAGCAGGCAGAAGCCAGAGCGGCTCTCCTCTATCACGGCACCGCTGAGACGTGCCCTAAGTGCGAGCACCACCTGCAGAGGCAGAGCGGCACTGCCTCACCGTCACCACCCAAACATGCTTTCACCAAGAGGGTCAGCCTAAGGTCCTCGCCGACACAGAGGAGGGAGGGGACCCCATAGAGCTTGTTACGATGTCCCCGAAAAGTGGCGGAGTCCAAGCTGGGCACAGCAAGAACACCTTGTGAAGAAACACCACACCACCCACCACCCTCACCAATCGTGCATGCTCACACACACAGACACAGGTACACACCCACCACACCCACCCATCACCCTCACCAATCATGTGCACACTCACACACACAGAGGCACACATTCACACACACAGGTACACATCCACCACACACACACAGATGTTCCTACAAAGACACCACACATACACTACACACACTCCACACACATTCATACATATCTGTCATACACACAGACACACCAACCCCCATAAATTTACATGGAGACATGCATCACACACATGTTCACATACACACCTCACACACAAGACACATACACCCATACCACATGCATACACACACACACACATACACATAGGGACATACATCCACCACACATCACAGTCACATCCACACATACCAGACCAGCTCACCACACAGAGATGCATTTCAAACACACACACACACACACACACACACACACACACACACCAAGTGCACAGACACCACACCCATCCACCCACATGCACACACACCAGCCCACCACACATAAATTCAGACACATTTCAAACACAGACCACATGCAGACACCCACACCCACACCCACCACATGCACATCACACACACATTCAGAGACACCCGCCTACTATACACACATTCTCGTAGACACACACGCACACAGTACACAGACACACTCACAAACACTCTCACTTTACACACACCACACACACACACACACACACACACACAGAGACACACTATCCCCACCACATGCATCATTGAGGTAGGTAGTTTATTGTGCCAACCTGGCCAATGAACACATGTGGGATTAATTGAAGGGCAGAGATAAATGGCTCAGCGAGCCTCGCCTTTCTTGTCTCTTGCTCTTTGATCATCAGACCAATGTGTGGCTGCTTTGCTTGTTCTGTGGCTCATTTTGCAAGCTACACTACCTGTGGGACACCTAACGCATGGACTGTGTCGCTGTAGTTTGAGGCTCCTTCAAGACCTGCTTCACCACGCTACTGGAGCGTACATCGCTTGAGCTGGGGACTGTGGGACCCTGTCATCTGGCTGACTGTTGGTGACATGCCTTGCTGTTTGCTGCCTGTGCCCGGATAGCCTGAATTGCTCTACAGAGGACTGACTACTCAAGACTTGAAGGACTGCCAGTGTCTCACAACTGTCTCACGGGAGTGAGTTGCACTGAGCCATTTGTACAGCTTTATAATTTAATTAACTGTTTATTTCTCCTGTTATATATCTACCTGCATAAATATATACAGATATATTTTGTTTCTCCAGAGAACCCTAACACAATCATTTACACGGACACATATACATACCACACACACCTGCCATGCACACTCATTCACACACAAAGAAACACAGCACACACACATTCAGACACACACACACGGCACGCAGACAAACCCCCTGCACACACACTCAAACTTCAGGACACCAGAGGAAACCCAGGGGCACTCTCAGTATCTCCCAACTGTGTGTGAGGAGATGTCCCCACATGGTCCATCAGGGACCTCAGTGTGGCCCTGTGGCGTCAGTGTGGCCCTGCCACCTCAGGTCACTCAGCACACTGGACAGAAGGAAGCTTGTGGGGAGCAAGCCCTTGCCCACCACAGGCACCCGGCCAGGCCTCGCTGAGAGCGTCCCCCCTCGGCCAGCCCCCGGCACTGCAGCAGCACCTCGGGAAAGTAGTCCTGGGGGAACTTCTCCTTCTCCAGCATGGGCGTGCTCTCTAGCGTGTCCGAGTAGATCTCCTTGCCGGTGACCTTTCTGTACTTCTTAGCTGTGGGGAGAGGGATGATGGTGACCAGCTCGGCCAGCACACCCTTTCTGCAGCCACCCCCACCTGCCCTGAGGCCACATCCTCACTGAGAGGGGGCTCCGTGCATCAGCACCCACCCTCAGCACACAGGAGGGTCAGCCAAGGGTCACGGGGCTCACCATACCCCCTCTTAGCTGGGATGTGTGGGTACCACCACCTGCGCCCAGCGTTGCCCGTTGCCTCCCACTGGCTGCCTTGCTCCTGCCCAGAGCCCGTGTCCATGGTGCTGGGGGTGGGAGGGCCGTGGGGTGGGGATGGGTATCATGGGAAGCGGCCTGCATGCCCCTGCTCCTGCCAGCCCATTGATGGGTGGCCACACTGTGGCTTGGCCACCAGCTCAGCGTTGTCCCGAGGAGGGCTGGGGCGCTTCCTGGAGCAAGGTCTGACCGCGCAAGGCCCGGCTGGGCTTGGAGGAGTGGCCACTGAGGCTTCTCTGGGCAGTACAGCAGGCGGCCCTGGCCCCAAGGGCAGGAGGGCGACTACCTGGTCGGACCCACGGCCGCAGTGCTGGCTCCAGGTGCATTGTCACTGGGCCGGGGCAGTGGCACATGGCGGCCTCCAGTCCGAGCTTGTGTCTGATGCGGTGGCGTGCATGTGCGGTGTGGGAGCAACTGCACACTGCCGAGACTCGGGAGGACACCAGAGACATGGTGCAGGGGTGTGTGTGTGCACGGGCACATATGGCTTCTCAGCAGAGACCCCCTGGTGTTCTGGGGCCAAGCAGTGGTGGGTTTGGAGGAGAAAGAGCAAGAGGTACCGCCCACGCCACCCCCTGCCAGATCTGTGACCTGGACTCACCCCAAAGGAGGAAGACAGTGTGAATATTTCACCAATAGCAGAGCACATGCACCAAGCTTGTCCCCCCTGGGACCCCTCCCTGGAGGGGGGCTGTCTGAGGCTGGTCCTGGGGCTGCCCTGCTCCGTCCTCCTCCAACATGAACCGAGCTTGTCCTCTCTGGTACAGCCCCCCCCCCCCCCCCCCGGCTATCTGAGGCTGGTCCTGGGGCTGCCCTGCTCCGTCCTCCTCCAACATGAACCGAGCTTGTCCTCTCTGGTACAGCCCCCCCCCCCCCGGCTATCTGAGGCTGGTCCTGGGGCTGCCCTGCTCCGTCCTCCTCCAACGTGGACCGAGCTTGTCCCCTCTGGGACAGCCACCCCCCCCTCCGGGGGGCTGGTCCTGGTGCTGCACTGTTCAGCCCTCCTCCAAGGGCTGTCAGGAGGCCTTGCTCACTTCGAGAGCGAGGGCCCCTGGGCTGGAGGTTTGTGCTCAACAGGATGAAGAGAGGTCTGAGTCAGAGGCCACTCAGGTGACCCTTTTGGGGCACAGATGGGCCTTCAATCAGGAGAAGCCCTCACTAGGCACATTGTTTGTCCCAGAGGGGAAGCGGCCTTCATGAAGGGTCATTTCCCTCCATGCCATGGACAAGGTGGGGCACCGTCTCTTTAATGAGGCAGACGGACAAAGTACAAGCTGGACACAAAGCAGGGGGAGGGGCTTCTGGAAAACCAGCAGGCGGATGACCCAACACTCACGACACCACATGCCGACACTTCACCTGGCAGCTCCCACACCAGCTCCTCCCACTCGTGCCTAGCACTGACCAGGGCGGCCCCGGGCTGGTGGCCCTTCGCCCACCATGAAGCCACTCTCACCGTGTACAAGCCCTGCCCTGAGGCTGTCCAAGTACCCGAGAGCACCAGCAGGCTCGTCTGCCCTTTCCACCGCTGAGCACTGTCTGAGCCCCGCTCTGAAGAAGGAGCCCAGTCTCATGCGCTTCCTTGCCATGCTCTACCTGCGAGAGCAAGTCTATTCTGGCATCCTCTAACTCCTCTTCTCTCCCGTCTCTGATGGCCGTCTGCATTCTCAGTGACTCCCGTCTGAGCCTCCGCTGGTCCTCAGTCACAAGTGCTCCCAGCATCGAGCTGCTCCGAGGACTGTCTGGAAAGTCGAGGCTGTCTGTTGACTTCCAGGAGTTTGTCATTTGCAAGGTCAGCAGTTTGAAACCACGAGCCGCTCCTCGGGAGAAAAATGGGCTTTCTCCTCCCGTGAAGACTGAGTCTTGAAAACCCACGAGGGTTCTTCTACCCCGTCCCACAGGGTGGCCGCTGTAGGCTGGAGTAGACTCGATGGCCGCTGCTCTTTCATAAGCAGTGGGCGGTGTGCCCGTCAGCTGGCCCCTGGCCTGTTCCCACTGCGGATAGCGAGCATCTCTGTGGTCTCTCCACAGATGGCGTCAACTGGTTCCCGTGCACTCCATCCTGGAAGGTACATGTGTACAGGTGCAATTTACAATGTTCCTAAGAAGGTATGTGCAATAATTATGTTGGTCTTTAAAAATTCCATCCCACGGTGTCTGTTCTCCTGTCTGTCACCAAGACCACATGTCCCAACTATGGCTCCTTCTTGTTTCCAACATCACCATCTAAACGCCAATCAAGGCCCCTTGGCTGCATCCTTGATCAGTTTCCAACAGCAGACGTTGGTCCAATCTTCCATATCGGAATCCATGTACTTGAGTAAGAGGCCTGTGAGCCGGTCTTTGTGTAGCCTTATGGGTATTACCCTGTTGCTGACAGCAACACACTTCAAGATAGATCCTGAAATGTCCTTTGGCTGATGAATGAGGTGCCGTTTCTCTTCTGTTTGTCATTCCTGTACAATAAGCCACATGCGTCTCCAACTTGGAATGACCAGTACCAGTACCTTTCAGCCCACTAATGCCGAGGACAATGACTTCTATGCGTTTCAGTTTCTGACAACTTCCAATTTTCTGAAATTCAAACTTGGCACACACATTCCACAATCTAGTAATTATTGGTGGGCATTTGCAGGTGTTTCTGCTCATTTTGAGCTTTGCCCAACCGACCAATGAAAGCGTCGCAAGCATTTCCCGCCCTCACCCTTGGAGTGGCCTGCTCGGGGAGTCAGCTCTTGCTCAGTTGGGTTCTGGGAGCCTTCAACCTGAAGCCCTCATCTTCTGGCACTTCCTCGGGCCGTGCTCCGAAGGTGTCACTGGTCAGTTTCCTGACCAAGGAGACCGCCCGGCCCTTCCTCCCAGTCTGTCTCGGTCTGGGAGCTCTGCGGAGAGCTGGGCACCATAGGTGACTCTGCTGGGATCTGAAATGCCAGTGGTATCGGTGCAAGCACCATAACAGGCAGGACACCACGTCTGACAGACCGGAACATAGCGGACAGCAGACAACCACTGACAAGTTCCCTTGAATTTTGTCTGAGAAAGTCTTGATTTCACCTTCACGTTGAAGAAAAATTTCCCTCACACTCATTCACGCTAAACACTCACTCGCACCCTCCTCTCGGGCACACACAGTGCTGGGGAGAAGCTGGCGCAATCCTTAGTCCTGGTCCCCTGCCCTCTGGCTCCCAGAGACCGTCTCCAGGTCTCTGGTTCCTCGTAGGGGCAAGGTGGCACGCCGATGTGCCACCTTTTTGTCTTTATTGACCTTGCTTGTTCTCCGGACTTCCTGGACCTATGATTTTGTGTGCCATTAATTTGGAGAAATTGTCAAGCACTGCTACTTCAAGGATCCCGTCTGGCTCGCTCTGTCCTCTGGCATTCCCATGGCACAAGGGCTACACGTTGCGTAGTTGCCATGCCTGTATTTAGTTATCTCCCCACGTCTTTTCCTCTTTTCCGTCTGGGAATTTCCAGGGCCGTTGCCAAGCTCACAGACCCTCCGTGGCCTGTCTAGTCTGTGGACACACTGCCAGAGGCGTGCCGCGTTTCCTCTGGGCCCTCGATTCCCAACGTTCCCCTGTGATCCTTCAATCTCAGAGCCCCCGTCTCAAGGTCAACACTAGCCATCTGTCCGAGCATGTTGTCCACTTCTCCCGTTGGATCTCTACGTTGTCAATCGCTGCTGCCCTCGGCCCCCGCCTCCTCAGACCTCTGCTGCCCGGTTATGCCAAGCCCCGGCCACATCTGAGTTGGCATCTGAGGCTTGTCTTGTGCGTTCAGACTTCTTCTTGTGAATTCTGTTGGTGGCCAGACACGATGTGCAGGAGGTGAGGCAATAAGTAATGTGCAGTGCCGGCAGGGGGCGGGGAGGAGCGGGGTGCGGGGGAGAGCGGGGCTGGCGAGAGTGAGGCTGGATCTAAAGTCTCTTGTACCTGCAGGTGCCAGTGGCACCGAGATCCTCTGGCTGTGGGTTTTACCTCCTGCACTGCTGGTCTAGGCCCCCTCCTCACATCGTAGCCCTGTCAGCTGCCATCCTGAGCCTTGTGTGTGTGGTGGAGGTGGGGGTATGGGACATGCAGCAGCATCCTCACGATAGGCTTCACTATTTCACAGTGGGTGCACTATTTCAAAATGGCTACTTTTCCCCTTCCCACTGCATGAAAGGGTCTCCCCAAGGGCCCTTCACAGTGTAACCTGGCTGAGCTCCTGAGGGGCCCCAGGAGACTGTGCTTTGGAGCCAGTGTCCAGTGAGGGTCTCAGGCTGTCTGTGTCAGTCATGTCTCTAGCTTTCAGGGTAGCTGCCAGTCCTGGGTCCTCAGTCCTCTGGGGGACGTAGGCAGAGTCATTGGTCAGTGGTCTCTTGTTGGGAGGGGTCCAGAAGGCTGCTCTCCACCTCTGGGTGCTCTTCTGTCCCCAACTCTCAGTCCCTGTTACTGAGTGGAACTGGTTTCTGTTTCTCATCAGGTTGTCTTCTACATGACACTCAAACGAATAAACCTGGAGCTGGTTTTCCCAGGACCTTCTCAGAACAGGGTCACCTGCAGACCGTGGACGAGTGGTGGCGTGAGCTCACTGCCAACTGGCGCGTGTACCCTGAGACCAGCAACAGAGAATGCCGTCTTCGTTACAGTCCCTGCCCTGCTCAAGCCCTGGTCCAAGCCCCTGCACACTGACCTGCAGCGCCCAGTGAGCAGTGGGCCGGCCATGCCCAACAGCAGCCAGGGCAATGCTGGGCCCACCAGCCCTGGGGTGGCCTCTGCTCCGTCAGCCCGGCTTGCTTAGCCCTAGCCCCTTCTTCCCTCTCACTTGCTGGGGGGGGGGGGTTAGGTGGGTGGGTGCTGCAACAGCTTGAGTCCCAGGGGAAGAGTCAGCAATGGTGTTTCAATGTGTCTCGAAGGCCTTTAGACAACATGCAGGTGAGCAATAATTTTGCTGGCTGGAATCCTGCTCTCACTATTGATGAAATTGCTCCCCAAGCCACTGACAGAAGACCCTGCTTTTCAATTTCTTAAGAGGCAATCTGTCTCCCGAGTGAGCAAAAATAATGAATCTGAACAAATTGACATAATTAGTTGCTCTTCACAGTTATTACAACTTTAGTGGCATTTCAAATTAATGTGATCTGGCTCAGCACCCTCAACGGAGTCCAGCCAACGTCATGTGGAACCGGGAGGTGACACCCAGCAGAGGGTGCTCCTCGCTGGTGACAGGCTCAGTGTCCCCAAGGGCCAGGGGGACAGCGTGCAGCAGGCGTGTCACTGCAGATGTGGGGCGAGGCCTTTCCTCCCGGCTCCACACATGGCCAGTGCCTGTGTCCTGCTCCCACCTCCCTGCTTCCCTTCCTTCCCCATCTGATAGCCTCACCACCCCACCCCCGCCTACAGGGGGAGAAGGGCCCCCAGACGCTTACCTCTGAAGTCAAACTGGTGGATGCTCTTCAGAGACTCGTGGAGGAAATAGAAGCTGCCCAGGGCCTGCGGGCAGAGAGACCTGGTGAGAAGCTGCGCAGGGAGCTGACCCTGGTGGAGCTTGCCTGTCACCCACGGTCAGAGACACATGGTGCTAAGCACAGTGATCAGCCTGACAACAGGCCAACCAGGAGGCCGCTCTTCCTTCATCAGCTCCGCCATCCACTGAGGGCAGGAGACCACTGCCCATGAGAGAGCAAAAGTGAGCGGCCACATGGCTCTGCTCAATCCCCAGGGGGCCAGGCAGGTCTGGAGTGGCCACACTAGAGGCTGAGGTAGGACCCAGGCAGCTGCTTGGGGCCGGGGCCCAGGACCACGTTCAGTGTCTGTAGGTGCCCTGTGGAGCACCCCGGAAACTGCACATGGGTGGTGAGACCACAAGTACATTGCTGGCCGTGTGCCATCAGACAGGATGACATGTCAGCTCCACAGGTTCCCCTTCATTGTTGGTGTCCTCTGCAGAGCGGACCCTTGGGTGTTGGTGAAATGGGGGAGGGGGCTGGGCAGGGGGCTGGGCTCCCATGGTCACTGCATGGCCCCAGCCCCCTGAAGAGATGACCTTAGCTGTGTGATGGTGACGCGCACCCGGAGAAGCCCGAGGAACCAGGCGGAGCCTGCAACGATGAAGCCGTGAGCTAGCTCGCTCGCTCACCGGCACGGTCACTCACATCACAGTCACTCTGGCCAACACAAGGGGGACCAATCCGCTGAAAGGTCCATAGTTAGGACAAATGAACACTGCCGTCCCACGTGGCGCTCCTCCATCAAGGGCCGGGAGCCGCCCTGTCCTGAGGCTCACATCGCAGAGTGTCACTTTGAGCACAGTCCCGCATGTCCTGTGCTCGGAGCCCGACCCCCCGACCCGGGGCAGAGGCAGGTGGGGGCTGCCTGGGGCAGGAGCCCATTCAAGGCAGGTGCTCAGAGGAGATGGCCTAGTGTGGGCCCCAAGCCCAGCCACCACCCCATGGCAAAGCGAAGGCTGCGTCCCTGGGGGGGACCGGGGAACCGGATGCCACCGGACAGTCTGTGACTCCCTGGAGTGTCTAGTAAAGAGAGTGTTTGCAAATGCCATTAACACCTGCCCTGGCTCTGACGGGACAGGTGGCCGGCTGGAGATAGACACGCCGGTAACTGGGGAACACTCGTGTGCTTCAGCACCCCTATTCCCGAAAGCCTGTAACTGCCAGGTTCGCATCACAGCCCAGCAGCACTCAGGTGTGGTCACGGGCCTGGCTCAGACACAACAGGCGCTCCCCAGGGCTCTCAGATTCTCATCAGCCAGCACCACGCTCCTGGCTTCACTGACAGTGTTCTCCGGGTTCACAGGGAGCCCTTGTCCTCCATTCCCTGTGGGCATGCACCTCCTAACCCTGCACTCCAACAGTGTGCCCCGACACAGTGCCAATGGACCCTGGCAGCAGGCTCGGCCTGCAGGTCCACAGGAAGCAGCCTCTGGGTCCCAGTGCTAGCTGTCATCTCTCCGGGCCACCACACTATGCTTCCATGTTGCCATCTGCCTCTACCTGGAACGGGGTTCCAAGACGGCTGCAACTGATGCCCACTGGCTACGTGAGCACCAAGGAGGTGGCCCGAATGAGTCCAGGGCCCTCGCCCCTGATCCAGAGCCCAGTCCACACCCTCTGCCTCTAGGTTCGACTGCAGCCTAAGGCACTGCTTTTGTGGGGTTTCCCAGATGCTGAAGGAAATGGCAAAAAAGAACACATTTTTGACCACTAAGTGGAAGCACTCTGCTACAAAGGCTACCAAACCCCTTTTCTTAAAATAATCATTGAGTAATACATCAGTGCTCAGTGGAAGCAAACTTTCTGTTGCATTCATTCGATTACGAACCACCGCCCACGAGATGGGGCTTTGGTTTAATCGATGTGGAGCTCCATCGATCTCTCCCTGGGTAATGGACTCACAGACGGCAAACGCAACTGGACAAGGCGGTGTCACTGCCCACTTCCTCCGGAGCCATCCTGGGAGGGGCACGGGTCTGGGCTGCACTCAGCATGTCCCTGTCAGGGGTCCTGCCATCTCTGGACCCCCTGTCACATGCTCACAAGGAGAGCCGTGCACTCCCCAAGCCTGATGACCAAGGTCAATTCTGGGTGAACGTAGAACCAGCACGGAGGCCCGTCTGATCAGTCACCACCCAGCCCCTCTCCAGCTCAGCTGCAGCGCAGGGTGCACATGTAATTCTGTTTGTCTGCGTCCCGAAGCCGGTGCTAGAAGTTAATCAGATTGGTTGTCCATTGTATTCAGCCACTTACGAAGCTAATGACATTCTGTCCCCAGAGTGCAGGGCGGGAGGCTCACAGTGCTCTCCCTGCGTGCGAGGGGGCTGCGTGCTGGACACTGGGTCACTAAACCCTGCCACTACTACAGCTCCGGCAGCAGCGTTCCCCATTAGGTGGCTCTGCTGGCAGGGCCAGGTACTAGTCACACCAAAGGCAAAGTAAACCCATTGAGAGTCACCAAGTATCCCCTGCTGGGCCCCAAAAAAACCCTGCCGACTTAGGGGCCTGGTCAGATCCCCAAGCAGGGCAGTGGGGGCAGGGTGGCAGGACAGCAAAGGCACCCTGGGGTCTGTGGCACTGACTGCAGAGCCTGCAGCTGGTCCATGCAACACTCCCCTCCTGGGCCCTCTCTGATAGGGCCATCTGTCCATCTGCTCACAGACCCCAAGCCCCTCTACCATTATGTGGGCCCTGACTCGTGGCTGCCCTGTAAGTTTTCATGAGAGCAGACCACCTCACCTTCCTCCTGTGCAACAGCCAGGGGGCCGAACCACTGCCTTTCTGGTGAGCAGTCTAATGCTTAGCATGCTTCACCACGGGGACTCCTGGTCAAGACACCTACCCCCCCCCTTCCCCGGCCAGGGACATAGGAGAACAGACACAGCCATCTTCCCCCAGCCCGCCCCACCCAGGAAAGAGAGTGGAGATGCAGCTCCTCTGGGGAAGAGGGTGGAGATTTGGGGCCTCTGGGGGAAGGCGCCCATCCCAGCATGCTCTCAGACGCTGTGAGCTGCTGGTGTGGGAACCAGGAGAGGCCACATGCTCCTCACAGAATGTGTTACCAAAGCTGGGTTCTCAACAGGGCCACCCCGCCCAGGGCCTCCAGCCCAGACGGCAGGTGGGAGCGTCTTTAGAGCCTTGGACTTGTTTTAGCTGGAGGGCGGGTGGCCTGGTGGTGGACCCCCGCAGGATCAGAACTAATCTGGGAGGGGAGCAAAGCTCTCTAAGTGGTCATTCACGGAGCCGCCCATGTCCTCTCGAAATGAGATCATCTGAGGCTCTGACAGCGCCTTTCTGGTGACATACACCCCCTGCAAACTGAAACACCTCCACAGGAGCCAGGTAAAACCCTCTATTCAGCTGAGAGTAACTAGTTTCAATGATGGAATTTATTATCTTTCCTATGTCTAAATGATTACAAAAGCAAGTCAATACCTTTTTATGTCCATTAAATTAAGTGGAGAATTTGCATCATAATTAAAGCAACTCTGATCTTGTCTTTGTCTTGTAAAAATCATTAGCTTTTCAATTACAATTTCATTCCTACAAATGTTCTGGGGAGAGAGACAGGGTAATTACAGGAAAATGCACTTTGAGAGCTGGACAGCCAGAGCCCGAGATGCCATTAGGGGACTCGAGGGATAGAAGCCGCTCCTAAAGCGCTGTCGGGGATTTGAGGCCTCAGCTACGTGGGGCCACAGCCGTCCATTCTGCCTCACAACCCGCAGCTCGCTCTCTCTCCCTCCACCGAAACGCAAGCAGCACGTGTCTCTCCGGCCGGCGCCTGTTCCTTCCTGGACCCTCCGCTCGCTCGCAGAGAGGGGCGTCCAGAGTGTGTGGAGAAACGGAACAGAGAGGACCAGCAGCGGCATCGGCTCCGTGGCAGTGTGTTTGTCTTCTTGGGTTGGGTGTGGCGAGTCCCCTTGGTTCCATTTCTTGGGGGCATTTCCGCTGGCTGTGGGACCACAGGCAGGCAGTCTACCATGGGGCATGCATGACATTCCATGCCCTTAAGTTTGACTGCTTCTGCAGAACCCGAGGGAGCAACCTGGCGTCTGCCTGTCGGTCCAGAGCTTTTCTAAAGGTATCCGTCTTCCCCTTCTCCCCCTGGCAGCTGTTGGGAGCTCCTGGCAGTCTGTGGGGTCCTGAGGTTTGATCGCATTAAATCACAGTATGAGTTTGATTAATACTGCCTGGGGCTCACTGGGCTTCAGAGTCTGAAGACAGGACTAGATGCGGAGGTGGGGGGTCACAGCCATCCAACCCTTCCTCCCCGCAAAGGTCTCAATAAGGGTGAGAGAGCAAGACCCTGTGTGTGCCAGAGCCCCTCGGGAAGTGGTGCTTCTATTCCGACGCCGCCACTCAAGTGCATCCTCCAGATCTCAACCCCACTCAGCCCACCGACGAGTGTGGGAAGCCCCACACACCTACATACCCCACAGTCATTTCTAAACCATCACGGCCAAGCGCACTGAACCAACCTCACTCCTGGCACCCTTCCCTGAGGTTCTAGGTCCAAGTGCCAAGTTCAAGTCCTGCCCTGCCCTCTTGGCCTTTCACATCTGTGGCCTCTCTGTGCCACAGGGTGTCCCCATGGGGTGTCTCCATGGGGTATTCTGAGAAGAATGATGCAGGCAGGCACACAGAGCAGAGTCCTGTCCAATGAGTTACTTCTTTCAACCTGGCACCCGGACGATTGGGGGTGGGGGGGGTGTCCGTTGCCAGTTAGGAGGTCCCTGTGCCCTGAGCACAAGCATCTAAGTCAGCTGGGAGGTTGGAGGCCCTCCTTTCCTCAGGCCATGGAGGGGCCCCTGAGCAGCAGCCCCCCAGGAGGAAAAGGAGGGGTGTTCCCTGGAGCCTTTCCTCCTGCCACAGGTGTGGCACAGGTGTGGTGAGCAGGCCCTTCCTGCTTCTAAGGGTCTGGAGAAAGACCTCTTTCTGAGGCCGAATCACAAGTATCCCTTATGGGAAGGCATGGCGAGCCGCCCCACACTAATGGTCCTGTTATAAATGTGCCCTTGCTGGCCAGGAAAGGGGACAGCTGTCAAGCTCTCCCTCTGTCGGCACTTTCCCCACTTGGGCACTGCTGACCACATGGCATCTATCACCCTGTCACACTCTCCAAGCAGAGGCCCCCGGTGGGGCGGCAGGGTGTCCACGTGAGACTGTGGGGAGGTAAGGTGGTACAGACCAGGCTGGAGGAACAGTGCTGACCAGGCTGGGGTGGTGGTAGTGGTGAGTGCTGACCAGGAGGGAGACAATATAGAGCTGGTTGTGGGTCGGTGGGAATCATGCTGATGGGGGGGGGCAGGACTGAGAGGACACAATCAAGTGACCCGAGGGCGAGGGTGCATGGGCAGCAGGGGTGGAAGGCACAGTGGGGTGTGATCCAAGAGAGCACAACACGTTCACAATGACATAGGGCCACAGCCTGGTGTGCGGAATGAGCACCAGCATGGGGCTCCCCAGGCTGACCACCCCGAGGCCCAGGGAAGACATGTGTCACCCTCCACCCCTCCGTACCCTATTCTGACCCCACCGCCCCTCCTGTGGCCATCCACTTCTAGGCTGGGCTCAGCCGTCCACCGCAGGGAGCACGGGACTCACGGAGGATGCTCACCATGGTGGGCTTCCTGGGGAAGTTCACAGGTTACCACACAGGTGAGAGACACTCAGCATGCGACGGTCACCAGGACAGTTTCTTCTCTGCCGTGCCCGTGGCAGGCAGGCCTCCCTCTGGCACTCAGCCCCTCAGTCTGGCCTCTGCCCTACTTGGGCAGTTACAAAGCTCTTTCAGGGTGGCCAATGAATACCTGTAGGGCACGCCAGTCTGCTGTAAGCACAGCTCGAAGGCACCCCACTCTAGCTCCATGACTCAGCGAAGCCGGATCCCCAATTAAGTGCCCACAGGCACCCCACCCCACAAGCCAGCCTCCTGTACCCAAGCGCTCAGCTTGACTTACTCTGTGGGCTGGGCAGTCCACCGCTCTGCCTCCTGGACCCAGGAGGTGCTGGTGCAGGGACCTCAGAGTCCAAAGGTGGCCCTCCACTCCTGGTCCCTCCCTCCCTGCTTCTGAGAGGGCTCCTTACTACAGCTGACCCTGTGGGCACGCCCTCACAGCTGAATCAGCCTCCATCAGTAGGGGCTCCACCTTCTTATCCAGACCCCCCAGGAAGCCCAAGGTTGAAGTGGGAGAGCAGGAATGGTGTCCTCTGGTTTCAGAGGAAGAAAGCAGTCAGTTGGCAGGTACTGCTCCTCAGCACACAGACACTGTGTTGCTAGGCAGGCAGGTCTGTGTCCTCGTGCCCAGCCCTGCGGACCAAGGCAGCCCACATGGCCCCACAGGGCTGGGCACGAGGACCAGGAAGCTGCTCACCACTCAGGCCCAGCTTCTTTCCAGGAGAGAGCTGTGCAGGCGCTGACCGCAGCAAGCACCACCCCACAGGGCCTTCTGCAGCAGGAGAAAGGTGCAGCTCCTGGCCATGGGGACCATGCGCAGAACAGCACACGGCTGTCTCGCTGACATGGTGCTGCACTGTTCACTCGGCCATCCATGGAAGAGGACCGGACCCCGTGTGGGGTCTGGAGTGAGAGGCACTGGGTGCATGTGCTGTGAGCTCAGATAGGGGGCACAGGTGTGGCGAGTGCAGGGAGGGGCGTGGTGAGTGGGAGGAGGTGGGGGGGGGGCAGGCAGATCTCCGTGCAGCTCTCCTTAGGGAAAGGCCCGCTGGCTCTGGTCTGCCCATGGCCGTGATGTGGTGGCAGTGATTTCTGCCAGGCCACACAAGATAGGAGGGGCTTGGGTGGGTCTCGCAATATGGGGAGCCTTCTTGAGCCTATGGGTCCAGAACTGGGCAGAAAGTGCAGCTGAGCACCATGGGGTGGGGGCCTTGAGGTGGGGGGTGTCTTCAAGTTGAGCTGGTTTCAGAGCAGCAGGAGGGTGGAGGGCTTTCTGAGAAGAGGTCTGAGACCCTGAGGATGTAGCGGATGGTGGTCTGTAGGTCAGAGTTCAGGGGTCAGCCGGCTGGAGGAGTAGAAAGGGACTGTAGAGCAGTAGAGCATGCAGGGGCCTGGAGTGGCTCAATGGGGGGTGGGGGGTGGGGGAGACCTGGCATCCAAGGGTGCTGCAGTAGGCATGGCTGGCCCCAGACACATGGCCACTGCCCCACCGACGTGTCAGCAACACAAGCAGTGCAGATGCGCTGCCATGCCAGCAGCTCAGGGAAGTACGTCATCTGGCCCCATGGCATAGACCGAGGCCACATGCATACGCCACACTGTTAGCCACGTGGAATTCGGCTCTTCCAGAGACCCCAGGGTCAGACACTCGAGGGCTGGAAACTAAACTATGTCCATTTTCACAGCAATGGGTGTCAAAGCTGTCCCAGCTCTCTCTGCACACTGCCCCTAGCACATGCTTGCAGGCCAAGAACTTGGAAAGCAGGGTCCCATCCTCTCAACTCCGGCCTGCACTGGGGACCTGGGGCCTCGGGGGCTCATCGCACACCAACGGTGCAACGTGAGCCCAGCCAGGCTGACTGTGCCACTGGCCCGGGTCCAGACCTGTCACCTCTGTGCTACAGAGCATCAAGGTCACGGCCCTTCAGAGCCCGCTCCGTAAGGGCTGCTGCCTGCGGACAGAGCCCGAGGCTCAGGATCACGCTCCACTATGCTTGGCACCCAGTGTGCTGCCACCTGCAAGCGTTTCTCTGACTTCCCTCGAGTGCCTCCCTAGGTGTACAATGGAGAACACAGACTTCGTGAGACTCCCGGTGAAAAGCAGAGGCTCAACACAGGCTGGCTGGGGGCCCGGGCAGGGCCGTGTGTGGGCCACGTCAAAGCCACGGGAGCGCATCCAGAGACACGGCCGGGCTACACACAGATGGTCACCGGCTGGGCGTCACCCTGGGGAGCCCACCACTTCTCCAGGACTCCAGCAACAGACTCGGATGCACAGGAGGAGGGGGAGGAGAAGGAGGAGGGGGATGAGGGGGAGAAGGAGGAGCAGCAGCAGCGGCAGCTAGCAGCGGCTTTACCCCCATTCTCTTAGTCGAGCTCTAATTAAATCTCTAGCCCGTTGTTTAAAAGAAAGCCATTATGGACTGTGATCAAGAGTTTCATCATCCCCGGAGCTATAAAATCAATCACTTTAGTTGTTATGACGTAACCTCGGGAGCGCACGAGGCCAACACAGCCTGCTTCTGCACGAGGGTCGCGTCCACAAAGGCCCAGGGAGTAGCTTTGCACAGTGACCACAGAAGACTTGGGGGTGTCCACTGAGGCTAGGTGCCACTGTTTCCAAGGCGACAAGAGCCCAGCCCTCCCGTTCTATTTCCTCTGTGAAGGGATCAACAGCACTTAGCCTGAGTCTTGCCCCAGGGACAGCTCTGAAGGACCATGTACACTGTGGCTCAGCTACTGTTTCCTAGAGCCCCCCCTAAGACCCCCCACTACCCTTGCACACCTCCATCCCGGCCTGGGCCCCTCCCCCATGACCCCCGCCCTGGTGAGCATGTCGGAGCATTTGCTTCACGATGCCCAGGAAGGAGGAGAGATAACAAATGCTCCTGAAGTCACACCTGCGCAGTCTCCCTGTGCTGGCGGAAAGGTCGGCGCTCCGGAATACGCTGGATAAACAGAGGTCGGCACGGTGGACGGGTCACTGGAGAATTGGCGCATGGCAGAGAATGAATAACCCGCAGATGCTCCCATACCCCATTTGTCCCCCTTTTCCAGGAGCCCAAAGATTCATGTCGCTGCATGCAGCCAGTTCATTACCGAGAAGTGTCATTCCTCTTCCGGCGCTTGCTGGGCAGCGGGCGGCCCCTGGAGGACCCTTCAATGTTTAATTCCCCATCATGTGCTCCACTGAACAGCTTAATCTCTGCTTGTATGATCAATACTATATCAGTGTAAATTAAAATGACAATTTTAAAGTAATTAAGCCTGTTAATGCTCGATCCAAATGTCATTATTTGCACAAGGGATTGAGGAGAAATGACCGGCGTGAAGGGTGACAGGGAGCCGAGAGAGCGGCCTCGGCCCCGCTGCTCAATGCCGCCGCACCCTGCCCCGATGCCGATCCAATTTCTATCGAGGATAACGCAGTTTGATAAATTTAATTCCGGCTACAAACTCAATTACTGTGCTAACAGATGAAAACGGGAGGAGACGAGGATTGGGCCCCGGCTCTAGGAAGGCCCTCCACCCTGGAAGGAGACCCCACAGCCCTGGCCTGATTCGATTTGCTCCAGCTCTTCTGAAAACCCTTTAAGATAATTACGATGCTGGAAGAGCAGCCGACATTTATTAAACAGCCCCATCTCAGGCCCGGGCAGCGGGCCACCAGGCAAACGGGGGCTGTCCTAACAAGTGTGGCTGGCCATCGTGACGTGACTGGGCCCCATCACTGCACCTGCCAGGCTCTGTGGGCCCCTGGTGGGATCTGCCTGTCTGTGCCCTGCCACCGGGCGCTGGCTCTGAAGCTCTGGGCACAGCCACCCTCTCCCCCAGGCAGCGTGCAGTACTGGCCTGCAACGGCCGGGTCCATCTATTATATCAGCAATAAAAACGGACAGGTCCGCATTAATCCCAAGATGAAGTGAGAGTGTAGCAATTTCCGTTTGAAAGATGTCCACGCGCTGGGCAGCAATCGGTCAGCGTCTGCTTGGTAGCCCCCGCTGTGGCTGCCCTAACCACAAGGTGCCCGACGGGTGCCCAGTGGCAGGAGCCTGTTCAGGCAAGGGGACCCGTGCCTCACCACCCCTCACTCCCGGCTGCTTGGCTGGGAGGCTCCGGCCAGTCGCCCCTGCCTGCCCTGTCTGTGTCCACTGGCGGTGAACAGCACCATTTGTCTCAGTCCAGAGATGGGGCAGCCACACAGCCAACTGACTCTAAGCCGGAAACAAGATGGCCGTTGACCTCTGTTCTTCGACCCAGGAAAGCACACCAGTCAGAAATCCTGAGGGTGACCAGTTCTCTGTAACCAAGGCAAGAGGCACACGGTGGAGGGGAAACGCGGGCACTCTGCGTGGTGAGAGGACCTGATGGGAGCCCCAGGTGTGTGCTCTAGGGCCAGGTTGGAGGTGAGCACAGCTCTGCTGGGGAGCATGTGGGGGGTGTCCTCCTTCAGCAGCTCGCACACCCAGTGTGCATGCCACTCGGTCAGCGTGAGGGAACGCCTGGGTGAGGCTGGCCTGTGCGTGCGTGTGCTTGGGCAGAGCCCCGTCTCTGCGGGAGACGGCGGCAGCGGCGGGCAGCTGCAGAGCGGAAAGCACCCACCATGGGAGCCTGAGGCTCACGGCAAGTCAACCATCACCACTTTTATGTTCACTGCTTCAGTGATTTTCTGTCAAAAAATGCTAACGAGCATGAAAGTCCTTAAGAGCTTTACAATTTCTCAGTGTGTTCACCAATACGTTTTGTGCGGGGTATTTGCTTGCTGCCCGGTGTGACACCCACTCCATCTCGCCTGTCCCGCCTGATGGATAGGCCTGCCTCGAGCACACGTGGCTCTGGCGGGTGGAGAGGGCGCTCAGAGACCACGCCGAGGGCTGCGTGTACACACACACACACACACACACGCACGCACATACCAGTGCCCAGGTCAGCCTCTGAGGTCGCGTCTGCCTCACACACAGGTCAGGGCCCCCAGGCACAGGCTGGCCAGATTGTGAATCGATGCGGCAGGAGAGCAGACCCACCCATTCCTGCCAGGCGAGGCAGGTTCGGGGCAGTGTCACCCTTGCATAGCAGAGGGACAGGGTCACTCCTGACACAGCTGCTGCTCTGGCCTCTACATCTGTGAGAGTGCCCAGGCCGTGGGCAAGGCATCTTGCCCTCTCCAGCACCCTCGAGGCAACCTCCTGAGCCTGGCGCAGAGGGCTCCAGGGACGGAGCCTGTCACCCACCCGTCAAGATGGCCACAGTCTCACACAGCCACAGGGTACGGCAGTCACACAGTGGTCCCACTGTTAGCTGGAACACCAGCCTGGGAAGCTTCCAGAAGCGATCCCTGTCACAGACAGGCCCCGGTCAGGGGTGTAGGGACTGCTAGATCTGAGACATCTAGCTGGCTGTCACCAGCTGGGACACCAGCGTTGCAGGTACCAGGAAGGCATGGTCTCGGGACTGGGGGATGGATGTGGAGCCCGCTCAGCCCAGAGCAGGAGTCCCCAGCATGGAGAGGCACACAGGATAAGCACGAGCCCCAGCAGGATGACTGGGCAGGGAGCCTCCCACTGGCAGCAGCAGGCAGAGGTGGCACTGCAGGCTCACAGCCCACCTGCAGAAGGCTGGTCAGGTACAAATGGCAAGGCAGGGGACTGAGGCTAGCTAAGGCCACTCTTACTGACTGAAACTAGCACGTCGACTGGAGGGTGTCTTTCCGCTTGGCACTGGTCATTCCCTCTCCTCTCAAGTGCCCTGGAAACGGCTGGTATGTCCTGTGAGACCAGGCTGTGCACAGCTATGGGCCCAGGCATCGGGTACAGAGCTTGCAGGGCAGCAGCTGGTCTCAGAGGGTCCGCATCCATCACTCTGGTGACAGCTTCCAGGCTGTTTCCACAGGACTGGGCATTTTTTACACCTTATTGATGCACAGCTGAAGTATTTAATTAGGTAAGCTCTGGCATGTGTAGGCGTACATGCAATCAAGGTAACGAACAGATCCATCACCCCAGTCCCCTTGCTTGTACCCCTTTATCACCCCTCCAAGCTGGAAAACATGCCTGCTTTCTGTCCCTGCACTCTGAAGAGCATCACATAACTGAAATCACACAGAACACGCCCTTCTTGTGTGTGTGTGTGTGTGTGTGTGTGTGTGTCCAGCTTCTTCTCCCTCAAAGAAGGGCTTCAACAGTCGCCCACCAGTTGCATGAGCTCTGGTTCCTTCTTTCACTGCTCAGGGATACTTAGTTGCTTCTCCTGCCCTTTATGGGGGTGGATACCCAGGTGGTTTGTCATTCTCATTTCCAACGTAAATACTGGGGCGTGGGACGGGTGTGTGTTTGACCTTCCATGAAACGGCTAATGCCTTCTCGAGCAGCCACACGACTTCCATCATGTGGGACTAGAGTCCAGCGCCTTCCCGCAAGCGCAGCACGTGGCACGGTGGGTCCCTTCATTCCAACGGGCTGGGGGCGGGGGGCGCGTCGGTGGGTAACTGGGCACACCTGCATTTCCCAGGCGGCACACGATGCCGAGCAGCTCAGCCTCTCTCACCTGATGAACTGGAGAAGAGCGGACTGTCTTACTGGGCACTGGGTGCTTCATGAGACTCTCGCTGGGTGTTTGCACGCACCTTCTCCCAGGCTGTTCACGACGGCTTCCAAAGGACAAGTGATCAAGTCCCACCACCCCTGTTTTCCGCTGCTGCCCAGACCTGCTGGCCCCACGGGCACAGAGCCGCTCCTGTTTCCTTATGGAAGCTTTCTTGTCTTGGTTTTACATGTAGCTCTCAGGCCCATTTGGTGCGTTTCTAGGATGACCTGAGTGGGGTGTGGCCAGTGGACAAGCCACCATTGGCTGACTGAGCAGCTGTGCATGGAACTGCTCGGGATGTCTGTCCACTATCCATGGCGGCTTGCTCTCTCTAGAGCAGGGGTCCTCAAACTTTTTAAACAGGGGGCCAGTTCACTGTCCCTCAGACCTGTTGGAGGGCCGGACTATAGTTTAATAAAAAAACTATCAACAAATTCCTATGCACACTGCACATGCCTTATTTTGAAGTTAAAAACAAATGGGGCAAAAACACCCGGCAGGCCGGATAAATGTCCTCAGTGGGCCGCATGTGGCCCGTGGGCCATAGTTTGAGGACCCCTGCTCTAGAGTCTCCAGCCTGTGGTTCTCTGCCACTGCTCAAAGCGTCCTTTGTAAGCAGGCAGTGTGTGTCCTGTGTCCCTCTTCCACCCGTTTCTCCTCGTCTGTTCCCAATGGGAAGGGAGACAGTGAATGCAGCACCCCGGCCCTGCACCGAACCCACTTGAGCAGGAGCCTGCTGCCTCAGGAGACTGGCCTCCTCTCTCAGGGGTCTTCCCTGCACAGGGAGGCCGTTGCCCAGGCGCTCGCAGCGGGCGTGGCCGGTCTCGAGGGCGTGGCCTCAGGCCCTGCTTTGATGCCTGTGAATGTCAGAGTCAGCTTGCCGGTGTCTACTGAAAGCACCTGCTCAGGCGTGAGGGAGAAACGGCATCGTCATACGGAGTCTTCCGGCCAGGGACCCGGCACAGCCGGCATTGACTGCAACTGGCTCTCATTTTTCTCGGCGTCAACAGAGGTTTGTCTTGACGCTCTGGTGGTGTCATGGTTATGAGCTGGGCTGCGATCCCCAAGGTCAGCAGTTCAAAACCATGAGCCAGGTTCGAAGGAGAAAGGTAGGGCTTTCTACTCCTGTAAAGGGCTCCTGTCTTGGAAACTCACAGCTCCAGGTCTACCCTGTCCTGTTGGCTCACTATGAGTCAGCAACAGCTCGATGGCAGTGAGTTTGACTTTTGGTTTGCAGGTATCTCATCATTCTAAATTTAAATTATGAAATTATTAAAATTTTAAGTTTTGAATAGAATCATCTAAAAGTTGACCATTTACAAGCCATCAATAATGAAGATTTTGAAGATTAGCAAGTCCATTCTAGCTTTCCCCACAAGCACACACTGGGCTTCCTCCGAGGGAGCAGGGCCCGTGATTGCCAGTGCCGTCCCATAGCTGGCTCAAGCCACTTCTCACTGCACCAGCTGGGGCGGGCAGTGGGGATGCGGGCTGGAGATGGCGAGAGTCTCACAAGCTCCATTCCCATCTTGAGCATGCCTCCCTGGTTTACCTGCCTGGCACACCCACTCTGGACCCGAAGCCCACTCTCTGCGACTCCCAGGGAGCAGGCTCCGCCATCTGGGTCTCGGGAGGAGCTGGTATCCAGAAAAGGGGAGCAAGCCAGAGGATCCCCCACGTGTTCACTTTCACGAGAGCTCGAGCTGCACCTCTGAGCCTTACAACCTGACACAACCTACCGGGGGCTCCCCAGGACATCTCATCCCCAAGTTCGAGTGGTTCCGACACCAGGTGCTGAGGAAAGTGGTTACACCTCCCACCCCGACTGCCCATCCAGACCCACCCATCACCTGCGGCACAGGTGCACACACCACCTCCAACTCCTGCCAGGCTTCCTGGACATCACCCACCAGAGAGAGGCCAATCCTCCCGGGAAGTGTCCTTGACTTTTGTTTTTAAAAGGTTGGTCTCGGGAATCACAGTTCTGCAAAGCTAGCTAGAAAAGTACGCCTCCTCAGCCCTCAGCCTCCCACTCCCAGGGGCAAGGCCTGTCCTTAATCATTCTCTGGGGTTTGCCTCTGTCCACTCACGTTTTTAGTTTCTTCTTGATTCTTTGGTTTCTAACATTAACTATTGATTTTCATGCCGTGAAAGATGAGGATTTCATTCCCTCACTGTCTCTCTGCCCTTCGTTCACGCTACACACCCACACACCCACCCGCCCCCGCCCTCGAAACCTAATCACACACATTCTCACTCAAACGAGCATCCCTTCTGACGTCACTCTAACCATTTTCTACATGATGATTGTTTTCCCTCTTCTGAATGTCTGGCTCTCCCAGAAATCACGGCTGCCTTGGTTGTTCACATCACTGATGTCTCTCTGTCACAGTCACTCATACCACCTGCAAATCTTCTCTCAGTGTGAGGCCACACTCAGCTCTCCGTCAGCCGCACCTTCCTGAAGGTTTCCTCAGTGTCGCCAGCTCCACCCTGAGGAGTCGCCCCGCCTGTCACAGGGTTCTCACGCTGGGTAGGCGCACATCAGTGGGCACTGGCTGCTGAGAAGCTGTCAGGTTAACCATGACCTGACACCATTACAGGCGGAGACACACCACGTGGACCCACTGACACCGGCTGGGACCACGTGTGCTTCCCCGACACAAGCCAAGAGCCTTCTCTGGAGCTGGAAGTGACGCCACCTCTGCTGAGAGGCTGACTGCACCACTCCAGCCTCCGCCTGGGCCCCCCTGTCCCCATCAGCCATGGGTCGAGGCTCCTGGGCACTGTCGGCTGCTCCCTCTCGTTACTCCCACTTCCTGCAGCAGGCTCTGCATGGAGGAGCATCCCAACAGCATCCCTGGGCCATGGGGCAGGCTCCACCACTGCCACATGGGAAGTTTCAGAGCCCTCTGCTACAGACCAGCAGAAAAGGCATTTTGGGGGTAGCCAGCAGCCCTGACAGCCCCATTTCTGCTGCTACCCTCCAGTGTGGGCTCAGCACACCCACACAGGGTATACTCAGGGTCCTCTCCTGGTGCCTGTAGCACCTCAGGTGGGTACGAAGCTCCTGGATGCTCAGGAGACTCACCTGTCTGCCTGAACCACAGTGGTGCCAAGTGGGGGTGGGGGGCAGGGAGAGGTTGCCAAGGGGCTGTATCAGAGCTGCTGCTGCAGGGCGGGGCCCACCGTGCCTTGGACACAGGGCTGATGGCTCCCCTAGGCTGTCTGCATCCATCTCATTCCTCCCAGCAGGTAAAAACACCTGTCTTTCCTGAAAGACCTCACAACAGCTTTACCAGCCAAGCAGCTTGGGCTGGGCCTGGCCAGCAGGCCCTGCAGGAGAGGCACTGCCTGCCCAGACGTCAACGGGTCCTCCGCTCTTCCGGCTGGCACAGCTGCCATGCAGACATGCCTGTGGACAGCCCAGCTCTGGAGCAGCTCAGGAGTGAATGTACAGCCTCGGCGAAGCGGACCAAGTAGGGCTGCTAGCATTCCGGCCACTGCTGCACCCAGAGGTAGCTTGACTAGCAGCCACCCAGTGGCACGGTCTAGGAACAGGAGGGCAGTCCAAGTTCAGTACAGGGTCAGCAGGCATGCTATGGTTCAGGAGAGCACTCAGTGGCTCTGCCTGAAGGCAGCAAGCACACAGACCGCTCACTAGCAGGTACACCATGGGATTGGTATGCAGTCAGCATGAGGTCAGCAGGTGCATAGCAGGGTCAGTTTGGGCCAGCAAGTGGCCAGTATGGGTACAGTGGGGTCATCTCAGGTCAGCATGGGTACAGGGGGGTCAGCCCAGGTCAGCATGGGTGCAGTGGGGTCAGCCCAGGTCAGCATGGGTACAGGGGGTCAGTCCAGGTCAGCATGGGTACAGGAGGGTCAGCCCAGGTCAGTATGGGTACAGGGGGGTCAGTCCAAGTCAGCATGGGTACAAGGGGGTCAGTCTAGGTCAGCATGGGTACAGGGGGGTCAGTCCAGGTCAGCATGGGTACAGGGGGGTCAGTCCAAGTCAGCATGGGTACAGGGGGGTCAGTCTAGGTCAGCATGGGTACAGTGGGCTCAGTCCAGGTCAGCATGGGTACAGTGGGTAAGTCCAGGGTTCGCAGGCGCATGGCAGGTCGGCCCACCATCCAGAAGACAGCTGGGGGCAGTGCCTCCAGGGCTGTGAGAGCCAGCATAGAACCCGTGACTGTCCTTGACACCTATGACATAACCCTGAACCTCTGAATTCCCCCACAGCCAGCTCAGTGTCTCACAGCCACCTCCCATCCCTGACTGCAGGGACCAGGAAAAGGTCACAGAAGCCCGAGCTCTGGGACAGGCCACAACTAAAGTCACGTCTTCCTGGGCTGCCTGTTGACCAGTGTGAGCAGCTGCCCTGATCCAGCTTTGGGACCCCTGATCCAGCTTTGGGACGTCCCCTGGAGCCCAGCCACCTACCCTGCACTCTTGAGCTCCTGGGAACTGCTGGCCAGGCTCCCAGGAGTCCATGCAGGCCCACACTGGGTCCTCAGGGTGAACTACTGACGTATACGGGTCTGGGAAGCCATGGCGCCGATGCTGGCCCGTGGCCACCTCCTTAGCATGCACGGACGTGTGGCAATTAGCCTCTGGCGATGTGTTCCCACCATCTGATGAGCCAGTGTCAGCCTGACTGCTACGAGAATTAAGAGTCAACCCTAAATGCAGAAAAAAGGATGACGGAAGTCTTACGTAACGCGGCCCACCGCTCTTGGAGTCGGAAATCAATCGATTGATGAGCAAGTGGATTAGCAGCACCTCATCAGCCGACGAAGAAATTTGCCCCAACATTGGGATTTAATGCGCAGCACCAAATTCCAGCACTTTTAGGAAGTAAATAATGAAAAATCAATTCAAAGGAAAAACAGATCAAGAACCCTGGGCTCTGGCGTGTCGACACATTTATTGCCGACCGCCATTCCTTGGCTGACCCGAAAACTTCGGGGTGTTTATTTACTCTCAACACCTTCCCGGGATCAATATTTTTAATTTGGATCCCAGTTATTATTTTTCACATCACAGCGGCGGGCGCAGAGCAAAGTGGCTCATATTTTAGTGCTAAAAAGATCGATATGACAGCTTCGCCTTCCCTGCTGCCCGCCGCACACCACGCGTCCCGCGGGAGGCAGGTGCTGGGGGCTCGGCAGGTCATTACCCGCCGCCCGGCCGACAGCCGTGATTTAGCTGGCCGTAGAGGGACCGCTGCCCTCAGAAAACCAATCTTGCTGCTCTCACTTCATCAGACTGTCGCGCCCACTGGAGGGTGTGGGACGGCAGGGCGGCCAGCGGCTTCCAGAGCTGAGAAGCCCCTCTCACAAATGTGTCTGCCCTTCCTCTCCGGCCGGGGTCAAAAGCACCTTGGAACCCCATTCGTTTCCCAGGCACCCAAAAAATCTTCTTTAGGAGAGAAGGGGGAGCCAGACCCAGTCCCCACTGCACGGGGTGGGGTGGGGGAGCAAGGCAAGGGCTCCTGGGAAGCATGGGCCCGGGAGAAGCCACCAGGGACAGCAGTGCTCTGTGTCCCATGAGGCCACCACCTAGGCAAGAGTGGGTGTGCGGGCAGTGGCCACAGTGAAGGGCAAGCCAGGTGCAGGTGTAGCGGCAGGGTCTGGGAGCCCGGGCAACCCGCTCTGCCCCAGGCCTAGTGCCAGTGGAGGAGCCAGCAGCCCCCGTGGGCCCCAGCCTGCTACTAAGTAGGGTTTGGTAAAAGTCATTTCTGCAGCTGTCACCAACTCATGTCACATGCCCAGTTATTCACACCACTTTCAGGCCAATTGGGTCACCTGACATCTCCCAGCCCGTGGACGCCCGAGAGACATCTGCAAGTGGTTGGTCCAGATGCCTGACTTGTCCGCACTCAGGTGGCCAACAGGTGAGGTGGCCCAGAGCTGCACCTCACTAGCCACTGGTCACCAGCCTCTGCGCCTCCCTCCCCACCCATCCAGCTCCTAGACATGGGTGCCCATCATCCTCACAGCCTGGCGCGGTGATGCCATGGAGCCATGGCTTAGTCCTAGCCTGAGACGTTGTCACCACCCACCAAGAAAAGGCCTGGAGTTGCCTGTCGGCCTCCACAGCCTGCTGCCACTCCCGTCCCACTGGGGACTCCCCGGCTCGCCCCCCGCCCCGCACAAGGCAGGCTGGCCTCAGCTTTGTCACAAGCGGGCCCTCCCTTGTCCTGGTGGGCTTCCCACCCCACCTGTCGCTCCCTCGGCCCCTCGGCCCCACCTCCTTCATCCTCCTTAGGTGAGCATGCTACCTGGCACTTTCCCTACCAGGGACACAAGTCTTCAGAAGAGAGAATGACCAAATGAGCCCCAGCCCCTTGTCAAGAGGGCACTGGACAGCGCCTTGCCCTTGGGGCGGGGTGCACATACTCAAGGTCCAGGGCACAATGGACACCTACTCTGCCTCATCCAGCTCCCTGACCAACAGCCTTGACCATGGGCCCTGCACAGCCAGAGCTGCAGGAGGGGCAGGCTCAGCCCCCGTGACCGAATAGGACAGAGAGCCAGGCACTGTCCAGGGGACATCAGTAGGTCTGAGACCGGCCACCAGAGTTCCAGTCAGAATCCACCATATGGTTGTGAGGTTGGTTTTGATCCAACTCAGAGCGCAGCGGCGGCGCCACCTGCTGGCCGGAGCAGGTGCCGGCCCGGAGTTCACGCCCTGCCCACGCAGCACATCCCTGCAAGCGCGTCCTGCGTCCCGGGTTCAGCGTCCTTCTGGGAACAGGCCCCTGTGTTCTGATCCCTATTAATGCCCATGACAGCATTTATGTACAAGATAAATTCATTTCAATTTCCTTGTTCAATTAATGGCCTATTATTCGAACCAGGCCCGGCTGAAAATATTGCTCCAACACCATTAATCTTTAAAAATTAAATTCTCCTCCCTCTGACAGCCAGAGGCCACAGGCTGGCGGTGGGGTGGGGGTGGGGAAGAGTGGCCACTGGCTGAGTGTGCAGCGGCCACCCCCCAGGACACACATGATCTTTTTCGGCAGGTGAGGGTGTGGCTGAGGAGGGGACTGTGCTGGCTCGGCTGCCAACTACCAAAGGGAGCAGGTGGATGTTGGGGGTACTCTTGCAGGGAGCAGATACGAGGAATAGTCCCGATGTGGGGGTAGGGAGACATGGGGAGCAGGCAGGATATTGGCGAGGAGCCAGAGGTGGGGGCAGTATTCTGGGAGCAGCCTCAGAGGGAGCAGTAGATGTGTCTGTCTGTGGGGGGTGGGGGCGGGCAGCAAGTTCTATTTTGTGTTATCCTGTTTTGCAGACTTAGGCATTCAAGGCTAGAACTGTCCTCTGAAACTATGCGACGGACACGTCGCAGGTTTTAAAGGTTTGTTTGGCTCTTCCTTTTCATCTCAGAGCAACCTCTGTCTCGGGCGCCATGTAGAAATCTGTTGGCTTCCACATACTTGGTGTGCACTCGTTCCTCCCACTTTTACTCTGATCCAATCATTTCGTGACTGGAGCGCACATTGTGTCCAACTCCGCTCTCTTACACAGGTCGACGCTGGTTCTGAAGCATGTACTTGATGTGTGCTGGTGAACGGTTCCACGTGAACAACCCCAGGCCGGGAAGGGGTCACTGGACTCCATCGGGAGAGGGGCCACCTTGGAATTCACACTGCACTGCCCTCAGGGGGCCGGCCTTACTGAGGCTGCTCAGGCCGTGCAAAAAGGCCCCCTTATGTCAGGAAAGGTCTAGCAACAGCCCCTTCCCCTCCACTGGGAATGGGAAGTGACTATGACAGCCGGTCTGCACTCTCTCCGTGAGAGGCTGCTTCCACCCTCATCAGGCGCCTTATCCTGAGGCACCTTTTCTCTAGCCAGCCATTTGAACGACTGTTCTAGGTGGAAGGTTCTAGAAATGTCCGCCAGGCCATGCTGGCTGATAGTGTTCTGTCATGCAACACAACCAATTCAGGAGCGGTGCTGTTGCCTCCTACTGGTAGGGCTGCCCTCGCCCGCCCGCCTGTTTCCCCTTCTGCGTTTGCGTGGGCCAAGCTTTGACTTCACGTCTTGAAGAATGGCCATCCTAGACACTATGAAATAGGCTTCTTTTCAAACAAAGAAAGCCTGCTCCGAGTCAACCTTGTGAAGGGTGGTATGGCTCCTCCCACATTGGCTCCTCCTCAAGTCTCCCGTGTGTCTCTCTGTTGAGAGGGGATGGTAAAGACCTGAGGGACACACAGTGCCCTGGACGGCTCTATGAGGAAGAACTGTCCTGAGGCCCTCATGGCTGGGAGAAAAGGGGGACAACGAGCACACTGATTGAGGTAGGCTGAATGGGAACTGCTTATGGTTCGTCTTCAGCGCTCTGCTGACAAAGTGCTTGGAGTCTTAGGATGCTTTTGTTTATATTTATTCTGCAGTAATTGAATCTGTGGGGTTATACTTTTTTTAGCGAGTTTGGGAAAACTGCAGTCCTTATTTCTTCTCATCTTTGTTTGCCCCACCCACTTCCCATGCTCTCTGGGGGTTCAGTTCCACGCCTGGGGGAGCATTAATGTGGCATCACAGGCTAGTGATGCTCTCCCTACTGGTTTCAGTCAGCCGTCCTGTATTTCGCTCCAAATAGTCTCAGGTGCTCAGCCTTCAAATTCAATATGCTTTCCTCTGCAACACTAATCACAACACACATGGTCTTTGTTTGGGTACGGCATGTCCGTCTGTGTAAGTCTAGGTGGGGATGACCAAAAGGCTAGGCCACCACACAGCAGTGTAGTGAGAGAACGCAGCAGAGGAAGGGGTGAAGGTGGAGGTAGAAGGGTGGCCAGGAGAGAGGGTCAGCATGCTGGAGAACAGGAAGGGGTCCCAGGAAAGAAGAGAATTTGACCACTGCAATGGTGGGTGACCCCGGCCCGACAGCACCTGAGTCTCCCTGAGGGAACACTGGAGGTGAGGCTGTCCCTAAAACTGGATGTAGGATGACGGAATGAGGGTCTGCAGTGGGTGCTGGGGGTTCAGAGAAGTTACTCAAGAGGCCAGGGGCGAAAATGAGCCAAGTTCGCTCTAGGAGACTGTGACTGATTGTGCATGTGAGACAGAGCAGGAGAAAGGTTACTGAACAGACACGCACCGAAATGAAGCTCACTGCCATCGAGTCAACCCTGACTCCTAGTCACCCTGCAAGGCAGCATAGGGCTGCGCCTGTAGGGTTCCGAGGGGAACAGAAAGTCACAGGAACGCAAAGTCCTACATACAGACCGCCGTAACACTGGTCGGATGCTTCCTTAAGTTGACAAGCTCAGCATCGCAGCTCCTGCCAGGCAGGCCAAATTCACTCCTGCCACACACTGGCCAATGAGAACGTGGCCCAACGCTGCACACATCCACCACATGCCAGGAACATGCTGGGGACACAGTCCACCAGGCACCTGTAAGGGATGTCTTGTGCTGTGGAGAAGCCAGATCTGGAACAGCACCTGTCCATACCAAGGGAGTGGGCTCCAGTGCCCCCCTAAACATGGGGCTAGCCTAGAGACATTATTCCCTGAGCTACAACTGGCTCCCCAGAGCCTGCACCCACTCCCTCTCTGAAAAGACACCCCACCCTCCTGGCCAGGGACACCCCCTCACAGGCCTGGCCACCCAGCAGAGTGGGGACTGTGTGGAGGGATGGGCCCTTCCCAGCTCCCAGAGCTGCCTGCCCCCTGCCCCTGCTCCGGGCTCCCCTGCAGCCTCCCGCCCACCTGTGCCACACCACGGCTGTGGGGCCCTTCCCCGGAATTCCACCTGCCCAGACGCCCACTACGCCAGAGCCACAGCGCGTGGGGCGTCTCAGCCCAGGCTCTGCGGGCGCGCGGGCGCTGGGCGAGCACGCGCACGTGGGGCAGGCGCATCCGCACGCAGACGCGCGCACGTGCTGAGGCGGGCGCGCGGAGCTCGTGGGCAGCGAGGGCTCACCGTGAAGTGCTCCTGGGATTTGTAGTTCTCGTCCAGGTAGACGCGGGCCCTGTTGTACTCCTTCATGGCGTCGCTGGACAGCAGCTCCCTGCGGGGAGAGAGCGAGGCCGTGAGATGGCAGGTCGTGGGGCGAGCGCGCCCGGGCGGTCACCTTGATGGGGTCACCTTAACCTTGCCGGCATCAGGCCGCGGGGGGCGGGGGTTGCCCTGCTTCTGAAGCCGCCGCCTGCCCCGCCTGCCTGCCAGCCTCCAGAGTGGGCCGTGCTGCCCCTGCCTCCAGCGGCGGGGGAGCGGGAGCTGGGGCAGAGGTGACCGGGCGCGGGCTGGCCAGCCGGCATCACACCCACCAGGAAAGCATTGTGGAAGGGCAGGGGGCTGAGGTGACACTGACCATTGTGTGCCCCACACTCGACTCAATCTCCACCCACTCCCCACTCGCCCCTACTTGGGGCGCTTGCAGGTTACTTAGGGTGTTCAGCCACCAGGCCCCCACACGGCTCTCCCAAGTCAGCTTCCTGAGGCCTTCTAGGAGGCTTGGGCCACGCTGGCCTCGACTCGGAGGAGTGGACGCTTCTAGGGCCAAGTCCCTGGGTTCTCCAGCTTACTCCCAAAGGGCTTCCTGAACGCTGGCTGGCACGGGGCTAGACTCCAAGGGCAGCCACGGGCTCCTGCCTTCCCCCTGGGGTCAGGAGGCTAGTTGGGTTTCACTACTGAAAACCACCTGTCTAAAGTTCTTCCCTTTTTGCATTTAAAAAAGGAAGTATTTCTGTATCTAAAGTCTGCAGCAGGGGCCGGCACACTGCGGGTCCTGCATGTGGTTCTGAAGTGAAATTGAAAATGAAAATAAAATGACCAAAGCTTCATTGAAAGGATAGTATTCAGGTAAAGCTGATTTCATTTGCTTATAAAAATATGCTTAAGGCTCTCAAATAATTTTTTAATTGTTGTGAAGGACAGGATTGGCTCTTCCATTGCAAAAGTTTGCTGATCTCTAGTCTAGAGGGTAATATGATAAACCCCATATGCCCAAGAGCCACCTTTAATAAATCTTAACATTATTTGATTTTGCTTTTTCAGAGACGTAAAACATTACAGAATCAGGGACACTCGAATACGCCCGCTCTGGTGCCACCCACCCCCTTTCCTCCCTGGAAGAAGTCGCTGCTCTGGCTTTGCTTAGCGAATGTATAAACATACAGAAAACACAAAGGAAACTTCTGGAACTTAGACACACAGTCCCTGAAATACGAAAGGCACTGGGTGGGTGGGCTCAGGAGCCGATTAAAACGTGCAAATGGAGAGCGCAGTGACTTGAACCCACAGCCACAGAGACCATCCAAACCAGAGACCAAGAAAAGGGGTCTGAGAACACGGGGGGCCGAGGCAGGTCGGTGGGCAGCACCCGGGACCCCTCCCCCTGGACACCCAGAGAAAGGAAAGGCAAAAGCAGCTCAAAATGCTCTCAACCTGATGAAAACTATAAACCACAGAGCGAAAGAGAGCCAAGAACCACACGCAGAATCAACAAATCAAAAATATCAAACTAGAGCACAACATAATCAAATAGCTGCAAGCCAGCTAGAGACAAAATCGAGCAGTCAGAAGGGGAAAAAGGGCTCATTATAAACAGGAAAATTAAGATGACAATAATGGCTGAATCCTCGTTGGGAACAATGTAATGCAGAACACAGCGAACAATATCCTCAAAGTGCGACAAGAAAACAACGGACAAGCTGGAACTCTGTTTCCAACAAAATGCCTTTCAAAGAGGAAGACAAAAGAATACTGTTTTCAGACAAACAAAGGCTGAGATAATTCATCAGCAACAGACTTGCGCTACTAGAAACGTTGAAGACACTCTGCAGGGTGAAGGAAAGGGGCGCCACAGGGGGGCCTGCATGGACACAAAGGGAGGGAAAGCAGCAAATAAACTGATGGAAAGAAATAACATTTTGTCCACATTTCAATGCCTTTAAAAGCTAACAGACTGGCGAAGAAGGTGGGGGGAGAGTTTACAGATTGTTCCACGTGAGAATAACCATGTATGTTCGGTAGGGGGCCGTGGTGGGGCAGTGGGGTAAGCACTGAGCCACGAAGCAGAAGGTCAGTGGCTTGAGGAGCCCAGTAACTCCACAAGTGAAGGGTGGAAAGGAAACGCCAAGACGTCTGCGGCACGCATTGCCCCATGGCCCTCCAGGGTGGCTGTGAGCGGGAAGACTCGGCAAGCATGCCCGCTGAGCATGCTCCAACTCAGGGACCCGTGCGGATCAGAGCAAGCCGGGGCTCTGAGATTCGGGGTCTGAACTGTAGGAGCAGGTGGCTAGGACCAAGTTGCTCTGAGACTCCTCGGGGGTACATGGACCTCCAGCCTTCTGGTCAGCAGCTGGGCACTCTAACAATTAACAGCGGTGCGGTGAGCGTGCCCTGCTATCAGGCTAAGCAGAAGGAGCCGAGGGGCTTGGAAAGCATGCCGGGAAGGGGCATTCCTGACAGTGCTGACCGGATTTGCTCTCGGAGTCTGACTGACTGCAGGACGAGGTCTATTTGTCTCTGTAACCTGCATCCTGGCATCTTTCCAGATGCAGTTTCACTTTCCACTTTGTCTGTAGGGCCCTTCGAGAACAAAGAGAAGCCCTGGTGATGCGGGTCAAGCGCTGGGCTGCGAACCGAGAGCCTGGCACCTGGAGCCCATCTGCTGCTCCTTGGGCAATAGCTGAGGCCCTCTGCTTCTGTAAAGACCCACAGCCTCGGCGACCCGACGGGACAGTTCTGTGTCCGAATGGACTTGGCGGCGGCGGGTTTTATGAGCAGGTTTTTAACTTTATCATCAGTGGATACTAAGAGCAGTGGTCTCCACCTTCCTGACGCCGCGACCCTTTCATACAGTTCCTCATGTGGTCACCCCCTCCCCCGACCATAAAATTACTTTCGTTGCTAATTCATAACTGTAATTTTGCTACTGTTAAGAATCAGGCCACTGCTGTGAAAGGGTCATTTGACCCCTAAAGAGGTTGCGGCCCACAGGTTGAGAACTGCTGGTTTAGAGGTTGCACACGTGCATCTCTGTAAAGAAATTTCTATCTATCCCAAAGGTGTTTTTTCTCCTTAAATTTTTCTTCTTGAAACTTTAATTTGCCTTTTGCTTTCACACAATGGTGCAGAGCAAGCTCACTCCACGTGGTGTGAAGGGACTATATGGACAGAGCATAGGACACTCACGGGCCCCGGACATGCTAACTTCCCCAGCTCCCGACTACACGCATGGGTCTAAGTGCTCTGTTGGGAAGCATACCTCCACCCCCAAGACAGGCCTCACCACAAGTATCCCATTCAGAAAGTCCAGCGGCTGCTCTGTGCTCCAGGAGACCGAGGAGGCGGCTCTGCAGAAGGAACTGAGGTCTGGGCCAGAGAAGATGCCTCAGTAGCACACTCCAGCCTCAGGACACCAATGCTGCCTGCATGGCACCCACTAGAGCCCTAGCACTGAGTCTGGCTCAGGATGCCATGACACCCACCAGAGCCCTAGCACTGAGTCTGGATCAGGATGCACATTAGCACTAGAGACCAGTGCCCGCCTTCTGGAGGCCTTGGCACCAGGTCCTTCCCATGCGGGATTAGTGAGCACCTGCCCCCAAGGAATGAAAGGGAGTACGTGTGGACGATGAAAAGTTGCTCAGGAGCATTGGCCTCCATAGGTTGCTGCATCCACCCTCTCACTGCTACAGAACGGCCATCGGCCCCCACCCTCCGCAATGTCCAAGATGTGGCAATGGCCCTGCCTCCCACTTGTGAGCAGAAACACACTACCTTCAGGTGCAGAAGGCTGTATAAGTTGCTCCAAATGGCTGCAGCTGTATAAGTTGGGGCCCCAAGTCCCTTTCCTATCTATTGTGGGGCACAGGTGATGCTGGTGACACCAGGCAGGTGCAGGAAGTGCACTGGACAGCCCCACCCCACACACACACTTACTTGACAAACTTGTCCACGTGCGACATGGAGGCCTCATAGTTCTTCCCTCCAAACTCCTGGCAGTGCAGGGCCAGGAAGTGGGGCTTGTGGGTGTGCACGACCTGGGAAGAAGCAGACGCAAGTCAGGGGGGCGCTCCTTCAAGACCCACAGCTGCAGGCAGCACTGCCTCCAGCCACCCGAGCCGGGGGCAGCCCCGGAAGAAGGGAGGGAAAGGGGCTAGCAGGGCCCCACACCAAATCCCGGTCACCCACCACGCTCACTCTCCCAGCAGCAGCCAAGTGCCCAGGTGCCTCCGTTGCCTGTCCCAGGAGGCTCCTGGCCTTCCTCAGTAATCTCAGTGTTTCCTCAGCAGAACCGAGGTGGGCATCTGAATGCGCCTTGCAGTGCTTTAGAAGGAAGGCCCAGGGATGGCTCTCTCGGAGGACAGCCAAGAAACCCTGTGCTAAGTGAGGGCTCAGCCAGAATGCAGTGAGTTGTTTCTTCCTTCTCGCTATGAAACGTAACCTGCGCAGTGCAGACCTTGCGGTAAGCCTGAAGAACAGTCTGCCCAGCTCCCACAGGGGAGGATGGCCAGTGACCACTCGGGCGCGCCCTTCCACAGGGCATGGCCACAGGAGTCTGTGGGTGTGCACGTGTCTGTATGTGGCTGTATATGTGTTCGGGTTTGCAAGTGTGTCTGTTATGGGTACACATGAACGTGTGCACGGATGTGTGAATGTGAGTGTGTGTACATGCACAATACTTGTAGCAATGAAAGGCTGCCTTCCATCAATGCGTGTGAGGCATGCCGTGAGCATGGTCCCTGCATTATCTCACATAGCCCCCCAAACAGACCTACAACCAGGCATTCCCCCATGCCCCTTCCTGTGCGGAGGAGGCGCCAACCATGCTGAGGCACAATGTGTCCCCTTCCCTCGGGACACCAAAGCACCTCAGCCAGAGGAGGAGCATGTCTGGGGGCCTGCACTCTAGCCCTGGTCAGCCGCCGCGTGGGGCCAGGTCCCACTTCCCACATACTTAGTGGGTACCTGAGTCTCTTCCTAAACCCTTATTACTGAAACGGGGCCACTGGCCTTAGTCCCTGCAAGACCACACACCTGGAACCTGCCCGCTCCAACCAGTATCTGCACCCCACGCTGGCCCAACAAGTCCCACGCACCCTCTCTCTCAGCATCTCAGCGCGCAGGTCGCCCGAATGCCACAAAATGGTGTTCCCTGCACGTAAACGAGGGGAGCAGAAACCGAACTTCAACAGAGAAGACTCACGTTCCCTTTGAAAATGAAGTTATTAAAACAACAAGATCTTATCAGGAAGTTTCAGGAGACAAGCTGTTAAGGAAAAAATCCCAGTACTGAGTGGCAGGTATTGATGTCACCGATCCTCCACGCCTACAAGTCAACCACACTCCACGCCCCACAGGGAGTCTCCCTGTCCCCAAGAGGCGGCAGTGAGAGCATCACAGATCTACGGGCCCCTGCTGGCAGGCACCGAAGGCACAATGAGCCCTCCGGGAGTTTGTGATGGTGAAGCAGGCTGAAATCACTACTGAATTCTAAGAACTGCTCCACATGCCCTTTAGGGAAGGCCATCAACAGCTAAGATGGGGGGCCCGGAAACAGTCCTCCCATGAGCTCATCCTAATACCACGGTGAACCCCACACGGGCCAACTTTGAGTGGAGACACCACCCTGACAAGAGGACCCCACTCTGACAAGTGGCAGACAGAGAAGGAAGCACTTGTCCTGCCTCTCCTGCATAGTATATACTTCCAGGAAAGCATGTCTCTCTGCATGGTGGCAACCCAGGCAACACATAAAGACAAGAGGCAGAATCCCAATACAACATTTAAATCCTTTCCCTCAGAAGGAACCATGAGCTGTTGCCACCATCAGAGAGAGAGAGAGAGAGAGAGAGAGAGAGAGAGAGAGAGAGAGAGAGAGAGAGAGAGAGAGAGAGAGAGAGAGAGAGAGAGAGAGAGAGATTGCACCCCCTTGTGGATGACTGCAGTACTGCCAGCGGGAAAGGGCTCCCGGTCTGATTTGAGAGCTGATGCCCACTGGGAGGACGGGGTGGCTGAGCACAGGACACGTGACACACTGCAGGGAGGCCAGAGTCAAGGTCTTGAAGAACTAGGTCTGTTCCTCTAGCGGAGAAGCTGCATGAACAGAGATGGGAAAGCAGAAGGCGCTGGAGCAGGCAGAGTGAGCTCCAGTCCTGCTATGTGAGTCCCCATGCTAATCCCCCACACTGATGCCAACCAAAAGCCACAAGCAAAAGACAGCAAGCTGAGGACATGCACAATGAACCAAGCAGGCCACTGTGGGGCTCCATGAACCCCGCATTCCTTCCCCTACCACAGTTCGGCCCCCCCATGGGGCTTGGCTGCAGGGCAGCATGGTGCAGATGGTGTGCAATCCAGAGACACTCGCACCTCTCTGACCCAAGGCCCCACAGTGGTGAAAGTGGAAGTATTCACACGCGCAGTCTACACGCCAAAGCGCTCGTGATGACTAGGATACAATCCAAAATGACTCAGAGAATCTGGAGGGGAGTGATCCACTCTTCAGGGAAAAGGCAGCCGAGAGGAGCGAGGCATCTGGAATTATCGGACAAAGACTACAAGGTAGCAATCGTAACTACATCCTGTGGGGCAAAAGTGAACATTCTCGAAGGTCATGAAAAGACAGACACTCAGCAGCGAAAAGAAACCAGAGGAGAGCGTAAACTGGAATTTCAAAAGCCAAACACCGAACCTGAAAGTAAAGTAAGAGAAGAGCTCGATCACGGAATGGAAATGCAGAAACCCAGGAGGAGGTGCTAAGAAAACCTGACCTGCAGCCGAGGTATGTCCGGGGGCAACGTCAAGTCTCAGAGCGCCGAGAAAGGGATGGAAAGATCGAAGCATTCAAAAAAGAATAAGAAATAGTTGCCAAATATGTCTCGATTTTGGTGAGAGACATGAATTTACAAACTCTGGAACCGCAGTGAACGAAACAAGATGAATTCAAAGAAACCCATCGCGCGACGTAGCACAGACAAAGGGGAAACCTTACAGGAGCTGGAGGGAAGAGTGTAGTGGTGCATCCAGGAAACCCGAAATCCGAGTCACCATGTGTCTCTAACAGAAAACTGGGGCCAGGAGACAACGGACAGCTTCTTTACAGTACGGGAGAAAAGGCGGGGGCAGGGAAATCAGCCTAGAATTCAATATCCAGTAAAATAAAGCCATTTTCTAGGTAGGAAAAAGAAATGTCGACCAGAGAGCCTGCTCGATGTTGAAGGCAGACATGAGACTAGGAGGGAGATCCCTGTGGTTGAAGATGCAGCAGTGGAAATGCCAACTGTCTGGGAACTGGCAAAGATGGTCCTTTCCTCTGACGTTGCCTAAATATGATGATGAAACTTTAAGGAAGCTGAAGACAATGGACGCTGCATATCAACCAACCCCGAAAGCTTCCCCAGATGACATGAGACAACCGGGAAAGTGGAAGCAAACGCCACAAAAGGCAGCCCTTCCGCAGGCCTCCCGGAGACAGAGGACTTGGAAGGGAAGGGAAAGGGGGATTCTCGGCCAAGGTCCAGCCCGTGTGAAGGAGGGCAGCTGCCGGGAGGCTGCAAGCCAGCCTAGAACCCTGGGAGCACCCACCAGAGACCGCTCTGCAGAAGAGCAGCAAAGTGGCAAACAGCTTCTGCGGAAAAGGGACCCAGAGAGGGAGGTGTGTGTGCCCCAGTATCTGGGTGATGAAGGAGAGAAAAAAATAAAATGGAAAAAATTGAGACTTTGAAGACAAAGCAACAGGCCTGGAGCTGACGCTGACTCCCAGTGACCCTAGGACAGAAGGGAAGTGCCCACACGGTTTCCCCCATCATTCTCCGTGCAATGCGGTGAGTTCTTTAACATGGTTCTCCTGGACAGGGCCTTTGTTACTCTGTCCAAATGACCTTGGGCTTCCTGGGGGGTCTGGAGCCCCTACTGATGGAGGCTGATTCAGCTGTGAGGGCGTGCCCACAGGGTCAGCTGTAGTGGCCGTCTGCTGGATGAAAGGAGCCCTCTCAGAAGCAGGGAGGGAGGGACCAGGAGTGGAAGGCCACCTTTGGACTCTGAGGTCCCTGCACCAGCACCTCCTGGGTCCAGGAGACAGTTGTGATGCCAGAGGAGCAGGAACCAAAGGACCAGGAGGCAGAGCGGTGGACTGCCCAGCCCACAGAGTAAGTCAAGCTGAGCGCTTGGGGACAGGAGGCTGGCTTGTGGGGTGGGGTGCCTGTGGGCACTTAATTAGGGATCCGGCTTCGCTGAGTCACGGAACTAGAGTGGGGTGCCTTCGAGCTGAGCTTACAGCAGAGTGGCGTGCCCTACAGGTATTCACTGGCCACCCTGAAAGAGCTTTGTAACTGCCCAAGTAGGGCAGAGGCCAGACCGAGGGGCTGAGTGCCAGAGGGAGGCCTGCCTGCCACGGGCACGGCAGAGAAGAAACTGTCCTGGTGACCGTCGCATGCTGAGTGTCTCTCACCTGTGTGGTAACCTGTGAACTTCCCCAGGAAGCCCACTATGGTGAGCATCCTCCGTGAGTCCCGTGCTCCATGCGGTGGACGGCTGAGCCCAGCCTAGAAGTGGATGGCCACAGGAGGGGCGGTGGGGTCAGAATAGGGTACGGAGGGGTGGAGGGTGACGCATGTCTGCCCTGGGACTCGGGGTGGTCAGCCTGGGGAGCCCCACGCTGGTGCTCATTCCTGCAGAGCAGCTCTTGGGTTTGAACTGTGGACCTGTCAGGGAGCAGCTGAGCACTAACCCTGTGCATTATCAAGCTCATTTTACAAGAGGAACCAAACAAAACCAGAGGCATGAAGCCCCTCCTCCCCCAATCATTCCCAGTATTTGACCTGTGATACTTTGGGGTTGTGGTGCTGGAGAAGAACGCAGACAGTACCACGGACTGAAAAAAGAACACGCTGCTCTGTGTTGAAAGAAGTGAGGCCAGAGGGCTCCTTAGAGGCCAGCATGGCCAGGCTTCGTCTCACATCCTTTGGACATGTTGTCGGTAAAGACCAGTCCTTGGAGAAGCATATCAAGTTTGGTAGGACAGGGAAAACTCAGCAAGCTGGATGGATTGACACAGCAGCGGCAGCAGGGGCTCAGGCAGGGAATAACTGGGAGATGGTACAGGGCTGGGCAGTGCTTTGTTCGGTTGTGCATAGGACTGCGGTGGGTGGGGGCGGCTCGATGGCACCTAGCGAGACGGCGACAATGACAACAACAGCATCCCCCTCAGCACCAGCACAACAGTCCCTGGACTCTGCCAGTCAGACAGGAGAGGGCGCTGCTGTACCAGACACACTGTAAAACACCCACTATGGGAAGAGAACCAGGAGGGCAAGAAGTCCAAATAAAGCTCGGGGAAGGAGGGAAAAAGAGGAACCGATACCAAGGGCTCAAGTGGAAGGAAAATGTTGTGGAAATGTTGATGGCAACATAGGTACAAATGTGCTTGATATAATATTTGTATGGACTGTCCTAGGAGCTGTAAGAGCCCCCAATAAAATGATTAAGATAACATTTTTAAAAGCGTTAAATAAAGAGAAAGACGTGCCGCTGGAAGGAGGAATGCCTAGTGAGTGTGGAGTCCCTGAGGGAAAAGGACACTGTGGAGCTGAGCTAGTCCTGACAATGGCCATCCCCGACTTTCCCTGACCGGACACACTGAACGCGCCCAGAACACCTCCGAAGAGTATGGTTGAGCTCTAAGACTCCAGGTGAGACAGCCTTTGAGGGGATGATCGGGCCCATGAAGCCCCCAGATAAATGATCGAATGGCAGAATTACACTGCTCTCAGACTTTGATGGGGCAACTTCTCACAAAACCCCCAGGACAGAGTCCCCCAGACACCACCCAGCCGGAGCGACGGCCCCAGCACTGCTCAGGAGGTCTCTGTCGAGGGCCGGGTAGTGGAGGTCTCGGTCTGGAGTCGTACAGAGGAGCCCTGTGACTCAGTGGGTAGTGTTGACTGCTAACCGAAAGGTCGGCGGTTTGAGCCCATGAGCTGTCCCCAGGGGCAAAGACGAGGCCATGCGCTCCTATGAGATGCAGAGCCTGGGAAATCCGGGGGAGCAGCAGCTCTGCTCTGTCCTGTCGCCCCCCCACCCCACCCCCAGGCTTTGTCAGTGTCTAAATGGTGGAAAGAAAGATAAAGATTTTCTTATACACACAAGGGGTCTTGCCTTTCCCAGTTTCTAAATAGCAATGGGAAGGGGACTGATGTTCCCTCAATAGCTTGGCTTTGTGGGCCGGCTTCCCAGAGCCCAGGTCTGAAGCACAGCGAGCCACCCTATGGGACAGAACTGCCCACGGCACCACCAAGGCTGTCCATGTCTGCCACAGGAGCACATTGCCACCTCGGCTTTGTCCAGCGGATTGGCTGGTGGCTCTGAACGGCCAGCCTTTCTGCGAGCAGGTCAGTGCCTAGCCCACAGTGCCACCAAACCTCCCCGCTTGGGCGCAGTGACCCCACAGAGTGAGGCGTGCAGGGCAGCTCATGAGAGGGTGGCAGTTAAAAGGAGGACTTCCCTTGTGAGTAAGTTAGGCCGAGAGTGATGTGCAGGGAGACGTCACCGCGTGCTGGTGGGGAAGCAGGGGAGTGAGCGCATGACTGGAGGCAGGGGTCAACGGAGGAGAACCAGCTCCCAGGGGTGCCAAGACATGGGTCTCACCGAGGCCCCTTCCAGGTCGGCCCAGGAACAGCTGGTGCAACTGGTGACAGAACTCTGGCAACCCCCACACTTAACAAAGCAAGCAGTGCTATGCGTCTGAACCCCCAAATTCCTGGGGGTATAGCCACAGGGACAGCTGTTCTTCCCTCCATAGCTGAGGCTGCGAGGTTCCACCCTCGGCACAAGTCGAGTGCTGGCGGCGGAGCCCAGGGTGCAGACTTGTCCATTCCCATGATGTAAATGCTCCGCTTGGCCAACTTCACGCTGTGGGCAGGACATGCCTGGCCCTGACTGGGGAGAGCTGCTGGGGGCAAGCCCAGCACAGCGGATACAAATGCCGGACACAAGCAATGGAGGATGCAACACAGTAATAGGAAGTGCTGGGTTTGGAGCGTGGCTTATTATAATTTGTGTAATCGAGTTTTCAGTAACAGTGTGTTTTAAGAACAGACTCCAGGGTACCAGAACATTCCACAGTCACTCCAGTGCACCTCTGTGTGTGGTGGGGGGAGGGGACAGAACTCAGGCCAGAGAGGACTTTACCGGAAGCCACACCCTGGCTGAGCCAGTCCCTGGTGACCTCACCTCTGTGTATCATTTCCAGCCCCTTCCTCAGGCCCCGGTAGAGCACCTGCACCAACCCTCCCATGAGCAGAGCTCGGGGTGAGCCTGCAGAGAGGCAGCACACACTCACCTGCCTGAGTGCCAGCGAGGCTGAGAGGGTCCAGTCCTGCCCATGTGTCACTCTGACCCTGAGCACTGGTCCCCTCAGACAGGATGGCCCACACTGGTCCCCACAGGCAGGTGGCTCCCCCAGGCTTGTGGGAAGGCTCTGGCACCTGGACTGTCTTGTGCATGGGTGCTGGTACTAAGGGGACAAGTCACCCCCCCACACAGGCCTGAGGGCTCCGGAATGTGCGGCTCGGACCTGCTGCCCAGAGGCCCGTGCACCAACAGGACGCTGCAGAGACATGGGGCAGCGAGGCCTGCGTCTCGGGCAGCTGGGGCGGTCATGGCCCACGCTTGCATCGGCCCCACTGAGCCCTGCTTGCTACAGAGATGGGCACAGAGCACCGGAAAGGGGGTGTGGGCTCTTCATCACGAGCACCCTGTGGGGCAGTGCAGCCCAAGTGTGGGCAGAGTGATGCTGACCTGCTGACATGCCGACCACCTGGGTGAGGACCAGGGCAGGCTGCCGCGGACACCCCCGCAGGAGGCCAGCACCAGCCCCAGGCTGAGCAGCACACTGTCTCCTCCACTGGCCAAGAGCCAGTCCTAAAAATAGCGGTAGCCGAGCTGGTGCTGCTCCCAGGCGAGGACCACAGTGGCCTAAAAAGGTATTCCCTCCCGGCCCGGCCGACTGAGTGGGGCACGGTGGGGAGAGGCTGGGCATGGCCAGGCTCTGGATCCACTCTGGCCTGGGAGGCAGCCCTGAGGAACCACAGAGGATGCCTGACTCCACACCCACCGCTCAGTTCCCTCCCCAGGCAGAGCCAGCAGAGCAGCCAGGGCCAAGGCTGGGAGCCAACTGCCCTCACCACTCTCTGTGACCTTACTGGCTGGTCAGCAGTGAGCCCCTTCCTCCTGCCCAAGCTGGGGCCACTGTGTCCACGCTCCACCTCAGTCAGCCCGCCACACACGCTGACCACAAAGCCAGTGTAGCTGTCCCACAGGCCACAGAGCTGGTCAGGAGAACTTGCTTCTTACAGAGGCCAAGTCAGTCTGTGTGGCTGAGCAGCAGCAGCAGCAGCAGCAGTTCAAGCCGGCAGCACTCAGCACAGCCCAGCTCTGCTCACTGCCAGACTGGCCGCCTCTTTCAGGGGCAGGGCTCCAGGCAGGTCCTCTTGGTCTGCCACGGTCCAGCATGACAGGTGCTACGCTGGTGGCTTCACTGCAGCCGCCCAGCAGTGTGCGTGGGAGGGTGGGCAGACTGCAGGGACATGTGTGCCCACGTGCACACCCTGGTTGATGCTGGGAGGATGCGCATGGACCTCACTCAGTGTAAACTTCACCTCTAGGTCAACATCTCGGGGAAGCGTGAGTCAAGACATGTTAGTGTAGCCCCCGAGAGCAGGCTGGCCAGCCTTCCACAGAAAACCAGAGGCTAAGAGACGGCGGTTCAGTGCGCGGCCTCCCCAGCTGTGGTATCTGCTCTCTGACTGCATGCTGCGCTGCCTCTCAGGGGCCAGCTCACACTCATCATGGGTCCCAGCACCCAGGCCCAGGTCCCTGATCCCACCCCCACCCCACCCCCCACAAGCGCGCCCAACTGGAGCCCCACCTGGACCCAGGAAGCCCTGACTAACAGGCCTGGCCCTGTGGAGAGGTCATGGGTGCCCCACCACGCCGCCCGTATCACAGGCCTCTGCTCAGCAGCAGAACCGGCCCCAGGATGCCCATCCTGGCCTTGCTGCTGCCAGGATTCCTCCAGTGCCTGCGTTATATGTGTGCACAGGAACCCCGGCCCAGGCTGCTCCGGGGCCAACCCGACAAAGACAGAGGTGTTTATGGACTGCTATAACTTGTGGCAAGCAGAGGCCTGAAGCTGGACACACCCCTCCCTGGGGACAGTCCAGTCAGCTCTGGGAGCACAGAAGGGACTGTGTGATGAGGATGGCCGAGGCAGGAGGGGAAGGTAGTCAGAGTGACCAGTGGGGTTGAGGTGTGGGATTCGTCAGAGGGCCTGCAGACCATGTCACTGAGCCAGGGCCTGGCTGGTCGGGAGCAGACCACCAGGGCAGAGGGGCTGGCCTGGGCAGAGCGAGGTTGAGAGGAGGAGGGCAGGTGGTGCTAAGGAGGAACAAGAGGGGTTCTGGGATATTTTCCCTTTTATAGCAGTGCTTGCTTAGAAATCTTTGCTTAATCACACCTTTCTGAAGTTTCCTATTAAAACTTTAATAGTCTTAGGTTTTGCATGCAGCTCCATGATGCCCGTTGGGATAATGTTTGCACACAATGCCAAGTCGGGACCCTTGCTTTGCACATGGAATGGTGACCTGTCCTGGCATCTATTGCTGGGAAGCCCCCTGCACCCTATCACCAGTTGTCTGCTGGCCACCCCAGGCGGGGCCGTTTCTGTGGCTCCTCAGTGGGGGCTGCACCCTTTTGCTCCGGCTACTGACCTCTGAGGCAACTCTTCAAATGAGCGCATGGGTACTCGAACTTTGCTGTTGTTCTCTCTGCTCCAAACCAAAGTCACTGCCACGGAGTCAGTGCTGACTCACAGCACCCCCTGTGGGTTTCTGCCTGTTGTAGAAGCCCCCTTGTCCTTCGAATTGCCCATCATGAGGATGGCAGCCCCACGTGTAACCACTCCACCACCAGGGCTAAGCTGGCACCTCGATCTTGCCAACCTCGACCCAGAACGCTCATGGGCTCCCTGGAGCCTGAGCATGGCTCTCCGTCTCTCTGCGCTGCCAGTGGACTCCGACTGACAAGAGACCCTGAAGGGCAGGGTGGGCCTGCTCCCTAGAGAAGCACGTCGCTTCTTCTCTCTCCCGGGGGCAGCTGGTGGGCTCAAAACACTGACCTCCTGGTTAGCAGCCCCCGCGCCACCCGGGCGCCTGTCCTTGAGGGGGGCGCAGGCCTTGCTGGGTTTTATTAGCTCACCCTCGTGCTCTTCGATGCTACTGAAACAATAAACATCATTTTCAAGCCCAGCTTTCCATTTCCACTATTACATATGTCTTCATGCTGACTCTGTCGCTTTCAGATGGCATTGAGTTGATTCCCACTCCCAGAGAGCCTATCTATGTGTGCACAGCGGAGCAAAGCACCGCCCGCCCCTGCGGCACCCTCGCGAGTGTGTGAGCCCACTGTTGCAGCCCTGTGTCCTTCCATCTTGTGAAAGGTTTCTCTTTTTCTCTGCCCCTCTGCTTCATCAAGCAGGATGTCCTTCTCCAGGGACTGGTCTCTCCTGACAGCACGTCCAAGTCTCGCCACCTCGCCTCTAAGGAGCCTTCTAGCTGGACTTCTTCCAAGACAGATCTCCACGGTACTTTCAGTGTCCTTCCCCACCATCCACAGCTCAAGTGCACTGCTTCTTCTCTGGCCTTCCCCGTTACAAACGGGACGCATTCCCCGTTGAGCAGGGTCTGCCAAGTCCACGGCCACTCCTTCCTTTCTGATCTCGTGGCTTCTGTTCTTGCTCTAGAACCGGTGCAGGAGGGGACGTAGGCGGCCTTGACTTGTCTGAGACACATGTTCTCTCCTTCTCTCTCCACGAAACATGATGGTGAAAGCCAGTTACCGTGGAGCCAGCCCTAACGTCCAGGCCCCGGTGGGCCAGAGCAGAGCCTGCTGGGCGGGATCACCCCTGCCGTTTCAGGAGGTGGACCAGGTCTCCCTCCGAGGCAGCTCCAGGTAGACTCCCCTGCAGCAGGCTGGGCTGCATCACCACTAAGCCCGCCCAGGGCTCCGGGCAGGACATGGCTCATTGAGGATGCTCTTCTCCCCTTTCTAGTCTCAGTCGACTGTGGTCGCTTTCTATTAGAAATGCCGACAGGAGTTGTCAAATGCCTTTTCTAAATTTACAGTGATGGCAATATCGCTTTTGTTCCTTGATCTTCTTGTTGGCCCGGTAAATTCCAGTGATTGATTTTCAGACGCTAAGCTAGCCTTACATGACTGTGGGGATTTGGAAAAAATCAATGAGTCACGATGTATTATTAACCTTTCAGTGTACAAGGGGGCAGGAGTCCCGGTGGCACAGTGGTTACACGTTAGGCTGCGAGCCATGAGGTCAGCAGTTTGAAGCCACCAGTTGCTCCACAATAGGAAAATGACACATTCTATTCCCGCAAAGAGTTGTAACAAGTCTTAGAAACCCACACAGGCAGTTCCACCCTGCCCTACAGAGGTCGCCGTGAGTCAGAATCTACTCAAAGGTAATGGGTCTGATACAGGGAACTTGGTCTGAGGAAGCGGTCCTCCACCTTCCTCATGCCCACAACCCTGTCACACAGCTCCTCATGTGGTGGTGACCCCCAACCGTAACATTATTTTCATCGCTACTTCATAACTGTCATTTTGCTACTGTGATGAATTGTCATGTAAATGATTTGCAGGATGTATTCTCATTCTTACAAAATGAAAGTTGCAAATTGCAGGATGTATTTTCATTCTTACATAATGAAAGCATAGTGATGAATCACAAAAACAATATGTAATTATATAGTGTGAAATATTTATCTTTAATGACAAATAAATGAAATTTTGTCTTGAAGCACGATGTAGCATAGCCTTCATGCTGGGTACTGGTAGGTGGGCGTATCTGCATGTGGGCGGACCCGCCTGGAGACGGATAGAGGAGCTGTGTCTAGGTTCCTAAGACCATCAGAAATATGTATTTTCCGGTGGTCTTGGGCGACCCCTTTTCTATGTTGTGAAATCACTGTCCTTTCATGTCCTTCTTCATTAAGAGGAAACAAAAAGAAGTCACACGGAGTGAGGTCAGGTGAGTAAGGTGTGTGGGGCAAGAGAGGCATGCTGTTTTTTGCCCAAAACTGGTGCACTGAGATGGTTGCGTGAGCAGGTGCATCGCCATGGTAACAAAACCAGACCCCCATTGCCACAAATCGGTCCTTTTTTGCTGCCCACTGTTATGCAATATTTTCAGAACCTCTAAAAAGAAAGCTTGATTAACAGTTTGACCTGGTGGAATGAACTCCAAATGCACTATCCCCTCACCTACATCAAAAACAAATGAGCATCATCTTCATCTTTTATTTCACTTGACGAGCTTTTGGGGGGCAAGGTGATGATGGTGTCTTCCAATGGCTTGATGGATGTTTGCTTTCAGGGTCATAAGAATAGCACCCTGTCTCGTCATCAGTAATGACTTTGGGGGAAAGGTCTGGTTGCTTCGAAGCCATTCTTTTAAAGCAAGCATGTTTCTACGCGATGTTCCTTTTCCGGGTCGGTCAGAACCCAAGGCACACATTTGGCAGTGACCCTTGTCCTTCCCAAATCTTCTGTTAAAATTCGCTGGATGGAGCTCCAAGGGAGTCCAGATAACTTCCCCGTCTCTCCCACGGTCCGTCAGTCCATTCGGGAAGGTGACGGACGTCTAGAATGAAGTGTGTCATCATCAACATTTCACGTCACCGTTTTTGAAACTAGAAAACCACTCGTACATTTGAGTTTTTCCCATAGTGCTGTCTTTGTAAGTTGTGTTCAACATTACGAAAATTTCTGTGGCATTTTTCCCAAGCAGGAAATAAAATTTCTCAGCCAAATGCTGTTCTCTTAACTAGGCCATCACAAAAAAAACGAGATTCAAACGAAACTGCTTTCATAAAAAAATTCACTGTGACCAAAGAGAACCTTCCCAGGCGATGCCACTGGGTGCACTAACTCAGAGCGAGTTGCTCCAAGCTTGCCTAGTGGGAAAAATGTGTACTCCAAAAAGCTCCGTGGAGCTTTTAACCATTTTGGGGGGTACCCCTCGTATACTTAATACCAGCAAAGCAAACTTTAAACAATCTCACTCACGGCCATCAAGTCAATTCTGACTCACAGTGACTCTACAGGACTGGGAGAACTGCCCGTCTGGGTTCCTGAAACTGTGATTCTTCATGGGTGTGGAACACCTCATCTTCCACCCACAGGGTGGCTAGTGGCTTCAAACTGCTGACCTTGTGATTAGCAGCCTAATGTGCACCCCTATGCTAGCAGGGCTCCCTTAAACTCTGTAAGGGCCCATGAATAAAAATAAAGTACTTTTTAAAAAGATGGCCTATACAGATGACAGAAAACTCCAAAGCCTATTAGCTGGCAGGGAAAGATTCCCCAGTGCACACATTTTTGAAGAATTGAATTGAGAGAAAAAAATTCATGGAGAGGCTTCAGAAAGTTTGGGGGAGAATCCCAGTATCTTTCACCCCACCTTTCCTCAGGACGGGGGTCATCAAGCTGGAGGCAAGTCTGGGCCTCGGGGGCTTTCTTCGCTCTCTCCGCTCTGCTCAAGCGCCACAGTGGGCACGCACGATGCAGCACCCACTGTGCCAGCGAGCCGGCGGCCATCACGAGTTCTCAGGATGCAGACAGTGCGTCCACCTCACCCACAGGAATCTAGACTTGGATCTAAACCACTTCCCAGGAGCCTGGCCTGCTCTTCCCATTCCGCAGGTCTCAGTCCTCACGTGGTCTCCTCAGAGGCTTGGCCGGAGGGCCCATGTCCTCTATTGCTCAGGGGGGCTGCCACCCTCTGACAATGCTGATGCAGGAGAGGGGGTGCAGGGTAAACTGAATTTAATCCATGACACTGGTGTTTGGTTCGTTTTTAAACATAGCCATTTTAATGTGCTAAATCAAGACTTGCTGTTTTCAGTGCAGCAAATTCAGGTTGGCGACACTGCTCCTGTCCCTCGCAGGTGTGAGGGTCCCAGCAGCCCCTCTCTGGGGCTCTTCTCGGGCAGCTCGTGCCCGGCACACTCCCACTGCCATCTTTGAGCAGGTGTTGGCATTTGGCCTCGGAGGGGAGACTCTCCCAGCGTTCTGTTGTGAGAGAGCAGCTGGCCAGGCTCCCCGGGCACAGCGCACACACAGGCCAGGCAGCATCCCTTACCACACCTCACACCTCCTCAGCTCTGTCCCTCTGGGTCCCAAGCGGCCCATGGTGCGAGGTGTGTGTACCTCACTGGTGTTATGCTTCTCCTTATAGACTGGTCTATGATTTGGCTAAAATTGAGCCACAGGCCTGAGTTCAGGCCCAGACTGGAAGGGTGACCAAGGACCAGTTTCAGAGGGTCCACAGCTCTCGATCCCACTGGCAAGCCTGGTCTCCTCGCAAAGCCCCACTATGCTGCCTCCCGTTTTATCCAGGACCTTCTAACACGGGCCCTTACAGAGCAGCTGGTGGTGGTAGCCGGGCACCTACAGCACTTCAGGCCTCAGGGTGTGGACAATAATGGTCACAGGCTCATGAGTCCACTGGATACGGGATTCCACGTGCTTCAGCTGGTGTCGTGCTGACAAGTAAGGTCTGCAGTTCACACCCACCAGCTGCTCCTAGGGAGCCAGGCCAGGCGTCCTGCTGCTGCAACGATGTACAGCCTCAGAAACCCAAGGGGCGGTTCTGCTCTGCCCTACAGGCTGGGAACGTGTTAGAATCAACTACACAGCAGTGAGCTGGTTATCTGCTTGTTTCTTTCTCTCCTCCGGTCAGGGAGAGACTGCAGTTACACCTTAAGATGGCCGCTCAGCAGATTTAGTTTAAGACTAGCTGCTCCTCACCAGAGTGGGGTGGACATTTTGTGGACTAGGTTATGCCAGCTCCCCGTAAGGTCCCCCAAGACTAAGGTCCTGAGTCCCCAAGTCCAGAGTTTCTTTCCCTTAAGGTATGTGGACATGTCCAAGAAGTTTTCCAAACGTGGCCCCAGTGTGCTCTACCACGTGCACTAGGGTATAGCTGCAGCACAGGGGACGGCCCGTGCAGACCTCCTGTCAAACCCACACCATGCACATGATCCCACCCGCCACACCCCGACCCCAGGCTACGACCGTGGGACTGGGTCTGGTACTCTGAACATGTTATCAGCAGGACAGACCACCTCCACTATCAATGACTGGGGCAAGGGCAGCACTCCTACCTCAGAGAGGACCGACTGGGGGTGGGGTGGGGAGATTAGCAGAGATGGCTGACTGGGGTGTGAGTGACGAGGGTGGGTCTTAGAGGAGGGTGGCTGTCTCCTTCCTGGGAGGTTTCTCCCTGCAGCTCAGAGGGGAAGAGGCAAGGAGATGCTGCTGGCCTTGACGGGTACAGATGGGTGGAGGGCATGAAAGGGCTGCGGGGGGAGCATGAAGGGACTGCGGGGAGGGGAGGGGAGCACATGCTGTGGGAAGGCTGTGCTTCCTCCAGGCAGCGCCAGCCACCCCCAGCAACTGAGTACCGGGACACGGCTGGTGGCTCAGGAGCTGAAGTTGTTTGGTCTCACGGGAATGTCAAGGGCCAGCCCAGTGACGGGCACCGTGCAGAGCACAGGAGCCAGTGACACCGGTGAGGATGGCGATGGTGTGGACCGACTGCACATGTGCACGCACACCTCTGGTACCTCCAGCCCTTGTCCGGCTGGAGCAGAAGTCGAGACTTAGGAAACCAGAGCTGCATGATGGAGGAGTGGGGCCAAGTCCCACCTGACTAGGCCTGCAGGATAGGGGAGGCGGCTCCCACCCATTTCCCAGCTCACCGCTCCATCTACCTATTCTTTCTTGCCCATCTACCCCTCTCCTGGGACCCAGGTGGCCACAAACACATGGTCCAGATGCCCCAGTGGGGCGTAGGCCTGGTATCCAGCCTCCACTGGCCCTGTGACTCTCACAAGACCTATTTGCTTCCTGGCCCCTGACGTTCACATGACCCTCCCCCTCCAGTGACAGCTGCCATTGTGCTGGTCTCTGAGTGTCCAAACAGACCAATCAGACAGTGTCCATGACCAAATCCCACCTACTGGATCCTAGGGCTCCAGCACCCAGACCCAGGGACGGGCAGGAGTGAAGGGGCCTTGCCTCGAGGAGGCGAAGAGCTTGTCTCCCAGGGCCCAGTGCAAACGCCAGGGCCAGACCTGAGCAGGCATTTCCTTCCCCGGGCACAGCTGGAGCGAGCTCAGGGGCAAAGTGCATGGGGCCGCCTCGTCCTAAGAAGTCACCAACAGATGTGCAATCACGTCTCTGAGTGGTAAATCATGGGAGCAGTAGTGGGGGCTGAGAGCGTGCTGTGGAGGGGGCCCCCATGCCCCTGCACTGGAGCCCAGGATGGGGGTGGGGAGGTGTGGCCAAGGGAAGTCCTGGGCACACTGGGGCTGAAGTCCTGGTCGATGGGCCGGGCTGCAGGCCTCAGGGCCATGCAGACAGGGCAGGAGCTATGTGGTTTCAAAGCCTACTGTCTGTGCATAGAGTGGGTGGATGAGGTCGACAGGGAGCAACCTGAATAGACGGTGAGGGGCTCCTGGGGTCAGGTGCTAGACTAGAGGCAGGTAGATGGTGACAACAGGCCAAGTTCAAGACTCAGCACCCTGTCAGTCCTCGATGCTGGGTTCAAAGGCTGGCTGGCACTGACGCTACTAGGAGTCCGTGGGCTTAGGACCCCATTGCTGTGCCACCACAGGTGGCCTCCAGCTGGGCGTGCCCTGTGTCCACGCTGCCCCACATCTCATCCTGAATAGTGCTGCTCCTAGGACAGCCACCCGGGGACCGGTCAGAGCGCGTCCCATGCATAACCTGAAGTCCACACTGCAAGGCCAGGCCACAGAGAGGGGCCACCCCAACACAGCCTGCAGGCTGCCACAGGCTTCTCACCTGATAAAACTCCCGAAGCCAGTTCTTCTGCAGGTTTTCTGGCTGCAAGGAAAGAGAACAGGTTGTGAGACCAGGGAGGGAACCGCAAAGCCCCCATGAGTGGGCCCCGATGGGCACCATGGTTTGACCCGCCCCCTCTTGGTCAGCAGCCAGCACTTACCTACTGCACCCCACCCACCCCCACCCACTGCCATGGTACCTGTTCTGACTCCCAGAGGGAACAGCCTGCCTCCTCTTTCTCCCTCACAGGCGCTGGTGCATTGTGCCCAACCCACAGGGCCACCAGGGCCCTCTGTAAGAAAGCCACAGGACTGTAACAAACCCTAAAGGGAGTCCTGGGGGCAGAGTGGTTATGGTGGGCTGCTAACCACAAGGTCAGCAGTTTGAAACCACCCGCCGCTCTGTGGGAGAGAGACGGGGCTTTCTATGCTCACAGAAGTGCAGGCTCTGGAACCCACAGGGCAGTTCAACCCTGTCCTATGGGATCCTGTGGCCCAGAGCCAACTCAACGGCCTGAGTCTGGGTGCTGTTTGCTTTGATAAAGGGAAGGGAGCGGAGAAGGACAGGGCCAGGCTGGACAAGTCCACCAAGTTGAGCTGTCCATGGGTCTGAGGACCACCAAGCAATAGGTGCCCTGATCTACATGGTTCGTCCCACCCATGCTGGCCTCCCACTCCTAAAGACTGAACTCATAGGCCAGGCTTCGAGCCAGAACAAACTGCCCAGCAGACAGCAGAGTGAATGCGGAACTGAAGACCCCGGCCTCTCTCCACGGCCCTCATCTGTCCTGGGGAGTGTGTGAGGCCCCTGCGGGAGCCAGGACACCGTGGCTCGAGCTGTGTGCCATGCACTCTCCCAGAGGCGGGTTCTGTCCTATCACCCCCAGACCTGCTTCCGCCTTGTCCTTTCCAGCAAAGGAGGCCGGCCTTCTACGACAGAGCACACAGGCAGTTGCTCAGGCCCCGGGGAGGCATCTGCCACGTCTCAATCTCAGGCCCCTGTGAGCATGGGCCGCACCGGATGGTCAATGAGGGCCCGGTGGTCCTAGCAACGGACATGTCTATGGCTGTTTACAACTTGTAAAGAGGCCACTGACAATTGACTTGTGAGGGAAACACACACACAGGCAGCCAAGGGATGCTGGGAAAGAAGGACAGTGATGCCCAGAGCGTCCAGTGGGCAAGACCACTTGGGGGACCCCAGACTACAATCACACTGTAGGGCTGTCTGCAGGGATGGCGCCCCAACTGCCAGACGCAGACTGAGGCATGAGTGTATGCACACGTGCACACATACAGGCGCACACCCGGGCATCTGTCTACGTACACATGTGGACCCACAGGCAGACACTCGTGCCAGGTGCCAGCCACGAAACCGGCCGGGTCTGGGCCCTGAAGACTGACAAGGAAGACGCAGAGCAGGCGGTGGAGAGGGTCCAGGAGGAAAAGGGGCCGGCCTTCCAGGCATTGCTGGCGATGCAACTGACCCCAGGAACTGAGTCAGCCAAGGCCAAAAGCAGAGGGCCAAACACACATGGGGCCCGCCTGTGTCGCGGAGCGTGGCTGAGGTTGGAAAGGCAGGGCGTGATGCCACGCAGATGCCACCGGAAAGGCACTCCGCAGGGCGGGGCGGGGCAGACGCCTGGGACAGCCGTCTGCGTGGATTCAAACGCCCAGTCCTGAAAGGTTAAACAAACATCTCCTCACGCAGGGAGTTCAGCAGTCCTCTCGCTCACACTTGAGACACTGACAAGTCGGTGGAAGGAATTCTGAGGGTGACGTAGCTGCGGAGCCGGCCCCATCCTCCTGTCTTGGGCTCGCGGTCCCCAGGGCTTAGCTGCCTCTCGTCCCTTACACAAAAAGTCCTCCCATTTCCGCAGGAGGCACGAGGACGTTGGAGTCAGCAGGAGGCAGTGCTGTCATGGCGGCCAGAGGCAGCCTCCTCAGAAGCCGGGCCTCGGCCAGAACCCCAGAACCGTGTGCAGGTCTCCACAGAGATGCAGGGAAGGAGAGTGCAGCACTCACCAGTGTTTATCCTTAAAACACTGTGGTAGACTGGTCCTCCCTGATCCCACAGACAAAACCCAGTCCAGATGGCGTCAGGAAGCAAACGCAAAGCCACCGAACCTGATGGAGAGGCAGAGGGCTGCCCTGCAGGCCGCACGGGCACCGCACACACCCCATCAAAACGCTGAGCTAAAAGTGGCAAAGAAAAGTAAAGCTCAAGAGAAAACAATCAACCAAGAGAAATGTGTACAACTTACGATAACATACGTGACTGTTAAACTTAAGAACAGCTTTCAAGCACTTGTATATACATACATACATACATACACACCTACAGGGGTACCGGAAAACCCGCAATCCGCAGTATGCATTTTTCTCCGCTAGACAAGCACCAAGCAACTTGCAGATCTGACAAGTGCATTAAGTGTAATGGTGATAAAGTTGTTGAAAAAATGTTTAATACATAGATTTGAAAAAAATTCTGGAGTAACCCCTCGTGTATACACACACACACTAATATATAGACATACATTATATATAGGCATACATACGATATATATCACCTGCCTTGCGAAGATACCAGTGTCCCGTGAATTGGAATGGCTTAGCCAAGGGGCACTTACTAATGCACCTGGGTCATGAAGAATACATTTCCCCCGAAAGCCCTGTTTCGAGAGTCTCCATCCTGTCACACCATCACATCACACCCCACAACACACCTACATACCACATGCTACTGCGCACTACCATGCCACATCACAGGCCACCATGCCACCCCACACTATGCTAAGTCACACACAGGCGCGCACAGACACACTTGTCTGCTAAGACCAACACCAAAGCTAGTTTTGACCATGTGCACCTCCCAGGAGGTGTTATAACAGACCTGACTCACACCCAGGGCTGTTCTTCCAGAAGGAGCCGGTGTGCAGTGGCTAAGGAGTGCTAATGGGAAGGTGGTCAGTTCGAACCCCAGCTGCTCTGCGGGAGAAAGATGAGGCCATCTGCTCCCGTCAAGACGTGGTCTTTTTTCCCAATCATTTCACTGGGGACTCACACAACTCTGATCACAATCCACACATCCATCCATGGTGTCAAGCACATCTGTTGCCATCATCATTCTCAAAACATTGCTTTCTACTTGAGCCCTTGGGATCAGCTCCTCATTTTTCCCTCCCTCCCTGGCCCCCCACGAACCCTTGATAATTTATAAGATTATTATTTTGTCATGTCTTACACTGTCCAACTTCTCCCTTCACCCACTTTTCTGTTGCCTGTCCCCCAGGAAGGGGGTTATATGTAGATCCTTGTGATCGGTTCCTCCTTTCTCCCCCACCCTCCCGGTATCGCTACTCTCACCACTGGTCCTGAGGGGTTCATCTGTCCTGGATTCCCAGTATTTCCAGTTCCTATCTGTACCAGTGTACAACCTCTGATCTAGCCGGATTTGTAAGGTAGAATTGTGATCATGATAGTGGGGGGGGGGGGGGGGAGGAAGCATTTAAGAACTAGAGGAAAGTTGTATGTTTCATTGTTGCTACACTGTACCCTGACTGGCTCCTCTCCTCCCTGCAACCCTTCTGTAAGGGGCTTTTCAGTTGCCTACAGATGGGCTTTGGGTCCCCACTCCGCACCTCCCCCTCATTCACAATGATATAATTTTTTGGTCTTTGATGCCTGATCCCATCAACACCTCATGATCACAGAGGCTGGTGTGCTTCTCCCATGTGGGCTTTGCTGCTTCTGAGCTAGATGGCCGCTTGTTTACCTTCAAGTCTTTAAGACCCCAGATGCTATATCTTTTGATAGCCAGGCACCATCAGCTTTCTTCACCACATTTGCTCATGTACCCATTTGTCTTCAGGGATTGTGATGAAAAGGTGAGCATCCAGGAATGCCAGTTTAATAGAACAAAAGTGTTCTTGCATTGAGGTCCAATGTCCATCTGCTACTTTAATACTAAACCTATAAATATATGCACATAGATCTATTTCCCCATCATCATTTATAAATATATCTACATATTTACATGCGCCTGTATTTAGAGCTCTATAAATGCCCTTTGCCTCCTACTTCTTGCCTCTATTTCCTTTGACTTTCTTCTTACAAGACATGGTCTTATACACTCCATGAAGCAGTTCTTTGTCCTGCAGGGACACTGTCGGTGGGACTTGACAACAGTTTTAGTGGTTTTTTGTTTTTGTTTCTTTGGTGGAGGGGGTGGTGGTGGTTCTTTCTGGAGCTCAAATTGAACCCAAACAGGTTTTTGGTGAGGCTCTACATGAATCTTTCTGTGTCCTCCTGGTCAGGGGTCCAATCTAAACAAGGGTCCGGGCCGCAGCTGCCAGAGGGCAGTCTGGAGGGCTGGCTACCAGGCGACCTGGGAGGCTCTGCCAGCCCACACCCTGCCCTGAGTTCCCATCAGTGTCCAGTTAGTGCTAGGTTATTTTAGAAGCTACTAAATTAAGAATGAAAGAAATGAAGAATGGAGCCAGGTCTCAGGAAACCCTCACCTCCACACACACTGCCCCATGTGCTGCAGGGACACAGTTTGAGCCACACACCACCCTGTCCGCAAACGCCCTGAATTCACCCTCACGGCCTGCAGAGCACAAGTCCCCGCCCAGCAGCAACTAGACAGGGAAGACACCTATCAAACATGGGGTCACCGCAGGCTCGGACGCACAACTCCCCAAGGACACACACCCAGGATGGACACAGGGCTCCCCAAGGGGGACACACACCCAGGATGGACACAGGGTTCCCCAAGGGGGACACACACCCAGGATGGGCACAGGGCTCCCCAAGGAGGACACACACCCAGGATGGACACAGGGCTCCCCAAGGGGGACACACACCCAGGATGGACACAGGGCTCCCCAAGGGGACACATCTCAGGATGAAGACACACAGCCCAACTCTCAGGAAGCACATGTGTGCCACGGAGGGAGGGGCAGCTGCATCCTCAGGAGGGGAGGCACCGGTACACCTGGCAGCCCTCCAGAGCAGAAGGAACGGGGCACAAGCCCCTGCCCACCAGGGTCCATTTGGCTGCTCATAGGAAAGTCTGTGGGGACAGCAGGTGGCAGGTGGCCAGTGGCCAGGCCACCACAGTGCCCAGGCCATTGTCCTCATGTCCCATGACTGTTTATAGGAGGGGAGAAATACAGACACCCACTGGACAGTGGCTGTATTAGAGACACGGTGTCTCGCTCTCCCTTTCTTTTCAATATGCTTATCGCTTTGTGGGCGAGTTTCACCATTTTTAGCTCTTAATATTAACAGTTGACAAGAACAATGGGAGAATCAGTCCTTGCACCAGCATCTTACGTAACTGCAAGTCATTCTGCAGCAAAAAGACAAATGAAAAACAGAGAGAAATATTTCCAGCTCACATGAAATGTGCTGGGCTAATTTCCTTACTACATTATAAGCCAGAAAAAGACCCACAACCCAAACACAGTCACTTTCACACCCACACATACTCATTCATCCACACATACCCAAGCATCCACATGCCACACACCTACACACATACATAATACACACTCATCCACATACTACACATATCCATGCACACACACACACCCCACTTGCACTCATCCATCCAAACATGTACACGCACACACACACACACTCACCTCTAGGCATCCGCAAGCATGGCTCACTCACAGTAGCTCAGCTTGTTCCGTGGGATGGGAAACTGCTCCCCCACCCCCCACCTCCGCTCCAAAGCCACCACAGGACAGGCCTGATGGCCCACCCTCAGCCATACATCCAACGGTTGCACCTTAAGGCAAAAACTGTTTGAAGAAAGGGCCCCAGGCTCATTTGACCCCCCAACACCCACTATTAGACAACATACCCCTTCCCTGGTGGATTGGCGGCACCCCAGAGGAAGGTGGCAGGCCAGCACTGGCCTCTGCCCTGAAAGGCCGGTCTGAGAGCAAGCAGCTCCGTGGAGAGAACAGACAGGGCACCTGGAGAGGTACCTGACCAGAGCAGGCGGCCAGGACATCGACACTCAGCAGACAGAGGGTCTGCTGGGCTCAGCACAGCTCCACGTGCACTCACTGCCAGGAGTTACTTCTGACTCACAGTGACCCTACAGGACAGGGTTTCCAGAAGGAAACTCTGTGGGTGTAGAAGCCCCACATTTGCCCCAGAGAGCAGAGCGGTGGGTGGCTTCAATCTGCCAACCTGGTGGTTCGTAGCCCAACACATAACCACGAGGCCACCAGAGCTCCTTCATTCATACCCGTGACAGACGCTGGCACTGCCGGTGAGACTGGGAAGTGGCCGACAGTTCGTGTCTTTCACATGCAACATTCACACACACAGTTCAACCCCGCAGTCCACCTGCCCCATGTGTGGTCTGTGTGCATGTGTGCATGTATGTGAAGGCTCACAGCTACCATCCGTCACCATCCAAATAGTGACACTCAGCGTGCTCCTTCCTCAGCAGGTGAGCACCCCTCTCTACCCACCGCAGCGAGGCTGAGGCTTGGAGTCCCACAAAGGACAGTGCCTGTTCCTGTGGGGTGTGATGGTGCCGGGGTGCATGTCAGACCCACCTTGTGCAGGGGGCTCGCACCAGGAGGGGACAAAGCCAGGCGGCCACAGTAGCAAATCCAGGAAAACGCACATCCACAACCCCAGGACCACCACCACAAGCCTGCGCGTGTCTGGGTGCACAGTGTAAACCTTGCTACAGCATCCACCACAAACGTCCATTCTTGGCCCCTCCCCACCTTTAATGGTCAAATATTCATCTCTTTACATGCTTTAAAACAAGCCATGCTGGCAGATCCGCATGTGCTGTTTTTGCATGTCATCAGGCTTATTTGCATTGAAATGGACCCTGCCAGACCTCCTGTGTATGACACGGTTCGACAGCCATTCCTCAAGACTCCTTACCCTGAAACCATGTGTCACCCGGTGTAATGCATGTCGACAAGGAAGGCACCCCTACACAGACACACACGTATGCCCACACACACACCTCAGCCCTACCTCAAGAGCCCCTTTACCAGGGACAGGTCCACGAGGCCCCCCAGGGAGCAGAGACAGTACTCTGTGTCTCCAGGGCTATCGGTGAGATCAACCCAAGTCAGGAGAAGGGGCAGGGGCGGGCAGTCTTCCTACCGACTGACAGGCACCAGGGAGAAACCCCAACACAAAACGGAAGAAAGAGCCACAGGCAGCGATAAAGCAAATCCCCTGAAATAACAGTCAGAGGCAGCCTGGAAGAGCGGGGAGCACTTCTTGAGGCTGCCACCCCAGCCATCCAGTGTGCCCACATCTGCACGTGAGTAACACTGCCCCCCCCCCGGGCCGCTCAGATAAGTGGGTGCTAAAGTTCACATGGAAAAATAAACTGTGACTCAAAATCCAAATTCAATTGTAAAAAATAACCGGCTCCGCTGCAAGTTCCAAAATGTTGCATGCATGCCAAAACTAAGCAAGCCAAAAGAAAAGCGTCAGCCCATGACTGCTGGGTTTGCTGCCTTCCTGTGTGTGCTTTGTACGACTTTCTGCACATAAAATTCAGGACCGGGGGGTCTCCAGGGACAGAAGCTGGGTAGAGATTGCCCAGGGGCAAGAGGCAGGGGACAGGGAGCGCACAGTAATGACAAGAAGGAGCTATTCTAGAGCAGGCTGTGGTGACAACAGCCCAAAGCTCCATGTGCTTGGATGAGTAGAGTGCATGATATGTGAGGCGCATGCCAATACAACGTATTTTGGGTTTTTTGATTAGCAATTTTATCATACATAGCAAGAATGAAAAGTTCCTAGTAGAAGAAAAACTCTTAAAAAGGGGAGAAGGAAGGGGACTAAGAAAAAAAAATGGGCAAAAAATCCAACCAGAGGAGTCACAGAAATAGCCTCTCAGAGGCCCGCACCGGAAAGATGTCCTTCCCTCTGGCGACGGAATGACCTGCTGACCTCAGCCAGGTGGACTTCCTTCTGGCAAGGTGGAGGAACTTCTGACCCCAGTGTGGTAACCTTTCCTCTGGCGGGGAGGAGGAACTTCTGATCCCAGTGAGGTGAGGCATGGAGCGGGGCCCTGCAGCCCACTGCGCAGCATCTGGCCCAAGCCTCTGAACAAAAGCATCGGGGGAAAGCGGCAGACAGTCACAGCCGCAGGCTACGCAGACATGTCGAACGCCAGCGTCAGCAAGGCCAATGCGAGGCCCAAGAGTGTCCTAGAAGGAAGGAGCGATCAAAGTCACCGGCTCCCTCATCACCCTGGGATCCAGAGGAATGGCGGGTGGGAGGGCAGAGCGGGGCTCACACAACACCTGGCCCCATTCAGTGGGCACCACTGATTGATTCAGTGTCCATGTCTGCAGCTCCGTCCTACCAAGTGTGGTGAAATAAGGGACAGGGAGCCAGACAAAAGTCAGAGAGTGAGAGAGGCACATGGAGGGGGAGAGAGCAGACAGACAGGGTGGGGAGAGAGCCAGGCAGACAGAAGGTGAGAAACGGACCGAGACAGAGAGGGAGAGACAGACAGAGGGAGGCAAGACTGGGAAGGGATAAGGAAGAAGGAACCCTGGCCGCACCCGCGAGCTGAGATCGTGGGGAGCATGCCAAGGCCCACTGACCTGCCTTCCAATTTCCTGGCCAGACTGAAATGCTCCTCTAAAGAGCGGCTGTCGGCCTGCTCTCGGACAGTGGCTGTAAGGACACATGACAGCATGGGATAAAGAGCGACACCAGGACTGACCTGAGTGCCCCACACAGTGCGCAGATTACTCCTCTAATAGGAAGCAGTGTCTCCAAGAGATGTCATTTTCTAGAAGTTGAACTATTGAGAAAAGACTATGCTCAGGCTACCTACCTTAAGGCAGCAAAACAGGGAACCATCAAGTCTCTCCTTTCAAAATAAATAGAACACTTTTGGATACAGATCAAATGGTAATAAATGGTTACAGCCATAAAAATAAAAAAACATCCTCACTGCTATCAAGTTGGTTCCGACTCTGAGGAACCAATCATTCAGGACAGACTGCCTCTGCAGGTTTCTGAGACCGTAACTCTTTATGGGAGTAGAAAGCCTCATCTTTCTCCTGAGGTGGTTTCGAACAACTGACTTTGTGGTTAGCAGTCCAGTTTGGATGTGATGGGCTCCTTCCTGGTGATACCAGGTGGTAATGAACTGAGTAATAAAGCTGCACAATAAAAACGAGAGTGTGGACTCGGGGTACCCCCAGGCCGGGCAGTCCTTGACCTAGCCTACCCTCAAGGTCCTCAGCAAGCAGCACAAGTCCAGGCCCGCATCAACGCTGGCTGCCAGCTGGGAAAGAACCAGCCCCTCTCCTGGGTCGGAGCTGATGCCCAGATCAGACCTGGGCCAGAGTGGAGACTCTGGGAGGGGCTTGCCTTGAAGGGGTTCTCCAGGGGTTCATTGTGAGGGGCAGGACTCAGCCTCTGGCTCCACGTCCCATCCCCCAGGTCACTTCTGTACCCCCACGGAGGCCAGGAAGGGTGGGTCCTGGGCTAAGGGCACCAGTGGTCCAGGTGACAGAACCTTCACGGTGGAGGGTGGGACAAAGGGATGGCACAGGCCATCCTCAGAAGACACCTCATGCCCTACGCCCCACTGAGATGCTGAGATCCCTACATCCTGGCCCCATCTCCCATCAGCCAGAGCTTTCAGCTCCAAGGACCTGCCACAGTGGCAGGAGGAGTCAGAACACTGGGGGAGGCATTGGGTCTGCCCACCCATAGCAGGGCACACAGGGACCTCTGCTGAGACAGCTGGAACCCCAGTCCTGGAATGACTCGGGTCCAGCCACAAAGTGTGCACACAGCCATGTTCTGAGAGCGCAGGCCACAGCCGCAAGCTCATTCTCCCCAAATACTTCCTCCAGCTCCCTGCCGCCTCTCATCTGAAACAGGCCCTTGCAGACCCAGCCCAGTGGGGCGGGCTGCCAGGGGAGGGGGCCAGGAGCTTCCCCACGCCCAGGAAGCCCTGCCTGCACCACAGCTTATCCTGCAAGGGCCGCTTCCTCTCCCGGGAATTGGCTTCTGGTCTGGATGTGCAGAGTGGGCATACTCGCCCTAAAAATAGCTTTCCAACGGGAAGTAACCACCAGGTCTCCCACCAAGAGGACAGGCACCAGCACGTGTGACCGGCACCTTGGCGGTCTCTGGTTCTCAGGGCCCAGCCTGAGAGAGCGAACCTGGAAACAGCAAGAAGAGGACAGGTCTTCTAGGAAAGCTGTTCAGAAGCAGCCCTGTCTATAATTCACACGGAGGCGGAATCTTCAGACCTTCTGGGTGGCACTGACACTCTCTAACCACTGTGTCACCAGAGACCAGCTTGTCATTGAGTCCTTCCAACTCATATGACCAGACCAGTACTGCACATCATTACATCCAAACCCCGCCCAGCGTGCACATTTTCACATCCAGATCCTACCCAGTGTGCGCTTCATCACATCCAAGCCAAGCCCAGCGTGCGCTTCAAAACATCCAAACCCCGCCCAGCGTGCACATCACATCCAAACCCCGCCCAGCGTGACGTCACCACAATCACTTCTGTCGGAGCCCACTGCTGCAGTCACTGTGTCAATCCATCTGGTTGAGGGTCTTTCTCTTTTGGGGGGAGGTCAATAAACTTTTATTTACTTCAAGGAAGTCTTAGTTATTTTTCTAAAGAACCCTTGGTAAGAGCCCTTGAGCATGCAGATCTTCCCATAAATTCATTGCTATGTCCTGTGAATCCCCTCTGAACACAGACCAGGGATGTAAACAGCCTTGCTATCATGCAGAGTGCGTTGGAAAAGGGATCACGACAGATGTCGCTAGGTTAACATTTCTCTTTATTGGATCCCCTGTCAATGCCCATGGGAGGAGTCCTCAGAGTGGCGTGCTCCTCAGGCACCTGTGCTGAGCGAGAGAGCCCTCTGTAGAGGGGTGAAAGCAAAGACGTCACTTGGAGGACCCCAACGAGCCTGACACACACCATGGCTCTCACTGCCTCAAATACACATGACAGCTGGACAGTGACTGCGCCCCAAGAAGAACCAGTCGTTTAATGACAATGACAATGTCGGTGAAGAACATCGAATCCCCCACGGCTGCCAGACGCTCAAACAGTACTCCTTAGAATTGAGGCCGGTGGGACATGTCTCACGTACTCAGGATAAGTTATCAGGACATCAGACTTAGTAAAGCAGATGGTCCTCGAAAAAGAGGAAGGGCCTCACTGCGATCCCGTGACATCACTACGACTCACAAAGCGCCTGTGAGGATGGGCAGGGCCAGGCCGGCGCCGCCATGAGTCGGGACGTCTCCGCGGCAGCGGACAGCGCAGAGAGGAAGGGCTCAGTGAGTGCTACAGTAAATCTGCACTGTCCCTAGCACCTGGGTCCCGGGGCAGAAGACACTTAAAATGACAGCTAATAAATGTGAAGTGACTGTTCGGGAGGAGGAAGTGGGCCACCCTGGGGCGTCATGCAGGCTGCCCTGGGCCTCCCCCTGGGCTCCTCCCCTCCCTACCCCACGCAGCAGGAACCTAGTTTGGTAAGAACAAGTCTGGAAGCTTGAGCTGTGGGATCCCACAGGGCCAGCCCAGCCCTGGGTCACACACCAAGGCTTCTGCACAACCAGAGGCCCTAATCACATGATCAGCACTGTGAGCAGTGTCCCCTGCCCCCTGGGGTAGGGCTCCCCATAACATCATCAGCCTCCGTTCCTGTCACAATGTCCTGAAAGCAGACAACTCGCCAAGAGCCTGCTCAGGCCCCAGGTGGCCCCCCATCCCTGGGCTGCCCTTCTACCCACACCAGGCACCAGCTGCTACCTTCACATGGGCAAGCTTGAACTTACTTTGCCTCCTAAATGGATTTATGCTAAAATGAGCCCCCAAACCAAAACCCACTGCCCCAAAGCCAATTCTGACTCATAGCAACCCCACATATGTTTTCCAAACAGCCCATCTCTGTGAGGACAGACAGAGCAGCAGGTGGGTTTGAAACACTGGCCTGTAGCTTAGCAGCTCAATACCTGTCCGTCATCTCTGAGAAGAGAAGCCACAGTGAAGGGGAGAAAAAGCAACCAAATCTACTGCAGCAAGCACCACTCAGAATTTCAGTACGCACAGGTCACACGCGGTGCTGGCTCAGTCCCTGGGAGATGCCGCCACTTCCGAGGACAGGGACCCAGGGCCCAGAAACACCAATCAGCAGACGAGAAATGATGCCCACCCTGCGCCTGCCCTCAGCATACCCCCACCCCACCTCAAGCTCTCCAGGTAGCTGGGTAGCTCAGTCATCAGCCCCTCCTTGTGTTCCCCAAACTGCCCATTGCTCATGAACAACTGGGGTCAAGGAGCCCCGGTGGTGCTATCCGTTAAGCATCAGACTGCTAACCACAAGGCCAGGAGTTCTAACCCACCAGCTGCTCCTTGGGGGGCAGATAAGGCTGTCTGCTCCCTTAAAGTCTCAGAAATCTTACGGGGCCGCTCTACTCCATCCTCCTTGGTGGCTATGAGTGGGGATTGGCTCCAGGGCAGGGGGTACACATGGAGAATCACTGGGAGAATCCCTTACTCCCTGGCTGGTGGAAGCGCCCACAGGGTCCATCCGAGGGAACCGGGGAAGCAGGGAGGCCCTGTGAAGGCGGTATGAGGGAGCTAACCAGCAGAGGTTCAGGGAAAGGCCAAGGCCAGTGTTTGCCAGGTCAAGCAGCACGCTGGGTCGTTCGTGGATCCCAGACGAACTTCCCGGGGAGAGCCATCACACACTCCCAATGGGTCCTCGCTGTGGGGCGGCAATGCCAATGGCGGGGGCAGCAGGAGAGCAGACAGGTGCCCCAACGCGTCCAGGGAGCCTGCAGAGGAGGCACACAGAGTGAAGCGCAGAGCGTAGGGCCAAGGAAACAGTCATAAGGACAGAAAGCTGGGCGTTCAACGGGCAGTGGATTGACGACCCCCTGCGGAGCAATCTAGGGAATTACCAATATCCGCAAGGACAACAGGGCTGTCACCACCAGTGTCAGAAGGCAAAAATCTGCCACAAAAATGTGCTGCCTCCAAAGTCAAAACCAGGGGTGCTCATGCTGAGGGGCGTCCACGCTGCATAACAATGAAGCTAGAGGGAGCCAGGTCCCATGGAACCTGCTGTGCACAGGAGCCCGCTGGCCATAGTGGTGGGCAGGTACTGGGCAGGCAAGTGTCACTTATGGAAAATTCCCAGCTGTTTTGTACATCAGAGCTTTGAGACAAGAATCTTGGGAAGAGCTTAGTGGTTCACAGAAACCATGAGGCAAGGCCAGGTCACTATCTTCCCCAATCCACAGCAAGTTACCCAGAGGCCTGCCCTCCAACTGCCCAAACTCGAGCTCCTGAGATCTTGCGGTGAATGACCCGGGAACCCCAACAGTGGGTGGGAGAGGCAGACAAGAGGTGGCGGGCCAACAGCAAGGCCTGGGGTGGGGTGGGGGCTGAGGGAGTCTGGGGGCAGTGAGGCAGGCGGGTGGCAGGGCCTCCATGCAGCAGCGCCTCAAACTCCCTTCTCCAAGAATCAGACATGCTAATGCAGAAGATTAAAAACAACAACTTTACAAGTAATAAGTAACTTAGACCTAAACGTGTGTGTGTGCGTGTATGTGTGTGCGTGTGTGTGCGTCTACAAGGCCAGGGCAGGAGCAGGCGCTTACCTACAGCCCAGCCTCCCACCGCTCGGCACTGCCATCACCAGCTCCTGACATCCCCAGCCCACTGTCTCCCTGCAGGGCCCAGGTGCTGGGAGCTATAGCTCCAAGCTCGTCCTGCAGGCCAAGTGCTGGCCCACTGCTGGGCACTGTCTCAGCAGGGCCTTCGTTCAGTCGCCCCATCCCTTCTGCACCGTCTCCCTCAGCACTGGAAGGCAGACAAATGGCCAAGCACAAAGACAGAGGCCCGGGACTGAATGAGACCGCCATGCCTGGTTCTCATGCCAGCTCTAGCATGCCACCCTGCCAGGTGCCAAGAAGCAGGGAATAAAGTTCCAACTTTGGCCCAGAGGCCCTCCACCAAATTTGGCCCGGCCAGTCCTTCAGCCCCTGTACAGAACTGTGCCAGCCCCAGCACCATCTCAGGAGACGATGGTTCACACATCCGTAAATAGAAGAAAGATACTCGGGCAGACTGTGAACAATGACTACTAGGCACTGTTAAAGAAAGAACAGCCAGCTGATCCCTGCACTGTCTGTAAACATCTGCAAGGGCCAGGAAGGGGATCAGGGTTGGCAGGTGAGCTACACGCCCATGTGCCTCTGTGCAGAAGGAGGAACAGCTACCTGTCCTGCCGTCCTGAGTGAAACTCCCATAGGGACTCCCACAGGGGACCAGTGACTCCCCAGCCGTGACAGAGCAGTGAGGGTGTCCAAACAGGCAGAAAACAGGTCTTCCCTTGCCCTGCCCCCAGGACACTGCCAGCTTCAGGGCCCTCCTGCAGTTTCCTTTTGCCCATGTGCATGCCTGTGGCAGGTGGCATGCATATGTGTGCATGTGTACCTGTGAGGTGTGTTGGAGTGTGTCCATACATGTTTTCACATGCATATGTGCCTGAGTACAGGTGTGAGAGTGCAAGTGTGTGCACATGAGTGTATGAGCATGTTTGTATGTGTGTATGAATTTGTACACGAGTACGTGTAACAGTATCTATGTGTATGATGTGCGTATGTGGACAAAGGCATGTATGAGTATATATAGGGCACCTAAGTGTGCCCTTGTGAAGTTTATACATGTCTGTGCATATGTGCAATATATATGTACTTGTGTGTACATGCCCATGTGTGAATATAATTATGATGGTACATATATATGTGCATGAATATATGAGCATATACATATGGGTTTATACATGTGCATAGGTTTACTTGTAGACTTTGTGATGGATGCTTGCATGTACACATACCTGTGTGCTCATGTAGAAACATGCTTATGTGCATGAACCATGTGTGCACATGAATGTATGTATGAGAGCTTATGCATGTGTGTGCACATATGTGCTTACAGAAGTACTAGCAGAGTCCTGCGTGGACATAAGGGCTGTGAATAGTGAGGGCACCTTTGTGCTGTCACTGTCAGATCACCGGGATGCTAGGCTGAGGCACCAGCTCCTCACATGACACTGCAGGCATCCCCAAGACCCCCGGCCCTGAATCCCTCACAGCCACTTAAGATACTGATCAGAGTCATCCAAACCAGTAGTCTGGGGCCAGTAGGCCCTACCAGCATCATGGTCATGAGCCCAGGACTGTTCCTAGGGCTCCCCCCCCCCGCCCCGCCGACATCCTCCATCTGCTGAGACCCACACTCGGGGAAAGGAGAGGGTGCCCCCTCTCAGTGCAAGGCCCTGCCAACCGTCTCAGCCATTCAAACCACACCTGAGACCCAGGCCCTCTCTACCAAGGGCCCTTCTTCTGCCCAGCCAGCTGGAAGAGGGGGTGGCACCAGGCTCTCGATCTCCTCCTGCAGGGGCACCAGACCTTGTACCAGACAAGGACCAGAGAGACCATAACAGGCCTCATGCCACAGATGCCTAAAATAAAAGATAAAATGCCTTCCCTAGACCACCAACCACCCAGAGGACAAGCTGCAGAGTCGCCTGCGAGACACCACCTGCCACCTGTCAGAAACCAACCCCACATTTTCAGATGCCCAACACCAGCGAACCTCAACCCACTGCCACTGGCTCAGTCCAGCTCATCCCCCGGGGTCCCCAGGCTGCAGAGCTTCAGGGAAGCAGACAGCCTCATCTCTGTGCGAAGCAGCAGATGGGTTGTGGGGAGCAGGCCAATGCTCAGAGCACCTGTAATGTGCACTGCGATGCATACCTACGTCTTGTTCCTGCCACATGTCTTCAGCAGTAAATTACAGTCGTATTAACTAACCTTCAACGGTTTCACACAGAATCCTTAATAATAATTTCCTTGAAGTGGAAACTCTGTCACTGTAATTAAAGGCAGCTTAATGGTTTCATTGATTTCCTGGAACTGCAGGTAGAAACAACTTCCAAAACGGTCAGAGACCTGGCGTGCCGGTAGCTGTGGAGCAGCACCCACACCGGGCCTGGACTGGCGCTGATGGTGGCAGGTTAGCCCCAGGGACAGCGGCTGCCATTTCAGCCAAAATGTGTAGGATGTCTTTCTAAAAGTTGTAGTGGGGCACTGGATCACTGTCTGATGATTCAGACCCAGACATGAATTCTGGGCTCAGTCACTTCTCTGAGCCCTGCCAGTAGCGAGGCTTAGACCACGGCTGGATAGACAGCTGGCTGTGGGGGCACCTGCAGCACCCAGGGTACACAGGCAGCTGGAGCTGCATCCTCCCCCTGCAGACCCTACATATGGAGAGACCTAGGCCTGGTGGCAAAGGAGACCTTTCAGAGGTCAGGTGGCATAGCAGCTGCGCATTGGGGCAAGGCCATCTCCAGTGAGGGCTCCCCAGAGCTTGGGCGGTTTTGAAGGTGAGGCAGGAGGAAATATAAGCTGCAGTGGTGTGCAACGGGTGTTTTTCTCGTTGTTCACTAGCTGACACAGAGGCGCTGGGCTACTAACCAAGGTGGGTGGTTCAGACCTTCCAGCTGGGCTTCGGATACATCACACTGGGAGGTCTGTACTTTCTGTGACACTTTGGATTCTAGGTGTGTCTGTGCACGTGCGCACGAGTGTCAATATAGGTGTGCACGTGGGAATGGCTCAAGAATATAGGTGTGCACGTGGGAATGTGCACGTGGGAATGGCTTTGCTGAGATTTGTCTTGGACTCTTCTGGGAACCTTTTCCACCTTGCTTCCTCTTGTAGCACTTCTGGCTCACCACAAAGGGCACCTTAGTTATGTGCTGATGAGCTTGTCCTCTCTCCCAGAGACCCACACACCTGTGGGGTCTCCCATCAACAGAGGTCTCATGGACCCAGTCAGGGTGATTTGGGGTGGGGCTAAAATGGGGGTTCCACTTTATCTTGGACCAGGACTGTTGCAGATACCCCAGTCGCCCTCGTCACCCAAGGGCCTCTCTCAGATAGGATCTAGTTTATCATGCATCTCAGTAGCTGCTAAACCTGTCCCCAGTCATGGCCCACAGTGACAGCAATAAATGGGTGGGGAGAAGGGACATTTCTTTTTACAGAATTCCAGATGCAGATGGGAGTGCTCCCTATGGTAGGTGGGCTAAACTCAGCAACCTGCATCCAGAGGAGCAAGTGTGATGAGAAATGGTGCTCCTGGCAGAGAGATGGACAGACATGACCAAGCGATCTGGACCGACATCGCTACACATACATCAAGACAACATCATCACCTCTGATGTGATACAATCAAAGGGGCACCTCCCTTCTGTGGTCCCCCTACATCCACAATCCCAGTCTAACTAATAGAAGACACACCCAACTGGTGGACAGTCAGCAGGACACCTGACTAGAACTGAGCAGTGTCAAGAACACAGAACACAAGACCTGATGGACCTGCAGGGTGTCATGAGACAGGACACAGGCGTTAAAGGAGAACAGACAAAACCCAAATGAAGTCTCAGCCATAATGTGCTAATGTCAATTTCTGAGCTTTAGAAAATACCCCAAGGTCATATACTAGGGTACATCAAAAAAGGATCGCTACAAATCATTTTTATTAACAAAGATATCACAAGTCCAAGAAGGAAAAGTATGTTTTTTGCGGAAAACATGTATGAGTACACCAGATATTGTACAATTAGGTTTGACATGATTGAACTATGGAACAATATGATATAAGTATTGGCTCCCAAATCATAGCAAACATTTTTTAATGAGTAAACAAAATAAAGACATAGATCCAGGAGTGGGCTTCAGGCTCCCACTAAGTCCTAGCCCCGACTTAAGAACAATCGGTTCTTTCTTACATCATGGCCCCGCCTGGTGCTCACCTTCCTGAAATGATCGCTAAAGATAAGGCGCTACAGCAAAGTGTGGTGAAGAAAGCAGGTGGTGCCCGGCTAGCAATCAGAATAGTGTCTGGGGTGCTAAAAGGCTGTATTCAAACAAGCAGCCATCTAAGCGAGGCGTCAACTAAATCCACATGGAAGAAGCACACCAGCTTGTGCGATCCAAAGATGACAAAACAACAAAACGTGAATACGGCGAGGAGAAAGCATCAGAGTAAACTCTGCTGGCCACCGGCCCTGGCAGCCTCACTATCAGGCAGACCCCGTCATCTTGATTATGCTGACAGAGCTGGACACCTGGCCAGTCGACCTCCCAATAGACACGGCCTCGAGTTGGTCTGGGTGCGAGTGTCCCTGCCTTCCCTGCCTTCTGATGACTGGGGTCTTTTCCGTCTCACATGATTAGTAGTTTTGTCTCTGTACTCTATGTTTTTATCCTTACCACAGTTTTTTGTTGTTTTGTTTTTTTGCTTTCTGTTGGGTCTCCTAGCTGTGAAGCCCAGGAGGAAGGCATAACGATAATAATGGGTGTGAGGAGATACAGAGAACACAGGCGGGGGGAAGATCGGGAGGGAAAGGGGATTTGGGGAGTAACTAATGAAGTAGGGAGGAGGAGGGAGGGAGCACTAGGACAGACTGTGAGTACATAAGCCATTTTAAAGGCAGGTGGAAAGCTCTCAAACTCAGGGGCTGATTGTAGAATTCTCTGTGATGATTGAATGGTTGAACTACTGAATAATGTGATACGTAGTGGTGTTTCTGTGCCCTCACCTTCCCTGAAGGGTCTGCCCTCTTGGATCGACTGGCACCACCTCATCACAGGCGTTTGGACGTCCTCGGGGTTTTCAACGTGCTCCTTTTAACGGCCCCATAGGAGTTTGAGGACCAAAAAGAAGTCAGAAGAGGCAAGATCAGGGTTGCCAGGGTGGGTGGGGTGAGGTTCCTCAAGACGATTCTCTCGGGCAGGCCGCACCCCTCAGGAGTGAGCAGACATTCCACCATTTGTGGGAACAACTCTTCATACAACTCTCCTGTCCTTTTTCTCACCAATGTATTTCCATTTTCTGAAAATATCTTCCTTGTAAGCCCCTGTGTTGACCTGTGCTCTTTAAGAAAGTCTACGAGATTCTCTGTTTGGTAATTCTAACCCCCAACCCCTACAAAAAAAACCCACGTCACCCTGACTTTCTGAGCTGACCTCTCTGCCTTGGGGATCCCTGTACTGCTGGGTCATGCTCTCTGTATCCTGTCGGTAAGTCCAAGGCTTCTCCCTGGCAACTCCCTCCATAAAATCAGCTTCAAAGACTATGGAAAAGTTCAGCTCTCTGAACCACGTGATCATCTCACAAGGTTTTTCTTGGCGCCCATCAAGCCAAACACTTGCCGAGGCCCAGATGTTTGCTTCAAAGTGAACATGCCAAGCCTTGCACGGTCCCCAACTTCAGAAGTGATGGCTCACTCTACGATCTTCTCCTACCAGTTTCTGGATGGGAGCGCCATCCCAATTTCAGGAGTGATGGCCTCCATGCTCACTCTACAATCCTCTCCCACAGCATCTTCATTCATCATAGTTGATGATCTTCTTGACCTTCCTTAGGACACTCGATTCACTTAAAAACAGCTCCTTTCTGTGGGGCAGCATTCCTAGAAACTGGCTGCCCGGCTACAATGACAGGAAGATTTACATTCAGTTTTGTTAGAATTTTGGTTAGCCCCGAACTCAAAAATAGATTTTTTTCCATGGTCCAGAAAATGTCCTTTTTTTTCTTTTTCTTTTTTGGAGGCACCCAAACGAGACCGAGACAGAGTACTCCTGGGAGCGCATGTCTGCAGACACCCACGGGCGCAGAGCCATGTTCACACACACGTTTGGAATAAGCCCGCATCGCACAAATGAGACCCCAGTAACCATCATTTTGGACTTTCCCTGGTAAAATGTTAACAGTAGGTGAAACACAAGGACTCTAAACGATCTTTGTAACTTTTCTGTCGATCTAAAACTATTCCCACCTCCACACGCCACAAAAGAGTCATTCAAGGAAAAAGACAGCTGATTTTGTTTTGTTTGTTGTGTCTCCCTCCGGCTTTGGGAAGCCGTGGTGTGAACAACTGACGCTGCCACCAGTCTTATTCAAGAGGGGTCACATCACCAGCAGGGCAAGGGTGGAGGGGCAGGGAAAGAGGGAGAGCAGGGTCCTAGGCCACCCAGCGGAGCCCACCCAGCAGCTCCCCGCTTCCTGCTTTCCAGAGGCATCAGCAGGCTAACCAGCTATGGAAGGCACTGCCCCTGTTCTGACACAGCAAGCAGGCGACCTTAACCAAGAACCTGTTCATATGGTTTCTATTCAGTGGTCGCCAGACCACATGCCCCAGTTCACTGTCCGACAAGCTATTACCAGAGCAGATGGCCCCTTCCAACCAGAATATTTAGGGTGATATTATTTCTATGAATGACCGGTAAATTTATTGAATTATTTTCTTGAATATTGGAGGTTTTCAGGAGATTCTCTTAGGTCTTCTAGATACATAATCACATTCAAAAATAGTAATTTGGCTCACTCTCAATTCCAATAAGCCAATTTATACTTCTTAATTTTTCATCTTGTCTGAGTGCCCATTGTACTAGCAAAAGCGTCTGCAACTATATTAAATAATCATGACTTTCTCTTGTGACAGACGTATTTCCAAAGCAAATGAAGAAAACACTTCCCTGTTTCAATCTTATTAAAAGTAATGGTACGTTTAAAGACAAGACGTAAAAATATGGGCAAAGGACTTCAGTTGACACCTCTCCAAAAAGAAATGCCCTGGACAGAAGTTAATTGTTTTTTTCCTTGTTTTTTTTAATCGTTTTATTAGGGGCTCATACAACTCTTATCACAATCCATACATACATCAATTGTGTAAAGCAAATCTGTATATTCATTGCCCTCATCATTCTCAAAACATTTGCTCTCCACCTAAGCCCCTGGCATCAGGTCCTCATGTTTTCTCCTCCTTCCCCGCTCTCCCCTCCCTCACGAGCCCTTGATAATTTATAAATTATTATTTTGTCATATCTTGCCCTGTACATCTCCCTTCACGCCCTTTTCTATTGTCCGCCCCCCAGGGAGGAGGTCACATGTAGCTCCTTGTAATTGGTTCCCTCTTTCCAACCCACTCTCCCTTCACCCTCCCAGTATTGCCACTCACACCCCTGGTCCTAAAGGTATCATCCGCCCTGGATTCCTTGTTTCCAGTTCCTATCTGTACCAGTGTACATCCTCTGGTCTAGCCAGACTTGCAAGGTAGAATTCGGGTCATGACAGCAGGGGGAGGGGCGGGGAGGGAAAGCATTCAGGAACTAGAGGAAAGTTTTATTTTTCATCGGTGCTACATTACACCTTGACTGGCTCGTCTCCTCCCCTAGACCCCTCTGCAAGGGGATCTCCAGTGGCTGACAAATGGACTTTGGGTCTCCACTCTGCACTTCCCCATTCATTCATATGGTAAGATTTTTTGTTCTGATGATGCCTTATACCTGATTCCTTTGACACCTTGTGGTCACACAGGCTGGTGTGCTTCTTCCATGTGGGCTTTGTTGCTTCTGAGCTAGATGGCCGCTTGTTTACCTTCAAGACTTTAAGATCCAAGATGCTATCTCTTTTGATAGCTGGGCACCATCAGCTTTCTTCACCACATTTGCTTATGCACCCATTTGTCCTCAGCGGTCATATCATGGAAGTGTGCAACCAATGATATGATTTTTTTTTGTTCATTGATAACTGATCCTTTCAGCACCTCGTGATCACACAGGCTGGTGTGTTCTTCCATGTAGGCTTTGTTGCTTCTGAGCTAGATGGATGCTTGTTTATCTTCAAGCCTTTAAGACCCAAGACGCTATCTCTTTTGATAGCCAGGCACCATCAGCTTTCTTCACCACATTTGCTTATGCACCCGCTTTGTCTTCAGCGGTTGTGCCGGGAAGGTGAGCATCATAGAATGCCAATTTAACAGAACAAAGTATTCTTGCATTGAGGGAGTACTTGAGTGGAGGCCCAATGTTCTTCAGCCACCTTAATACTAAACCTATAAATATATGCACATAGATCTCTTTCCCCATCCTCATATATAAATATATTTGCATATGTACATGCCTTTGTCTAAACTGCTATAAATGCCCTTTGCCTCCCAGCTCTTTCCTCTATTTCCCTCGACTTTCCTCCTGTCCCACTATCATGCTCAGTCCCCACCTGGATTTCAGCAATGCCTCTTCGTTACATTATCATACCCTACCAGGCCTCCCACACCCACCTCACCACCAATTTGGATCACTTGTTCTTCCCTTGTCCCTGTGTTTGTTAACACCACTTCCTTTTCCCCCACCTCCCCCTCTCCCATGTCCCCACGGAACTGGACAGTGGTAATTGTTCTGGCCCATAGTGACCCGCGCACAGCTGAACCAAACGGGCCCGGCCCTGCACCACCCATACAGCGGTCCTTATGCTGGAGCCCATTGCTGCAGCACGGTGACAACCCATCTCCGTGCAGGCCTTTGTCTTTCTTGCTGCCTCTCCACTTTACCCAGCATAATGTCCCTCTCCAGGCACTTGTCTCTCCTACAACATGTCCGAACTTTGTAAGCTGAAGGCTCCCATCCTGGCCAGTAAGCACATGACAAGGTGCTTAATGTGATTCGTCCCGAGAGCAATGCAAACCCCAAGTGCGGTGAGCTAGCACCTGACACCCAGAGTGGTTGCTAGGCGCCCTTGGTGGGTCCTAACTCACAGAGAGCCCTTGTGCAGTAAGACTGGAATGCCACACAGTCCTGCACCATCGGCACACGTGGTGTGTGTGTGTGTGCCGAGTGTGGCAGCCACCCTCCTGTTCACCAACCCTTTACCAGACAAGACGTCATTGTCCATGGACTAGACCCTCTTGATTACAGGTCTAAAATACTTGAGAGGATCTCATCACCTGCACTTCTACACAGCACATGCTATACTTTTTCCAAGACAGATTTGTTTGCTCTTCTGGCAGTCCATAGTACTTTCAATATTCTCCACCAACACCACAAATAAAAACCATAATTTCTCAGCAGCCTTCCTGGTCCAACTTTCACATGCACACGAGGCAAATGAAAATACCACCAACAGATGAAGGGAGACAAAGGACAGTGTAAGACTCAAAGTAACAATACTATATAACTGATCAAGCATGCATGAGGGTGGGGGAGGGAGGGGAAAAAGAGGAGCTAATACCAAGGACTCAAGTAGAAAGAACATGTTTTGGAAATCTTGATGACAACATATGTACAAGTGTGCTTAATACAATTTAATGATGGATTGTTAACAGATTTCTAAGAGCCCCCCAATAAAACGACTAATTTTTTTAAAAAGAAAGAAAATACTCTGGCATGGGTCAGGCGCAGCTTAGTCCTCAAAGTAACATGTTTGTTCTTTGACGCTTTAAAGGGTCTTGTGCGCGTAGCAGGTGTGCCCAATGCAACCTGTCCTTTGATCTCCTAACTGCTGCTTCCTCGGGCATCGACTGTGCTGCCAACAACAGGGCCTCCTTGACAACTTCAATCTTTTCTCTGTCGTGAGGCTGTCTACTGGTCCAGTTGTGAGGATTGTTTCCGTAACATTGCGTTGCAATCCACACTGCCACTTGTCCATGAACAGGCTCTGCGTGAACCCGCTCAAGTAGCCTGGGATCCCCACTCTTCTCAAGGCTACCCATAGTTTAAAGTGACGACCCACACAGTCCAGTGCTTCTGCATAATCAATAAAGCATAAGCAAGCATCTTTCTGGCATACTCTGCTTCCTGCCAAGATCCCTCTGCTGTCAGTTTTGACAGCCCTTGTCCCACATCGTCTTCTGAATCAGGCTTGAGTTTCTGGTAGCTTTCTGTACGGTATGTTGCTGTCCTTTTTTTTTTTAACACATGACCTTGAGCAAAATTTTACTTGCATGTGATAGTAACAATATTAATCAATAATATCCACATTCCTTTTGGTGTCTCTCTTTGGAATGGGCACAAGTATGGATCTCTTCCAGCCAGTTGTCCAGGGAGCTGTTTTCCAAACTTCTTGGCATAAACCAGCAAGTACACCCCGCGCTGCACTGAGCGCGTGTTGAAATATTTCAATTGGTTTTCCACCAACTTCTGGAGATTTGTTCCTAGCTAATGCCTTCAGTACAACTTGGACTTCTTGACCACACGCTCCCTCTGTAGAGTGTTACTGGCCAGCTGATTCTTCAGGCACAGTCGCTCCGGGCATCCCTCCTTTTAACCCTTCTTGCCTCAGTCAGTGAGTGCCCATGGAACCCTTCAATATTCAACTCAAGGCCTGAAGCTTTTCTCCGTCCTTTCAGCGTGATGTCTGCTGAGGGCTCCAGATGGCTGCACTTTTCACTGTTAAGTGTGTTCTATTCCATTTGCACTTGATTGTCTCTCCTACTTACTTTAGCACTTTTAAAGTCAAGAGCAAGTTTCAGAATCTCTCCTGACATCCACTTTGGTTTTTTCTCTCTTTTGTCTTTTTAATGGCTTATTTTCCTCATGGATGATGGGGGCGTTTTTGGTTTGTTTTAAATCATTTTATTAGGAGGTCCCTACAGCGTTTATCACAATCCATCCACTGTTATCAAGCACATTTGTACATTTGTTGCCATCATCATTTCCAAAACATTTTCTTTCTACTTGAGTCCTTGGTATCAGCTCATTTTCCCTTCCCCCACCCTCCCTCCCTCCTGAACCCTTGATAATTTATCTTTTTATTTTTATATCTTAAACTGACTGATGTCTTCCTCCACCCGCTTTTCTGTTGTCTGTCCCCCTGGGAGGGGGTTATATGTAGATCATTGTGATTGGTCTCCCTTTCTCCCCCCACCTTCTCCTTCCCCTTCTGGTATCGCTACTCTCATTGGTCCTGAGGGGTTTATCTGTCCTGGATTCCCTGTGTTGTGAGCTCTTGCCTGTAGCAGTATACAGCTCTGGTCTACCGGATTTGTAAGGTAGAACTGGGGTCATGATGTTGAGAGGTGGGGGAAGCATTAAAGAATTAGAGGAAAGTTGTATGTTTCATTGGTGCTATACTGCACCTCGACTGGCTCGTCTCTTCCTTGTGACCCTTCTGTAAGGGGATGTCCAATTATCTACAGATGGGCTTTGGGTCTCCACTCCACACTCCCCCTCATTAACAATGATATGACTTTTTATTCTGTGTCTTTGATGCCTGAGACCTGATTTAATCGACACCTCATGATCACACAGGCTGGTGTGCTTCTTCCGTGCGGGAAATGTTGCTTCTCAGCTAGATAACCACTTGTTTATCTTCAAGCCTGTAAGACCCCAAATGCTATATCTTTTGATAGCCAGGAGCCATCAACTTTCATCACCACATTTGCTTACGCACCCATTTTGTCTTCAGCAATTGTGTCAGGAAGGTGAGCATCACAGAATTCTGGGTTAATAGAACAAAGTTTTCTTGTGCTGAGGGAGTACTTGAGTAGAGGCCCAATGTCCATTTGCTACCTTAATACTTAACATATAAATATATGTACATAGATCTATTTTCCTATCCTTATATATATTTACATATGCCCATATTTAGACCTCTATGAATGTTCTTTGCCTCCTGGCTCTTGCTTCTATTTCCTTTTACTTATGGATGGTGTTCTTTATGTCAATCCCACACTCTGTCTTCTTTGACCAATGTAGTCAATGCGTCACATCTGTTCTTTGTTGCGTTTGTTTGAAATGAACTTGTTTGTCACTAAAGATTCTAAGTCCATTTCGATTTCACTTTTCAAGTCTGTTCTTGGAATGGCCTCTAAATTCAGGTGGGATATACACCAGGGAATCTTTCTGCTCTGGTAGACTTGTTTTACATTTTTTCAGCTTCAACCTGAACTTGCACATGAGCAATTGATGGTTTCTTCTACAGCCAGCCCTTTGCCCTTTTTTGGGGTAAATATTGACGTTCTCCATTGTCTTTTCCCATAGATGTGGGAATCCACTTGATTCCTGTGTGATTCTATCTGGTGAGGTCCATGTGTGTAGTTACCATTCATGTTGTTAGAAAAAGATATTTGCAACAAATACATTGTTGGTCTTGCAAGACTCTATCATGAAATCTCCAGCTTCATTTTCTCTCACCAAGACTGTATATTCCAACTACTGTTTCTTCCTCTTTATTTCCAACTTTGGCATTCCAATCACCAGTACACTGTTGATGCATCTTAACTGCATGTGTGATCAATTCACATTTGAGGAAATTTGTAGAATTCCTCAACACCTTCTTCACTAGCTTTAGTGGTTGCTGTGTAAATCTGACTGACGGTTGTGTGAACAGGGTTCCTTGCAGGTGTATGGACGCCATCCTGTCACAGACAGCAGTTTATCTCAAAATCACCTGTTGAATATGTCAATCCTCGCACAGTAACTCAGGCAACTGCTATGGCTCAGCATCTACTTGAAGGCAGTTTGATGCACAGTAAACCTCCTGACTGTTTGATTCAAAATGGCCAACACCGGTCCGCTTCACCTAATGAATGCCTAGGATGTCAATCTTTACACATTCCGTTTCATTCTAACAATTCCCAGCTTAACTGGATCCATCCTTTGTACGTTCTGGATTATGATTCTTGAGTGTCGCTGCTTCTTCTCACGTTGAGTCGTGAGCTTTCCTCCATCCACATCAGTGAGGCCAACTCTATTTTGAGGTGGCAGCTCCTCCACAGACGCATCCTGAGGGCCTTCTGACCCGAGGGGCTCCTCTCTCAGCACCGCAGTCACAAGGTTGTCAGTGGCGAATCCCGAGTCCTTCTTCCCCGTCCACCTTATTCTGGAAGCTCTCTTAAGACCTGCCCACCACGGATGGCCTTGATGGTAGGTCACTTACCAGTGACCTCACGTCTAGCTTCCTGACAGCTGGGTGGAGGGAAGGTGGGTTAGTGGTTACTGAGGACGAGGCGGAGGAAGGGTGGTGACGAGCCAGGGTCACAGAGTGGGAAAGGTATTTGGAAACAGGGGTGACGGCTGTACAACATATACCAACGCATGCAAGAGAAAGAACGTGCACTGACAGCGCTGGTGGCAACACTGTGCAAGCTCGCTGGATCCGCTGGACTGTGGGCTGTTGTCCGATAAAATGAGGGGGAAAGTCAAAAACAGATACATACGAGCGCAACAAGCACCACCAAATTGTGCCCTTAAGGTGAAGAACGGTGCATCATCGTTTTTCTGTTGTATATGTTTCAGGACCTTTAAAAATTGCAAAGATTTTTAAATATCAAAGAATAACAAAATTGAAAGTAGGCAGACGACATCGACATTTTTGGGGCAGCGGGGTAGTTGTTTTTTAATCAAAAAGAGAGAGTTAATTTTATCAACTCTTATCTCCCAGAGACAGCTGGTCAGGGTGGGTTTTCTACAGGAAAGTTTAACTGACCGACACGGTGACACTGACACTTGTCGCAAACGCAGAGGGACCGTCCTGTGTCTGCTGGTGCCTCTGACTCAGGACAGCTTCACTGGTGCCAGCACAAGGCTCGTCCGCCTCCCGCTTTGTGCTCAGGGACGGTTCCAACAGGGCAGAGTGAGGGGCTCCATCTATAACTGCAACTTTGTGTGTGTGGGGGGGTGTCCCTGACAATTGGGGAGCCCGGCTTTTGTGTCTCGTTTGGGATTCGCTGACCACCATTTTGCAGGAATATCACTCAGTGCATCTGTCTTCTCAAAATTGCTTGAATAGAGCTGAGCATGCTGCTGGTTCTCACAGATTTCCCTGGAGAAGCCAGGGGCCAAGGTGCTGCAGGTGGCCAGGTGAGCCCCAGCAAGAGGCACTCCCCAGAGGCTGCCAGCAGGCCACAAGCTGGGCATCGGGGCCACTGCTTCCTGTGCAGGCCTGGCGCCTTGGTCAGTGGCTTGTTCCTGGAAGGCTATGGGTTTGGGCCAGGGGCTGGGGAAGGGCTGTCCTCTTGCTGGCAGAGATGTCAGGTAGGTAGGGGCAGACTTGTGGGATGCTGACACTCTGGGTGAGGCAGGGCTTCCTTCTGCTGAACCATGGTGAGGACCTGCATAGGCTCCTGTGGTGAGCCTGCAATGCACAGCTGTGAGAGTGGGGTTATCTGTCCAGTTGGTTGGGCCAGGATTCTCAAGTGATGCGGCAGCTGAGGCCAGTAATGCCCCCCTGATATGACCTAACACAGTGTATGTAATCAGCTCCATGACAGGATCTGTTGTGGTCAGCCATGCAGTGAGATAATAAGAATAGGATGGAGGACAACCCCCTTACTCAGATCACAACCCTGACAAAGTGGAAAGGAGGTTTCCTCAGGGGGTGTGGCCTGCTTCCCATATAAACAAATGCTGTGGAAAGCTTTCTTACTTTCCAGGGTCTGAATCCTGTATCTGCCTCATGAGCCTCTGGTTCCTTTTGAGCCAACAGCCTGCCATATTGCCTGCCGGTCCTGGGAGTCATCAGAGGCGCCTGACCTGACAACCTTGGAGTCACTCCCTTCTGCAGTCTGGTATCAGCCTGTGATCTAACTGGCAATGTGGGGTTACCGGGCCCTGAAGCTGCAGGAGTTGGGAGAAGCCTCCAGCCATCCATCTATCTGACCCTCAGCCTTGGGACCTGCCTGGACATGCTCACTTCTACAACTGTGAGCTCTCTTCTGGATACAAACCCCTCTCTCTGTGTGCACGTGTACGTGCGCACACACACACGCACACACACACACACACACACACACACACACACTAACATAGCTGGTTTTGCTTCTCTCAAGACCCCTGCCCAAGACAGCCACAGTGCGCCCAGGCCCTGCTCCCTCCCAGGCCCCTGTGGATAAACCACTCCTACCATTACCCTTCTTGACCCGAAGGACAGTCCTGATGGGGAAGGGCGATGGGGCTAGATGTTCCAACAGGGGGTGGGAAGGGGTGCAGTCAGGTGTTCCTGATGAGGGAGTTGGGGGAGATGCAGTCAGTTGGTCCTGGTGAGGTTTTCAGAGGTGGTGAGACCAGCTAATCCTGACTGGGTGCAGGGGTACACAGCCAAGTGGTCCTGACAGGGTGGTACATGGTATCCTGGTGAGGAGGCTGACCTGGCCCTCTCCACAGTGAGGGGTGGGGGTGGTACTTCTCAGAGCCTGATTCTTGGACAGATGAGGCAGTGAGGAGCCGGCGGGGTGGGGAAGGGGAAGTCCACAACACTGGCAGCTCCAGAAATACAGTCCAGTGTCACCCGGGAGAGGCATGCCCAGGGTGCCTGCCAGAGGCAGGAAGAGCACGGTGTGACCTAGGATGTCAGGGCCGGGGGGGCGGGAGGTCGAAGGAAAGTGGAGGAGGAAGGATGAGGCAGGGCCCAGTGATCGTGCCTGGTGGGTGAGAGGTCAATAGACGGGGACAGTGGCAGATGGTGCCCCACCCCCACCCCATCGCTCCTAACTCAGCTGGACACTCCTCCAAGCTGAGGCACTGGAGCCCCCACATGGTGCCAGCCTGCACCCCACTACCACACCAGCACGCCTGCATTCAGGCCTGTCTCTGGAGCTGCCACAGGCCAGCACCCCCTGAGGAAAGCTCCCCTCTAGCTAAGCCCTCAGCAGCACTTTCCCCGCCCTACTCCATCACCCCTCCCCTCCCCCCAGAGGACTGCAGGTTCTGGCCTCCGCCAGCAGAGTACCCGTACCCGGCACACTGCACGACACCACAGGCTGGCACTGGCACCAGCTACTGACCACTCCCCCAGAGGCCTCCTGTGCAGCTCTCTCTCACACACACACACACACACTCTCACATGTGCTTAAGCATCCTCACAACATGCGTGCATGTAGGCACACACAGGGTCTTGACCTGTGAACTATGAAAAACTAACCCTCCTCGGGGGTGGCACCCACTACCCTCTCCTAGTATGCTGCATTCCACAGGCCTCAGGCCCGTCAGGACCTAGCCGCAGCTGCAATGGGGGCAGACCCCCAGCCACACACCTGTCACAGTGTCACAGCTACTGCCAGGAGCCCCCATCG